>NW_026652293.1:51229675-51753726 GCF_009828535.3 Hylobates moloch
GAGGGGGGAGGGACAGCATTAGGAGATACACCTAATGCTAAATGACGAGTTAATGGGTGCAGGAAATCAACAGGGCACATGGATACATATGTAACAAACCTGCACATTGTGCACATGTACCCTAAAACCTAAAGTATAATAATAAAAATAATAAAAAAAGAAAATCAGTTTCAAATAAAAAAAGATTTTCTCACTGGAATTCATTTTTTTAATATCAAAAATTACAAAACTTCTTTAAAGACAATAAGCAGATTATAATATCTAACTACTATACATATTTATTTCTTTCAGTAATAAACACTAGGTTTTTAATTACACAGACTTTACCTCCTCCTTACCAGGATCCTTTATTTTTAGACTGTATAAAGATGAAATAAGTACAAAACTATTCTCTCAGCCCTACCTTTCCATCAAAAAACAAATTGATTCTAACTTAGATTCCTGTAGGTATCAACTAAAAAATCTACATCTATTTAAAAAAATTAAGTTTGAACTCAAGAAATTTTACAAGAGAAATATTCAAGAGATCCAAAAGGCATGATATATTCGTTCATGCTTTTGTGGCAGTTCTAATGATGTGACTCACATACATGAAGCAGGTTCATGACAAGTTAGCTGAGCATTCACATTTCAATACACCTTTGTACACCTAAATGTCATTACATCAATCTTGTTTAAGATTTGCAGATTCTGTAAATTTGGGGTTAATGTTACTAAAATGATGTTATGTGCTATGGAGTTTATTTTATTGGCAGAATTTTCTTTAATAGCTTTATAAATAATTTAATCTTGTGTTTATAGAATCCTTAATAGTCTGAAGGGTCAAAATGGTTTTTAGTTATACTTCACCAGATTTTATGGGGAAAATAATATGTAATTACATTTTCCCATTTGCAGATACATGAAGGTCTCAGGACAAATCTCTTGCAAATATCAAGGGTCTACTATAATCGTTTCCAGTCTGCCCATTGAAACTTAGCAAATGGGTAACACCCTGGCCTCTCCATTCTGACTGTGGCTTGGGTTGGAAGGTTAATCACCATGAAGAGCAGAAGAGCTGAACCTTAATGTTAAGATGGGCATAAATCCTAATCCACAATGTATGCTTTTTTTAATATATATAGCAATAGGTTCTTTGGGTTACTATGGGCCAAGTTATGTCCATCATCGTCACACTTAACAGTGTTGGGTCCTAATTTTTCACACTGTTATGAACGCTATACTGTCAAACAGCACAGGCCTTTAGGGATAGATTCATGCTGATGCCTTGTGCTGACTCCCATCACTGCCTCCTTTATCAAATCACTTTCTTATATCCTCTGCTTATCTAAACGTAGATGAAAAGGTGTATCAATGCGGACAAGATTTGCCATTTGGGGTGTGGGTGTGGGTATGGTATATGAGTTTAACAGAATTCTGTGTGTTGATTATTAAATAGTTCCATAGGTGAAAGCTAATTAAATCCATAATTCCATATAGGAAAACAGTACTACAATTTTTTCCTTAGTACATCAGATAAAAAAAATAAAACATTGACAAGTATGAGCTCAATTCTAATATATTAAGGCTAATTTCAGAATGAGAAGCATCTCATACTGTTCCAAAATGTAAATACCATGTTGAAAAAAATGGTTATTCTCTCAGTAAAAGAAGGATCGTTAATTTCAAATCAAGGAAGAGTTTATATGATTAAACCAGTATGTATTTGCTCAATTTACTATCTGGAGATTTTAAAAACAAGATTGAAACAGAATGACTATTTGAAATTTGAAAAGGGCAATGTCCACATTGTTCCCCTGGTACTGTACAATGGCAGGTCAAACTTTTGTTCCTCTTGTCCTACAAACAATTTTCAAGCCCACGCTCAATAAATAAATTTGGTCTCAGCACTTCCAATCAGTGCTGCACAATCCCCTCAGTAGCAGACCTATGATAAATGGACTTATTTTCCCAAATCAAACACTTGAATTTAAATTCAGATGAGTTAATGCAAAGGTCAACATTGTAATCAGTTCTTTTGATCTTTATAGAATTTCTGGAGTAATACATAATAAATCTGAAACAAGGCAATTTGCAGCTCTGTATGTGTGGCTGGCAATAAAAATCTTAACGATCAGAGCCTTTATGTACTTAGGCAACGTTTTATCGTAATGGCTATGGTGAGGGCTTCAATGCATAGGAAACAATGGCAATAGATAACCCTGAAACACTTGATTTCTTGATTGTTTTACAATTTATTTATATATGTATTTATAAAAAAACTTAATGAATATACATCTATGCTTACTGTATGTTTGAAATAGTCACCACTTTTATCATAACCACCTAGTTTTGAGTTAATAGGTTGGACATAAAAATTGCCTATGATAAACATTTGCATATCAGGTTCAACCTGAAATTTTCCAATCTCAGTTAGAATTGCATTCCTTTAGAGAGTTTTTACATTAAAGAGTTCTGGAGGATGAGGCAATATAAAAATTAAATACTATTCTTCAATTTTATAACTGATAAAGCACAATTAATTCATTATGGTACAATCATAAAGGGGTTCTAATGGTCTTTAAACTGAAATTTAAGGAAGGAAGGAAAGGAAGGAGGGAGGGAGGGAGAAAAACAAGATAGATGAACAGGAAGTAAGACCCACAGACTTGCAGCTAAGTGCCCCTTTTGCATCTGGCTGCTAGGTACTATTGGGTCCTATGGCTTCAGGCCGGTCCTGTATTTTTCCTGTCTTGGAGACCTATGATAACAATTTATCTTAAAGTAGCAGTCCCAGTTATTCAACAAAACACTACATGATTATGTGTGAAAGTAACATGAAGTTTTACATTGATAGCAGTAATAAACAATAGCCTCCTTGTGTTTTCAAAAATATGAAATCTTTTTTCTTTTAGTAATATAGCAGTGATTGATCCATTCGAAACAATAAAACCATCTTTGTCAACTTTATTACACTAAAGTGCTCAGTGTTTGCACAATAGTGCTACTCTTTAAAGGATCAATTCTGAAGCACTTTAGTGGTAAACAGGTTTCAACAAGTATGTACTATTCAAGATAAGTCTTTTAATGAAATTATAAACATGAAAAAAAATCCTAATTTCTAGCAGTGAGGAACCTAGTACACATACATTTGAAGTAATAGCCCTAGGACTATGTAGCTAAAGGTGAAAAGAATAACAGCTTCCAAGGTGGCATTTAATATCTGTTCCCACAGTCTCTCTTCAGAACAATCGACCCTTATTTTTGGCTAAAACACTGAGGCTGAAATATGGCACTGTGCACAAATTTATTGTAATACTGCTTTCTGGAGACTCAATGAGAGTACGTGAGAGCTGTATCCTGTGTATCCTGTGTATTTTTGGCATGACAACCGTAACTCCAGTTGGATCCAAACATTTCACTGAATTTGGCCAAACAGCCAGGAATTTTAGAAACTTCTGGGACAAATATATTCATCTATAACTTCTGTAATTAAGTTCTTTCATCGGTAGGCAAGTTTGGTTAAGGTCTGTGAGCTCCTTTTGATAGAGTACTACACTGATACAGCTTCTATCATCCTAAATTTGCTCTCTAGAGCTAAAGAAAAGCAAAATCATTACTCATACTGAAAACTCTCAATTTCTTCAAATTGTGACTTTATTTTTCTAATAAAGCCTTCATAAATCTGATATCATTGAATGCAACACAATTCGGCAGTAGAAATGACTGGGCACAAGGTAATAACTGCTTTATTCAGATGTCTGACGTGAGCCTAAATTTCTATACTTCCTAAGAAAAATCAGCAATGTTTTTGTTTTCTCCCCCTGCAGTTTCATATTTAGGGTATACAGATGTCCTGTCACAGCAGTTAAAAAGTACAGTCTTGTGAGTCACTGGGGTCTGACAAGTAGAGTCTCAAAGCCCGATAATTACAAAGAGTCCTTGATTTGAAGAGAGCTCATTTCATTTTTTTTCCAGCAAGTTTCTACATTGTTGCCTGCATTAACAAAAGAATCAAACAAAATCATAAAACTTAAGCTTCTGTATTCTGTTCAGCCACCTAAGTATCCTAAAAATTAGCAACAGTTAAATGCGTACATATAGTAAAATTCAATTATTTTCTTAATCCATGTGAATACTTATTTATCATCTACTATGTGTAAGACAATGGGTTGGGTAATTCACTACATCACATAATAATCTGATAGGCAAGTTAATAACACAAGCCTTTTAGATAAATGACAAAGTGGGAGCTGAGAACACCCAAATTTAGTTTGAATAAAATGTTCAAGCCTCTTTCACAAGCTACATTTTAGGTATTCCATCTGGGAAGATTGAAGTAGCGTTTTTTTATAGAAAGACCAAACATCCCAATTTTCTTATTAGCATGTCCTTTGGTCCAACTAAGTCACTCATGCTCATAAAAGATGTAAGAACTTGCTTTTTGGTAAAAAAAATTCTACGGAGAGCTATATGCCCTGAGGTCAAAAGGGTCAAGATTATACAATTTAAGCTTTGTTTCTTGAGGAATCCTGTTGGGTTTAGGCTGACTGTGATGAACATCTGCTGGTTGGCTGACAGTGTCTATTCCTTCTACTAATAATAACATCCTGATTGTGAGTGACAGTGTCTATTCCTTCTTCTAATAACAACTTCCTGATTTTTTTCCACAGGAAAATATCCTTCTCCCATCCTTACAGTAGGAGATGCAGTGACAACAGTCTCCAATTCCCTGGCCCAGGCCTGGCCATTCACAGCACCCCATATATGCCCATTATAGTTGTCTCAGGGATGTGGATATTCCCTAGTGAAAGTCATCAAGAATCAATTCTAGAACAGTTCTGAAACTACTGGAAAGAAAAAAATTCCTCTTTTTGGGGTGGGGGAAGGATTCCAGAGATAAGATATAAGTTTCAAGCGCTGGGAGCCCTCTGTCTCTGGAAGCGAGAGAGCCTGGCCAAGAATGGCTCAATCCCGAGGAAAACAGCCAACAGATGGAAGGCGCCAGATTTAGGACCAAAGCCATCCTTTAAGCCTGTGGATTCAACATTTTAGTTCTTTGAGCCAATAAACATCTATTTCCTTTTAAAAATGTCTCAGCATAATAAGACTGGCTGAGTTGCGTTTCTCTTACTTAAAACCCAAAAGTCTTAAGAATTAATACTAAAGTCCTAAACTGAAAGCTTTTGCCTAGGGTTTAGTATCCTCCAAGAGTTGACAAGATATTTTCTTCCATAGGCTTTTCCACTTTTCCTTAATCTGGAAGTTTTTCGCCTACTTTGTCACTGACATCATAAGGCAGAATAGTGTAGGGACATTAAAGAAGCAGTCAGCTGCAGCTCACTAAAGAGAGTAATCTATCCCTGAGCTGAAGATGCCGGTGCAGGTGGCAACTGGGGACAAGAAAGGGAACTAAAACTGCTAAACACCTGCCATGAGCAAGGCACAGTTCTGCCTGTTTTACCTACATCAGTCCACTTAGCCTTATTTCATATCTGCATAACATTGTGAAGAAGAGACAGATGGCTTAGGGACTAAGAAATTGCTAGTCAGAGAATATAGTAGATCAACATTTAGTACAGAGTAGTGCTATATGTGTTGGCTCCAGAGTCAGTTTTAGATTTATGTCTCAGAGGCTACATCATTGAAAAGCATGATGATGGGAATTTTTTTTTTTTTTTTTTTTTTTTGAGACAGAGTCTCGCTCTGTCGCCCAGGCTGGAGTGCAGTGGCGCAATCTCGGCTCACTGCAAGCTCTGCCTCTCAGGTTCATGCCATTCTCCTGCCTCAGCCTCCCGAGTAGCTGGGACTACAGGCGCCCGCCACCTCGCCCGGCTAATTTTTTGTATTTTTAGTAGAGATGGGGTTTCACCGTGTTAGCCAGGATGGTCTCGATCTCCTGACCTCGTGATCCGCCCGCCTCGGCCTCCCAGAGTGCTGGGATTACAGGCGTGAGCCACCGTGCCCGGCCAGGAATGTTTTAAATCCGCTCCATGCCGCAGTTTCCTGACATGATTAAAAGTCATCTTTATCTGACTTATAGGGATAGCGTGAGAATAATTAAGATGTTACTCATCAAATATTTTAAAACAATACTTGGCATATTGTAAGCTGCTAATAGCAAAGCCTGAAATTAAGTCATGATAAACACCTAAATGTTTTGAGAAAGAGTATATTAAATGAACTGATAAGAGGAAATGACCAGTCCAGCCCACAGTTTCATGGGACAAGAACAGAACAAACAAAGAAGGGCAGGAAGAACCATAGTTATAACCAAAGATGAGAAATCAAGAAGAGAATCCTTCAAGAGGATTCTTTCTCAGGCTCGCTTGGCTAAGAGTTGTATTGCTTCTGTAATGTGAACGGACTAAAAGTTAATATCAAGATGTTAATTTATCTTATTTGTAGTGTGTGTATACAGTTATACTTGAGTTACTACCTTTATAAAGTCTTAAAAAAGTTTACTCCAGATATTCTTATATTGAACATCTGAACTGAGATATGAAACTGCAATAACCTGGGCACAGTGGCTCATGCCTGTAATCCCAGCACTTTGGGAGGCTGAAGCAGGCGGATCACTCGAGATCAAGAGTTCGAAACGAGCCTGGCCAACATGGCAAAACCTGTCTTAACTAAAAATGCAAAAATTAGCCAGGTGTGGTGGTACAAGCCTCTAATCCCAGCTGTTGGGGAGGCTGAGGCAGCAGTCGCTTCAACCCGGGAAGGCAGAGGTTGCAGTGAGCCAAGATCACACCACTGCACTCCAGCCTGGGCAACAGAGCCAGATTCTGTTCCAAAAACAAACAAACAAACCAAATTATGTGATTCTCCTGTGTCCACTATCCTTTCCAACCCAGAGGCCAACATTCTTTTCAAAAAAAAGTTTAATTCCCTTTGTCAGCTCTTCTCTCCACACACCAGCCTAAGTAAACCCTAATCAGAAGCAAACCAAGATTTCTCCACACACCTATAAATTATCTGCCTTCCATACCCAGGCTGCTAACTGCTGTTGGAAATAAAAAGCCACACAACTGAGATGAACTCTATCAATGTATACGCAAGTCGGCCATCCCAACAGTCTCTAGTGATCTCGCTCTTCAGTTCTTCACATAAGGCATTTAGAACTTTCTCAAGTCCATTCAAACCTTTTCATCACTTCCCTGCCATCCCCCACCTTAGCAAACAAATTTGCCTTCTATCTTACAAATAAAATATAAATGAATACTTTTTCGTTTCCTGCCCTGAAACTGTAAACTTAACTCCAATATACCTGCCCTTTATGTTCCTTCTAATAAAATGAAAGAAATGTCTTTCCTCCCATCTAAGGCTAAGCTCTTCATCTGTACATTCTGGCTCCTGCTGTCTTTCACTTAATTAGGAACCTCATTCAATCCCTCAGCCCTTCTCCTTCTTGTTTTCTCAACATCTCCCTGTCTACTGGAGCCTTCTCAATTGGCAGACATGTTTTAGGTCCTCCTTTATTAAAACCAACCAAAACTCTGAACAGTGCCACTTCCTTTCTCTCTCTTTCCCTTGAAAGCCCAACTTCCTGGAAGAACAGTCAATACATGCTTGTCCCCACTTTCTCACAGGCGGCTACAACATAAAACCTGGCTGAGGTAGCCCCCAATCAGAGATTCCAGGTGACCCTTCAATTCAGAAATGTGAGTGGAGAGTGACAGTGAAGCACTGTTTATCCGCAGCAGGAGTTCCGTCAATGGACAAGCACTACCAAGACCATATCTGAGACTCTGGGAAGACGACTGGCTGGTAAGATCTTAGAGTGAGGTCTCAGCCTCTTTTGTGCTAATCCTCATCATAGAGGGTACTTGGGCAGCACCTAGAGTCTGCGGGCATAAAGGTGCATACTTATTATTTTTCTCCCACAGAAAGAGAAAATAAAAGAAAAGGATTTTCTTAAGAAATTCTCATCTTTCCAATCAAAATTGATCTGTCCTTCATTGAATGTCTAAACACTTTAACAGTAATTTGATTTAATAGCTACTTGTCTACAGACCTTTCTCTTGATTATAGGCTTCTTGGCAGTAGACTGTGTAATTGTTTTTCTGTGTTGTCCATGGCTCCAAGCACAATTGGTCAAAAGAACAAGCCAGGGAATCGTGAGGCCAAACTGGGATTATGAGAGGCCCTGATGTATAGAAAACTAAAATGAAGTAAAATACATAAAGGGTTTTTATAAACTACAAAGCGTCAGATAAAGATGAAATGATTTTACACACAGCTAGATCATAACATGTATTTGCTGAGAAAATGGATAACTGTTAAACAGACATTTGTAATGTTATAAAGCCAACAAGGCCATTTCAATAATTTTCTCCAGGTAAAGTGTTAGACAATGGGTAGGATGAACTGTGGGTTTGAATATCTGCCAACTACTATGTTCTTACCTGTGAAATGAAGATTCTCTTACCAGTTTTTATATCACAAAGTTTTAATTTTTTTAAATAAAATACCTAGGAATACAGCTAACTAGGGAGGTGAAAGATCTCTACAAGGAGAACTACAAACCACTGCTCGAAGAAATAAGAGATGGCACAAGCAAATAGAAAAACATCCCATGCTCATGGGTAGGAAGAATCAATATCATTAAAATGGACATAATGCCCAGGCAATTTAAAGATTAAATTCTATTCCTATTAAACTACCATTGAGATTCTTCACAGAACTAGAAAAAAAACTATTGTTTAGGCAATCCTAAGCAAAAAGAACAAAGCTGGAGGCATCACACTACCCAACTTCAAAGTATACTACAGGGCTACTGTAACCAAAACAGCATGGTACTGGTACAGAAACAGACACATAGGCCAATGGAATATAACAGAGAGCCCAGAAATAAGGCTGCACACCTGCAACAATCTGATCTATGACAAACCAGACAGAACCAAATGGTAAAAGGATTCCCTTCAATAAATGGTGCTGGGATAATTGGCTAGCCATATGCAGAAGATAAAACTGGACCCCTTCCTTATAGCATATACAAAAATTGTGATGGATTAAAGACTTAAATGTAAAACCCAAAACTATAAAAACTCTGGAAGACAGCCTAAGCAATACTATTCAGGACATAGCCATGGGCAGACTTCATGACGAAGATGCCAAAAGCAATGGCAACCAAAGAAAAAGTTGACAAATGGGATCTAATTCAAGAGCTTCTGTACAGACAAAGAAACTATCAACAGAGTAGACAACCTACAGAATGTGACAAAATTTTTGTAAACTTTGCATCTCACAAAGGTGTAACATCCAGCATCTATAAGGAACTTAAACAAATTTACAAGAAAAAAACCCAAACAACCCCATTAAAAAGTGGGCAAAGGACATGAACAGACACTTTTCAAAAGACATACATGCAGCCAACAATGATATGAAAAAAAAAAAGCTCAACATCACTGATCATTGGAGAAATGCAAATGAAAACCACAATGAGATACTATCTCACACCAGTCAGAATGGCTATTACTAAGAAGTCAAGTCAGGTGTGGTGGCTCACACCTATAATTCCAGCATTTAGGGAGGCCGAGGCAGGCGGATCATGAGGTCAGGAGTTCAAGACCAGCCTGGCCAACATAGTGAAACCCTGTCTCTACTAAAAATACAAAAAATTAGCTAGGTGTGGTGGTGGGCACCGGTAATCCCAGCTACTTGGGAAGCTGAGGCAGGAGAATTGCTTGAACCCGGGAGGCAGAGGTTGCAGTGAGCGGAGATCACGCCACTGCACTCCAGCGTGGATGACAGTGCAAAAATAAAGTCAAAAAATAACAGATGCTGGCAAGATTGTAAAGAAAAAGGAACACTTGTACACTGTTGGGAGATAGTGTGGCAATTCCTCAAAGACTTAAAGACAGAAATACCATTTGATCCAGCAATCTCATTACTGCATATATACCCAAAGGAATATGTCATTCTATTATAAAGACACATGCATGGGTATGTTCACTGCAGCACTATTCACAATAGCAAAGACATGGAATAAACTTAAATGCCAATCAATAAACTGGATTTAAGAATGTGGTACACAGACACCATGGAATACTATGCATCCATAAAAAAGAATTAGATCATGTCCTTTACAGGGACATTGGTGGAGCTGGAGGTCATTGTCCTTAGCAAACTAACTGATACGGTTTGGCTCTGTGTCCCCACCCAAATCTCATCTCGAATCGTAATCCCCATGTGTCAGAGGAGGTCTGGTGGCGGGTGATTGAATCATGGGGGTGAACTTCCCCTTGCTGTTGGGGAAGTGATAGTGAGTTCTCATGAGATCTGGTTCTTTGAAAGTGTGTGGTACTTCCCCCTTAGTTCTCCTCTCTCTCTCCTGCTCCTCCATGGTAAAATCGTGCTTGCTTTCCTTTTGCCTTCCGCCATGATTGTTAAGTATGCTGAGGCTTCCCAGTCATGTTTCCTGTTAAGCCTGTGGAGCTGTGAGTCAATTAAACCTTTTCTTCATAATTTACCTAGTCTCATGTAGTTCATTATATCAGTGTGAAAACGGACTAATACACTAATATAGGACCAGAAAACCGAATACTGCATGTTCTCACTTGTAAGTGGGAGCTAAATGATGGGAACACATGGACAATTAGAGGGGAAAAACAGACACTGGGGCCTATTGGAGGTTGTGGTGGGGGAAGAGGGAGATATCAGTAAAAAAACCAATGGGTACTAGATGTAATACCTGGATGATGAAATAATCTGTACAACAATCCCCATGACACAAGTTTAGCTATGTAACAAACCTGCACAGGTATGCACAGTTACCCCTGAAAATGAAAGTAATCTTTTTGATTACACGTGCTACAAATACTAAAAGAGACATCTGCTTCTCTCAATCTTTGCAAAATCAGAAATCTCAGTCGTGAAAAGAATACTTTGAATATTTTACAGGCTTTTTATAATGAATTCAATAGTTTATTCAGTTAACACAATTTTTATAAAACTTTCTTTTGTCCAAAACTGGGTGATATGGTTTGGCTGTGTCCCCACCCAAATCTCATCTTGTAGTTCCCATAATCCCCATGTGTCATGGGAGGAACCCAATGGGAGGTAACTGGATCATGGGGGCAGTTTCCTCCATACTGTTCTCATGATAGTGAGTGAGTTCTCATGAGATCTGATGGTTTTATAAGCATCCGGCATTTCCCCTGCTGGCACTCATTCTCTCTCCTGCCACCCTGTAAAGAGGTGCCTTCCGCCATGATTATAAGTTTCCTGAGGCCTCCCCAGCCATGTGGAACTGTGAGTCAATAAAACCTCTTTTCTTATAATGTACCCAGTCTCGGGTATTTCTTCACAGCAGCATGAAAATGGACTAATACATGGGGAGATATCACAGTTTGATGGTGGTGCTCTATTCTCTTTAAAAATAAAAATCACCTGAAGAGTGGTGGTTGACAGGTGCAAACAAATGTCTGTATACTGTTGCTTGTTCTTTTCCTCCTTCTATACAGCTTTGTCTAGCAGTATCTAAACACATTCTTTTCAAAATACTTAAGTTTTGGCAGCTCTCATTTAAGGCCACAGTCTCTCAGTTCAATTACAAAACCATTTACTGAGAACATATTATGGGTTAGACATCATGGGAGATATATTTTAATTAATCTCAATTAATGACCATAGAATCATAACTTAGATCAATATGAGATTTTTTAACTTAATTATAAATTTATATTTCTCAGGATATAGACTTCCCCCTTATGTTCCATATATCTGTTATGTCAGGATTGTCCGTCGTAGCTAATATTTGGGAAATGAAGATGGTAAATATTGCTTTGCAATGAAAATGCTCCAGAAACATTTAAGATATTCCTGCTACTGTGTATAGAAAGATTAGTATCCCATGAGATAAGTTTATTTGATGTGGTATCTTCTTACCTCTCAATCTTTGCCCTTATGACACAAACAAGTGGCTCCATTTTATGTGAATTACATCTCACAGAAGACCATTCAAAGAGAAGTAATGAAATACTTAGAGACTCTTGTCATTCATTCATTCCCTCATTCAACAAGCATTTGCTGATAACTCATATTCCTTGGTAAGATAAATCTACTAAGAACCATGTATGAGAAAAAACAAAGAATTGACTTATTTAGTTAAATGACTGAAGGACTATCAAAACATAGAAAGACTTCTTAATCAGCAAATTAATCCATAAATCCATAAACAGGTCTTATGCAAAGTCATAGGAATTAGAAAAAAAGAAAAGCCTTAGACTAAAAATTTTCAGTGAGTTTAGGTTCACATTTAGATTTGCTCTTAGTTGGGTGCAAACACCATACTTGGATGCCAATTGCTTTAAATTATGTACAAACAAAATCAAACTTAATTTCCTTCTCATTAGTTCTTTAACAGGAGAACTCTGTAAGGAATAACTGTCTATTCACCATTTTTAGTTTCCTATTTTCCTAAATACCAATATCTATACTTCCTAAATACCAATATCTACACTTCCTAAATACTATATATTTTTCTATTTTATCCCACAGAATATAAGACTTTGAGGCAGCATGATTTAGTGACAAGACTCTGGGTTCTATAGCAGAAAGACAAGGGTTCACCACTTGTTAGCTAAGACACATGGTAGGTTTCTGTAAGCTCAGGTTCCTCTATGATTAATAATATCTAATTTTTATAGGTCATGATGAGGATAAAGTATGTACATTCTTAACCAAAGATCTACCACATAGTAAGTGCCCAATAAAAGAACATTATTATTGGTTTATTCACCAAATGCTTACAGAAACCTACCTGCTCAGTGCTGAGTACTGATTAGACCTTAATGACCTTAAGGTAAACAAAATAGACATTCATTACCCTCAAAGTTGATTCTCATGAAGAGTTACCAACTACAAACATATGAAAAAAAATCTAGGAATAGTGTTAAATACAAACGAAAATTATGCTATCATCATTAATTGAAATTATTTTTAGTGAATGACACTCATCTATAAGTGAAAGTCAAATTTTCTTGTTACCTAGTTGGTTTAAAAAAAAGACATAGCAAAAATCTATTGACAAAATAAAAAATGTTTAATAACTTGCTTCAATAACAGAAACCCACAAAGTAAAATTTATTTCCAAAAATGAAGTAGCTTACTCTGTACTTATCACAATTTTAAAAACATGATTTTAAAATCATTTTTAACTTCCATTAGTCTGCTTTACATAATTTTAATGAACAAATATTTTCTCTATAAGCAATAAAATATCTGTGATATTATACTATATTTTTGTAATTATATACTATTTTAATATAATTATTTAAATACATGTAGGGAAGCAAGTAAGGCACGCAATAATTAAGATAAGTAATTACATGATTAGTAAGTCTAATTACATAGCATATAATCAGAGACTTTATGAAGAATTTTTGCTTACATGGACAGATGATTTTTCATATGCTTATGCATTATAAATCTGTTAAAAAATTCATAATTTGAAATAATATTTTAATCAAAATCATTCAAGAAGCTTTACATTCTTAAGAAAATATAACAAGAATTCTTCAGAAATTATGAAAAAAAAAAACAGAGAGAAACCTAGACCAATCAGGAGTGCAAATCTGGTTTTTTTTGTTTGTTTGTTTTTGAGACGGAGTCTCGCTCTGTCCGCCCAGGCTGGTGTGCAGTGGCGCAATCTCGCTCACTGCAAGCTCCGCCTCCCGGGTTCACGCCATTCTCCTGCCTCAGCCTCCGGAGTAGCTGGGACTACAGGCGCCCGCCACCACGCCCGGCTAATTTTTTGTATTTTTTTAGTAGAGACGGGGTTTCACCGTGGTCTCGATCTCCTGACCTCGTGATCCACCCGCCTCGGCCTCCCAAAGTGCTGGGATTACAGGCGTGAGCCACTGCGCCCGGCCGCAAATCTGGTTATGTCAGAAACAGAAAAAGATGTATGGTCAGTAAAGAAAGTCTTTGCTCTTTGTAGGCCTGACGGGCCTTCTATTTGATGCAAATATTACTAAACACAAAGGCAAGGTATCATCAATTCATTCAATTCACTCTCATTGTCATTTAAGAAAGGGTCTCCGGGGATCAGTGTTCCTAAAAGGCATCAGTACCAATTGGGAACTTGCTAGAAATGCAAATTCTCGAACCCTAACAAAGACCTACAGAATCAGAAACTGGAAGTGGACTCAGCATCTCCTAATTTAACAAGACTTTCAGCTGATTCTTACACATAGTACGGTTTGAACACCACCACTCTAGGTTAATATTGAAAGAACCAAGACTGCTAATCTTCTCTATTAATATTTTAACCTTGAAAACAGTGCCAAAGAAGTCTCCTTTGCCAGCCACATTAGCAATTTGAAACATGAACTGAGAAATAAGAACACAGTTCTCATTCAATGTTGTATTTGTTGTATCTGAATATTTTTTTAAAACTTTGTGCCATGTTAGGCAGAAATCATGTAAAGCAATTTATATCCATTAACAGAATAAAATGCTACAAAAGAAGTACTATCCTTAACCCAGTTTTCAAGGGGGGAAACCAGAGTTTAGAGGGGTTATGTAACTTGTATAAGGTCAAATGGCATGCTTGCCGATGACAAAATAACTACATATCATGTAACATCACCCATTTTCATTTAAATTATTTAGTTTTCAGTTATCATAGCCTTGGATGCCACAGAAAATATTCTTTAACATTACAGGCTAAGAACTTTATTAAGAAAATAAGATAATTCTTAAAATTCTTAATCAACCTATTTTTAGATGGGTAAATTTGCAATTACCTATCAGTTACTAACATAACTTCAAGTAGTATATCTAGTTGTGAAATATGGGGAAAGAATACTGATTGCCTTACCAACAAACCAACTTGATGTATATGAATAAAACCTTGTAAACTTCTCCTATGTATATGAATAAAACCTCTCTGATGTATATGAATAAAACCTTGTAAAACCTCTCTTAACAGTTACTGAAGCAACCTCAACTAAAGTTCAGCCTTTACATATAAGGAGGCACTTCAAATATATTCGTATTCATTAGAACTTAAACAGATTTATATGGCATATCTATATACACACATATACTATTCAGAATGTATTCATATAATTTAATTTAATAAGTTACCTAGTTAAAGGTGTATGTGGCCTAATACAAATTCAATACTGGTTTACCTGTTCCAGAAGCAGTAAAGGTA
The DNA here is from genome assembly GCF_009828535.3 of Hylobates moloch. NCBI lineage: Eukaryota > Metazoa > Chordata > Mammalia > Primates > Hylobatidae > Hylobates > Hylobates moloch. Next base: position 51,244,821 of record NW_026652293.1, read on the forward strand.
GTAGTAAAAGTAGCCACAGGAGGGCAAAGGGAGAAGAGTCTATGTTCAACAGAGAATTTCAGCTGGACAGTGATGAAAAGTCCATATGTTACAGTGCCACCATAAATTATGTTGGAACGAATGGTCAGGCCACAAAGGGGTTCCAAAAATAGGTTGAAACTGCTCACACTCTGAAAACAAATTGCCTAAATTCCAATATGAAAAAACAGTGTTCTTGACATATATTTTCATGTGGCCACTACTGGGTGAAGCTAGGTCTACAAAGATGAAATACAATATGCTTTGGTTTTGAAATTGGAAGTTGTTATTCCATCAAGACACTAAAATGCAAAAAAATCTGCATGAGTTTAGTGCCTCAAGGCTTGAAGATTTATTATGAAGGAAAGACAAAATGAACGATGGCATGTCAGTTGGCCTGAACCCTGGAAGTGAACCTGCATTTTGGAGAGATGTAAACCTCAGAAGTCTTACTTTTAATCATCTCAGGAGTGTGAATTTGAATTATATAATTATTGGTTTATCTAAATTATAAATTTAAGTGATAATAATGGGAAAATCATTAATCAAAAGCAAAAGTACCCAGAGTTTCATTATTACTAACAAGTTCATTTTTCTTAAGGGGAAACACCAATCTAAAATGTTAACAAATAGTTATATGATCATTTCCCTTAAAAGACAGAAAACCAAAAGAAAAAAAGTAATAACAAAACTAAGGGGCTGCTTAGTTTATGATCTTTATTCAAGATGTCTGTGGTTAACCACCAGGAAAATCAGCTACCTATCAGTAACTAAATTTGTAATATTTCATCTTAAGAACCTCATAATCACAAAATACATAATTACAGGGGCTTCATAAATGAATACTCAACAGACTCTATTCTGCACTTTAAAAAATTTGGTATGCATCTAAGGAAGAACAATAAATCCAATCATGATATTTTATTGATTAATTCCATCACAGGACTAAAATGTTGAAGGATCATGTGAATATGGCTTTAAGTCAAACAATGTTCAATTTTGACAGAACTGTCACAGGTATATCATTATTGTAATTATAGGAATATGTATACTACATATATTAACAATAGTAAAGTAGTTAGGGAACATTAAGTAATATTTTAAGAAAAAAATTAAAGTTCCAACACAATTTTTTGTATAGTCTACATTATTGTTTTGAAAATTAAAAGGGGTAAGTTGTATAAAGGAACAATAAATCCATTCTTATTCAACACAAAAGCCTCACATGATTCAGGACACGGGTTTCGATTGTGATTCAAGTTGCATTAAAATTATTTTCTCATTTGAGAAATCAGTTGTCAACAATGGAAAATATCATTAGCTCAGTTTTGTGAAATACAATGGCATTTTTACATAACTAAAAGGTAACCAAAAGCTTCCAAACGGGGTAGAAATGTTACATTGAACAACCAAGAGAGAACCAAACAGTGTAAAGCCATATTGTCCCACAGCATGAAGTGATCAGATACCTGCCTAAAATGATGGACAGCTCTGGCCTAGTGAACAAGCAAAAAAAATCCCATTTACTTTCGTCCAGATGGGACCAACTGGACGCTTCAGCGCAAACAACTCATTCTTCTTCGGACCTTCTTGTCCCGCTCTTGAGCTAGCTCCAGCTGATAATGATGAATATCAAGGCTACAGTAAAGTGGGTGACAACAGAAGCCTTGTTATAGCTGCCAGTCTTTCGCTCTTGTCATTATTACACACTGAAGATTTATTTGAGTTTATTGTTGTGCACAGGGTCTAGCCATTTGCAATTCATCACTTACTACAGAAAGTTCAAGATAGTGGCCGAAGCTATAATTGCCACCTCCACCTGCTTCTGGAAATTATGAGGTCACTAGCTAGGGCAACCTAGTCCTCACTGAGCTCCGAAAGTCATAGCAGCATGTAGTATGAAATAGTCAGGCCCTATCTGTACTTGAGCATCTCTTGAGATCACATTAATAACATTACATTGCCTGGCAATTGATTTACTTGTATCTATAGTACAACAAACACTAAGAGGAGACAGTCACAGGAAAGAAATAATGAAACTATTAGAACTGCCACAATTTGAACATTATTGTTATTATCATAAATGCTGTAGTTACTATGTGTTGATTCAGGAATATATACACCCATTGATAAGGCACATTCTTTTATTTAATCTGACATAATCTAGTCTTCCAGAAGTCAAACTAGTCTAACTGTAAATCTATTTTGGAAGTTGGTGGAATGTAAATCCTATACAAATAATAGTAATATTTTAAGAAACAAGTACTTTGATACTTCTTATAGATTACTACACTGGAGTGTTAAATGAGTTTGTCTTAAGGAAAAAAGTGACTAATAAAAAACCCAATTCTCTATTTTTAAATTGTCTTTTATCCTGTATTTATCCATTTTATTTTTATAAAGGTACAAAGTTTTCCCTGCAAAATAGTTAAAAAATTTTTTGAGAGCTTTTGCCTGTACTATTGAGCACTCAAGGTTTTACAGACAGTGCTACAAAGAGTAGGAGCTTTAAAGATTTCCATTCTTCTAAAATACATGAATCACTCATCAGTTTGCTCAGCGTACAGATGGTTTGAAAATTTATGACACCTGAATCTTTTCCGTTTTGGTATTATTCCATTACTTGGTTGCTACATTCTCACTGTTAATGGATTTCTAAAACCAAGATTTACTGAGATAGGTATTTTTTGTTCCAGGTCCTCTTTTTAAAAATCAACGTGAAAAGTAATGCAGCAAAAGGTAAGCCAGCATCATAATTTAATATAAAACCCCAACTATTTAGAAAGATTGTCTATATCTTATTTTATTCCTCAGAGTCTAATGATGTTCAATAATTTCATTTTATAAGGTTATAGAGGAATCAAAATTCTAAGTGGAAAGTTTGTGTCTGCAAATTCTTTTACAAGTGGTTTCATATACACACTATTGTAGCTTTCTGCCACATTGGCTAAAATGCCAGCTTGAGCAGGACAATTTGCTCCTGCTTGTACGTTAGGGTATGAAGGTTTAGAGGTTCTGATGTAATTTTACTATTAAAGGTTTGGCCTCATTTTGAATCTCACTTTTACTTACTCTCCAGAGCACTATAAGCTAAGAAAAGAAAAATGTCCATGACACTTATTAATCAAATTGTTTCTCAAAAAACATGACGACATAACTAACATAAAGCAACATCTCAACCAAGTATTCCAGGTTATCACTTGCTGGAAAGCTGCAGAGAATTAGACACTGGAAGCCCTCCCAACTTTTCCTCCCCTGCTGATCAGCTCCATAAGAAAGTAGCATACGTTTTTAACTAACACCTACACTACACTTCTCCTTAAAGTTTATGAACATCTGCACTTCACCTTAAAGTTTATGAACTTCTTTCATGTACCTATATCATACAATCTTATGAGGTACGGGTTAATACTACACCAAGTTTACGGAGGGAGAGACTAAGGCTGAGACATACAGGTCATACTCCAAATTCTTTACTTTGTACCATATGACAGGCAGAACAAAATAGTCAACTTATAAATCATTTGAACTGCTCTCTCTTTCTTAATACTGAAAAGAGGTTTGAGATAAGTAATGAATGGAATTACATCTTTATAATTTATCCAAGAAAGAAATTTTCTTTTTTAAAACACGAACCTAAACCATTAATGGTATATAAACAAAAATACGGAAGAAAATCCTAACATCCATTGCTTTGATCCTTTTTAAACTCTGAAATACAGCTTATACAGTTAAGTCTGTACAAAAACCACACGAATAGTTTAAGGAGCAGTAACCCAAGCCAGGAACTAGAATGCTGTTAACACACTCCAAGTGTCCCCATTCACCCTGCCACATTTGTATCTTCCCTCTTCTCTTCGGGGGACAACCACTACTGTGAATTCTGATTTAATCATTCTCTTTCTATTCATTAGTTGTTACCACTGGTGTATGTATCCCTAAACAACATTGTTCCATTTTGCCAATCTTTGAACTTTATATAAATAGAAACACACTGTATGCATTATTCTGCACTTACTCATTTCTTCCAATATTGTATTTTGAGGTTTATTAACACTGAGGCATCTAGCTGTAGTTCATTTTTACTATTAATATAGTATTCCACTGAATGAATATACCACAATTTATCCATTTTCCTGCTAATAGACATTTATGATTTTTTTGCCCAGTTTTATACTATTACAAAGATTGCTACTATGGATATTTTTGTACATGCCTCCTAGCACAAAAGTGCAGAAGTTTCCTGGGAAATATACATTGTGGGCCATCGCAAATTCATGAGATATGCATTCTTTACTGGCTGGTGCCTTTTTCCAAAATAGTTAAATCAGTGTGTATTCCAAGATACAATGATCCTTACCTTGATAATCATTTGTACTGTCTGTTTTTAATTTTTGCCAATCTGGTGAAATGGTATCTCACTGTGACTTTAATTACAGTTTCCTACTTTCTAATTAAGTTGAACACATATCATGTTTATAGAAGGTACAAATTTCATGATCTTTTGTTGTAATAAAGTGTCTCATGAAGCCTTTATACAGATTACATGCATCCAACTGATTACGAAAAAGTCAAGAACCAATCTAAGAAGTCCACAAGCCATCCTGCCAGCCAATCCCTATTCTTTAGCATCAAGGTGTTTAAATTAAATTCTGGTACGTTCCCTGTTTAGACTTCCTATATTCCACCCCATCAAAACTCAAACAAGTTGTGGTCATCATTAAAACAAAACTAGGCCTGGAGTGGTGGCTCACATCTTAATCCCAGCACTTTGGGAGGCCAAGGTGGGAGGAGCGCTTGAGGCCAGGAGTTGAGACTAGCCTGGGCAACAGAGTGAGACCTGTTCTACAAAAGGTTTTAAAAAATAAAATAATAGTAATAAAACATAACAAAAGACCACAATCAATCAAAGTTAAGGCAAAAGCCTAGAAGTCATCCCTGACTAGTCCTTCTTTTTGCTTCATCCAACTATACTTGGTAGGAAACAAATCAAGTGGGTCTACCACATTCACTAATTCTCCCTGCAGCAAATTATCTCCCTTCAGGCTCCCACTATCACTCTTCTTCTTCAAGTTCCTCACACTCAACTGACCATACTGCTCTAAATATTCCCCATTGCCTCAGGAATATGTATAATCATATTAATTTAAACAAATAATTAAACAATTAATTTAAAATGACGCCAAATCTTCTCAGATGTTACAACAAAATCCTATAAAAATACATTTGTTTTACAGCTAAGAAAAGTAGGCATGAAGAGGTTAGATGGCATGTATAGACCTTTAGGCACTAGATCTAGAATTCAAACCAGATCAGCTAAGGCCAAAAGATACCTCTCAAATACCATACTATGCCATGGGTCACGACTCATTCTAAAACATAAACATATCACCCCCTGCAAAAAAAAAAAAAAAAAAAAAAAAAAAAAAAAAAAAATCCTTCAAAAGATACCAAGGAAAGATCAGATTCTAGATATATTTTCAATATAGAGCCTTCAACGGCCCCTCCATACCTGTGACATAAAAATCCTTTTTCTAATACCCCATTGAGAGCTGGCTACAGTCCTATTTCTCACTATCACCCACTTTGCCCTCTTCTCTCCATGCTTAACGAAGGACTATCATTACCTTCATCTTATGGCATTACAAACATATAAGCTAGCTTAAGGAACTGGAAAAAAGAAAGGGTAGAAACACTGAAAAGCAGGCAAGGTGAAAGCAAAAGGGAGGGTGATCCCAAGAGAGCCCAAGCCTGGTTGAGAATGACTGAGAAAGACAGCAGGTGAGCCTGAGAGACAGCAAGTGAGCCCCAGCCCAGTTCGGTGGGGGAGAAATCAGAGATTGAGCTGGGCTAAAGACAGACACCACAACAAGTGAGAGCCCAAAAGTGCTTGAGAGAGATAGCCTATGAACCCATTAGTGCACACAAGAAAGAGAGGCAGAGATCAAGAGACACAAAAATCCAGAGGGGAAGAGAGAGAGAGAGAGAGAGGTCTATACCCCTCACTCTCCCACATCAGGCTATTCTAGGTTTGATTCAAGCGATTCTCCTGCCTCAGCCTCCCAAGTAGCTGGGACTACAGGCACACACCACCACGCCTGGCTAATTTTTGTATTTTTAGTAGAGATGGGGTTTCACCATGTTGGCCAGGGTGGTCTTGATCTCCTGACCTTCTGAGCCACTGCCCTGGCCTCCCAAAGTGTTGGGATTACAGGTGTGAACCACCGTGCCCGGCCAGAATGCCTTTTATTCTTCCTCTCCACCTCATTTTCCTGGTTACTCCTGTTTGTTTTGCAAGGCTCAGCTTAAGAAGCTTGTACTCCAAGAGCCTTGCCTACAACCACCTTGTGAGTGCATGCTACTTGTCCTTCCTCGCTATACCCACAGTATCCTATTCCTTGTATGTTATCACAGCTCTGAGCAAATGGTTTTGGAAGTCACTGTTTGACTTTCTTCATCATTTAACTCCTCAGGGGTATTTGTTTTCCTCTTTGCTCATCAGTGTCTTGCAAATAGTGGGGCTCAATACGTGTTGAATGAATGAAAAAACCCAGTTTTTCCATTTCTGCACAAACACTTTCCAAATATAATAAAATGCAGCAGTAAATTCTCACCTATATACACTTTCTTGAACACATTTTCCCTTAAGGTTATCAAATAAAACATTAAGTGAATATGCAAACTTCAAACATTCTGAATATAATGGCCCAACAATTATGAACCTCCAATTCTGTAGGTGCTTCATTTACAGCAGAATTTCTCAACCCCTGCATGATCGACATCTGGAGCCAGGTTAATTCTTCGCTGTGGGAGACTGGTGTGTACACAGGATGCTTAGAAGCATCCCAGGACTCTTCCAACTGGAAGTTAGTAGCATTCCCAACCCTGTTTTAACAACAAAGAATGACTGTCTGTCTCCCATGGCGGGTATATTTTCTTCAGGTACTAATCAGTTAAAGTTTTCATTTTTCACTTTCTCTGTGTAAGATGGCACTATTTTAAGATTCTAACTTTAAAAGTACCTGCCTTGCTTCTGAACTGACCCAAAGGATCTGTGACCGGCAATGGCAAGCCCTTAAGGACAGAAAAATTATTCTCTCTGGGGACTGGTTCTAGTTTGTGTTTTCTCAAGCAGGTATATTGGAATTTCAAGGAAGAATATCTCTCTTCAATCAGGTATGCCAAGTTCTGAACATACCTGAGCATATAACTTTTCTCCTTTCTACCACCAAGCACTGCAGTGCAAGAAAACTATCACCACACTAGTGCCCCAGCAGTCAAGCTCAACCTTAGCAATTCCAAATGATCTGAAAAGTACTCCAGTGCTTGGGGAGGAGACAAGTGGCTTAGCAATACTACTGAAATTAACACAGAATGCCCCCTCCCTGTTTTAAAACACAGCATTGGGTTTATTAACTTCATAAACAGGTGTGAACAGAGGTCTAGGAATAATGTTACATGGAGTACAGCATATTATTTTGTAACTTTTTCGGAACAGAAATTTTCCTAATAAAAATCTTGCTTGGAACCTTAAGGCTAAGTGAATTACTATGATGGCAGGCTGGATTCCTATCCTCTTACCCATGCCTTGGCACCTTCACTAGGCCTGAGGCAACTTATGGGAATCACGGGCTTCATGGAACACAGCTAGAAAACTACTAGGACAGAGAAACACTGATCAAGCAACTATGGGGCTTGGTTTTAAGGATAGAAAGGGAAATTAACAAAGACGAGGGCAACAACAATGAACCTAGAGTGAAAAGATCCAGATGTGAACCACACTGTACATTTACCAGTGGTCTAATCTGAAACAAGTTTTCGGCTCACTGAGCTTCCATATTATCATTAATAAACTGGAGATAGACACATACGTTCAAACCACAGGGTTTGCTTAGTATCATGAGTTACTTACTAGCAATGTGATCCTGAATAACTCACTTAACATCTCTGCACTTTGGTTTCTTCATCTGTTAAAACGGGATAATAGTATCTAATTCATGCAGTTGTTGTAAAGGTTAACTAAGACACTTGGCACCCAAAAAAACAGTACCGATCAGCTATTCTTCCTACTCTTTTCTAGTAGTAAACTTTGAAAACTTTAACAGTACTGTGAAATATTGGGCAACACACTATTTTTGTTCTATGAATAAACTTCTGTTGTTATTGCTATTGTTAATGACTTTGGACAAATTGCTAAGTTGCTATGGGGTTTCTATTGACTCCAAACTACACTTGGATTCCAAAGTACCCAGTTGTCTGATATTTATTCTCAAATTTAGACTATCCCACAAGTAAAGGTAACATCCCTTCCTACTACCCTAGCTTAATATCCTAGCTTGAATTCCTTTGTAGAATTTTGCATTAGGCCAGAAGATTCTCCAATGGAGCAACAATTTATCTTGTAGTTATACAGCCACTTTTAGGTCTTTTCCTTGAAGTAATGAATTGCATCTAGTATATATTCAGGAACATTAAAAACCACAAAAAATAGTTACACTGCTCAACCCTTCAAACTTCAAATAAATAAAAAATTGTACTATATAAAATGCTGCCTCCTCGTGGCCTGAGCCAAAATTAGTAAGACTGGTTCTATGGCAAACAAACATCTTTTTTTCTACTGAGACCTACCATGATAGTGAGACAGAAAAGACCTACAGGTTAATGAGTTCAGTCCTATACATCCACAAGAAAGAAATCTAAATAAAAATTTGATTGACATTGATAAAGAAATAAGGTACATTTTCCTATTATTTGATGCTGACATCCTATTTTCAATACCTAAAAAAGCTTAAACTTCCAGAAATTCAAACAGGAGAGAAATAATTTTTGACTCAACATAACTATAATGCTCTACAAAGTAAAAAGAAAACAAATAGTGCTGTCTCTAACCACAGTTTATAGCTATCTCTAACTACACTTTATAGACACGTCAGAAGAATGAAGAGAAAGTTTTAAAGAAGTATGTGTAGGCCGGGGGCAGTGGCTCACGCCTGTAATCCCAGCACTTTGGGAGGCCGAGGCAGGCGGATCACCTGAGGTCGTGAGTTCAAGACCAGCCTGACCAACATGGATAAACCCCGTCTCTACTAAAAATATAAAATTAGCTGGGCGTGGTGGCACACACCTGTAATCCCAACTACTCAGGAGGCTGGTGCAGGAGAATCGCTTGAACCCGGGAGGCGGAGACTGTGGTGAGCTGAGATTGCGCCATTGCACTCCAGCCTGCGCAACAAGAACAAAACTCCATCTCAAAAAAAAAAAAAAAAAAAAGTATGTAAAAAAGGATAATTTATTCCAGAATAATTTGCAGACAGAAAGGAATGTTGTGAATTACTCAGAGTTCAAAAAGTTTCTTTAATACCTTACTTGAAGTCCGATAAAAATCATCACTTAAAAAAACGGTAACGTTATTTGCAAATTGAGCAAGAGGACCGGATGATAGCCATATATGATCAGTTGTCACCTTGCAGCTCAATTAGCCCTCATGTAAAAACGAGGCATGTAAGGAGAAATGAGGTTTTGACATTATCTCTGCCAGCAAGATAATTACACAGCCTTCATTTAACAGTAGGGCAACACTACTGTAGCAACAAATTAACTCAGCTCCATTTGCAATTCATGGTGTGTTTTCTCATTTAATACCATTTGTCTTACCCCAAGTGAATGTTTCCATTAGTTTTCTCCGGCACAGCAAATACTCCGTTTGACTCCACACATTACATCACTGAGTCAAGGTTTACCTTCCAGCAACTCTTTGAAAACATACTCAAAATGCAACAGAATGTCCCATTTTTTTTCCATTTCAGCTACAACTTTTTTTCTGGTTTATGGCCAAATAATACAGCAGGTGTATGTGTGTTGAACAACCAGGGACACGAAATTCCCCATGGCTACAATCTATTTCAGAAGTGTCTGCTCCTTTCATTAAGAAAAATCAAAAAAGAAACAAATATCAGTGAAGTCCTAACTCGGGTACAACCACATATTAAGTTATTAATACATTTCCATAATGCATACTTTAGGAAAGACAAAAATGTGCTGCTGGCTCTAAGTGTTAAGTTTTTAGATATCATAGCCTAAAAAAAATGACTGCGATCTCATTTATTTCCTTTACAAATATTACATTAAATACTTTTCCTCTGCCCCTCAAACTAGACATGATCGAGGAGAGTTGAAAAAGAAGAAGCGGAATGTTTAAACAGTGATGAGCACAAAAAACAGGAACTGGTGGGCTCCTGTGTTGTCATGAATAGGCTGATCATCAAATTTTACATTCAACTCTAAAAGGTAATGCTAATTTGACTAATGATTTATTATTTGAGATTTTAGTCACTGAATTATTCACTACTGGCAATACAAAAGGCCCTAAATATTCTAAGAACCTCAAGTCCCTGGAATTGCTTTAGTCCAACGCTTAAATCTATATATAAAATACTGATTTTCAAACATGCAAATGTATAAGGGCAAGGCATTTATTTATAGTCAATGTATATTAAGAGAAAAAAATAAAACTTAATACTTTGTATTTGTAACTGAATACAGAAAAATTCCAAAGTAGAGAAATTCAATTTTTTAAAATAAACAGTTATTATTCTTTACGAAATGTAAGGAAATTCCTAAAGAGAAAAACAATACTTTCCAGGAGTTTTATTTCACTTATCATAATAGTGATGAGCAAAAACAGGTATGGACAACTGTATTATTTTATACTCTTAAAAGAATTAGGAAAACATACATATGCATGCATTTCACACACAGATTCATTGCCACATGGTTACTTTAACACTGTAAACTGGCAAATGAGTATCCATGATGTGGGAGGTTTCTTTTTCTTTTTTGTAACTATTAAGACGATTCATCAACATTTCCACACTTTCAGGTAACCAAGTGTTCTAAGGAATATATTTAAGGCTTGAAACTTAACTCATAAATAAAATGTATATAAAAAAAGTTCTATGCTTTTCTGTGTGATCCAACCTAATATCTACAGTAAAATAGATCCCCAGGCTGGGTGTGGTGGCTCACACCTGTAATCCCAGCACTTTGGGAGGCCGAGGTGGGCAGGTCACCTGAGGTTGGGAGTTTGAGACCAGCCTGACCAAAATGGAGAAACCCCGTCTCTACTAAAAATACAAAATTAGCCGGGTGTGGTGGCACATGCCTGTAATCCCAGCTACTAGGGAGGCTGAGGCAGGAGAATCGCTTGAACTCGGGAGGTGGAGGTTGCGATGAGCCGAGATCATGCCATTGCACTCCAGCCTGGGCAACAAGAGCAAAACTCCATCTCAAAAAAAAAAAAAAAAAGGAAAAAGATCCCCAATAAAATAAGATGAAAGAGCAAATAGTTTGCAATTTTTACCACAGCATTCTGTAAGTGTAGCTTTCTTATAAATATAGAAATTTTAGATACCTGACTAGCAGTTACCCAGCCTCAGCTCAAGCAATTCAAATACAGAAAAAAGATATAACATAAAGATATTGAAAAGTTAAAACTTCCTTTTGTGCTCACTTGTCCTTACCAATTGAATATTCATCCTATGCTGTGGGAAGGGTAAACTCCTTAATCTTTAGATGTTCTTCTATCATTACGTCTAAAACTGCATATGTATCACTATTACAGATATCCATTTTGTATACTGAATTAATTCATTACATACAAATATGACAGGCATAGCATTATTAATTTTTTATACACAGTTCACACAAATCAATACATGGGCAAAAGATATGAATGAATATCACATCCAGTATATGAAAAATTAACTCATCAATCCAATTATTAATGAAATATATGGAAAATATCCATTCCTTTGTTTACTTTCCTTCATTATTCTTCTAAGCAGTTTGATCACTTTGGGAAAGATCAAGAAAGCATGCATCCAAAAGTGATATTTAAATTAACACTTAAAGGATGAGTACAAATTACCTTAAACGTATGTTAAAATATGCAGTTGAAATATTGAGATTACATTTCTGAATTTAATACAAAAGTAGACAGTTGAAATAGAATATAGACTGTTTTGCTGCTGTGGAAGTTTTACTCTTAACAAACTTCACAATTTTAAAAATGATATTAAAACAATTGTTTCAATGAGAAACTTGTAGTTGGAAAATTAGGCTTTTAGACTCATAATAACAGTTATTTTCAGGCAAACAGTTACTACCAAAAGGTTTCTTTATGGCTATGAGTGTATAGCTAAAACATCACTCAGCAATATAACTCCTGTTTTGAGATGGAGTTTTGCTCTTGTTGCCCAGTCTAGAGTGCAATGGCGCAATCTTGGCTCACTGCAACTTCCACCTCCTAGGTTCAAGCGATTCTTGTGCCTCAGCCTCCCAAGTAGCTGGGAATACAGGCATGCGCCACCTCACCCAGCTAATTTTGTATTTTTACTAGAGACGGGGTTTCTCCATGTTGGTCAGGCTGGTCTCGAACTCCTGACCTCAGGTGATCCGCCCGCCTCGGCCTCCCAAAGTGCTGGGATTACAGGCGTGAGCCACCATGCCCAGCCTAAATATTGCTCTTACTTACATCTACCATTTGCTTAAGAGTATTGGCCCTTGTTTTCTAATTCATGATTAGCATTATCATTAATATAATGTTTTATACATTTTGAAAATCATCTATGATAAAGCACAAAGCCACTAAAACAATGCAGCTGTTAAGTATGTGCAAGCACCCTACCTTAGCTGGTTCTCAGTGCAAAGTTTGTTCCCTTATATCTGATTTGCTTTATGAACACACAGATATAATGCAGGAGAAATGCCCATATGTAATGGTGAGGACTGTCTGATGTTTCTGTAAGAGTTATCTAGACACCATTCATAAATTGGTACAAGCCTTTTGGCTTTAAATACTTAAGAATATTTATAGTTTTCAACAAAGTAATTCTATTGAAGTAACCCATTCTAAGGAAATAATTTTTATGCCTGTGCATGCATTGTGTGTGTCTCAGAAAGGAAAATGTCATTCACCAAAATGTTCACCAAAACATTATTTATGGCCAAGCGCGGTGGCTCACGCCTGTAATCCCAGCAATTTGGGAGGCCAAGGCAAGCGGATCACGAGGTCAGGAGATCGAGACCATCCTGGCTAACACGGTGAAACCCCGTCTCTACTAAAAATACAAAAAAAATAGCCGAGCGTGGTGGCGGGTGCCTGTAGTCCCAGCTACTCAGGAGGCTGAGGCAGGAGAATGGCATGAACCCAAGAGGCGGAGCATGAAGTGAGCCGAGATCGTGCAACTGCACTCCAGCCTGGGCAATAGAGCAAGACTCCATCTCAAAAAACAAAACAAAACAACAACAAAAAAACCCCAACATTATTTATAACAGTATAAAAGTGAGAACCTAAACAAAGAAAATATTTATAGCTACATGATGAAATATTATGCAACCATTAAAATGTATGGTTATTAATATATACTTAATATTAAGTTAAAACGCAGGATTAAAAGCTGAATGCACAGAATGCATGCCTTCCCTCAAACACTGACCAAGTACTATGTTTCAGGCACAGTGTGCTAAGGCCATGGGCGCATAGCTATAAACAAAATAGATAAGAATCTCTGCTTTCATGGAGCCTATATTCCACTGAGAGGAGACACACAATAAAAACACACAGACCAGATAAGTACTATGGGGGAAAAAAAAGCCAAAAAATGAAATTGAGAGTACTGGGGCAAGAGGGTTACAGTTTTTAAATAGTCAGAGAATGCCTCAAACAGGTGTTTAAGAGAGCCATGCTTGTACCCAATGGAACAACATTACAGGCTGAGGGAAGAGCTACCTTGGGAGCATGCAAGCAAAACTGCAAGGCCAGTGTTGCTAGACAGAAACGAGCAAACAGGCAGGAAGTAGAAAGTCAGAAAGATGGGGAGGGGGGCTTTGATATAGGGTCTTGTCTTGTAAGCTACTATAGGATTTTATTTTAGTGAGACAGGAGGCCATTCAAGAGTTCTGAGTATAGGAATGATGAGATGGGACTTATCTGACCATGGTCACTCTAGCTGTTGTTTTGAGAACAGACTGTAGAGGGCAAAGACAAAGCTAATCGTTTTTGTAAAAATCAGAAAAGACATGTAGTGGTGCTAGAACAAGAAGGTGAAGTTGAAGGTGATAAGAAGGGATGTGATTCTGAATACATCTGCAAATAGATCCACTAGGATTTACTAATGAATTAAAATATTATGAAAGACAGGAATCAGGATGACAGCAGGGTTTATAGTATGAACAACTAAAAAGACAACAGTGATATCTACTTTAAAAAAAAAAGAACTCCAGAAGAAAAAAATTAATATAAGACCAGTACAGGTGACAAAATGGGAGTAGACAGATATTTGGGGACACATGTTTTTAATTAGTTAAGTAATACGTTTGACTTGGATGAAAATACTAGAGGAAACTATATCATAAAGAAAGATACGTTACTCTCTTCAAAATTCTAAGTAAAAACAATGAATGCTGTCATTAAGTAAGCAAGCAGAGGGTGGGGTGGATATGTGTGACCCATTTTATGAAGCAAGTATTTAAGGTAATAAATCAAATAAGCCCAGCCGGGCGCAATGGCTCACGCCTGTAATCCCAGCACTTTGGGTGGCCGAGGCGGGCAGATCACCTGAGGTCAGGAGTTCGAAACCAGCCTGGCTAACATGGCGAAACCCCGTCTCTAGTAAAAATATAAAAATTAACTGGGCGTGGCGGCATGCACCTGTAATCCCAGCTACTTGGGAGGCTGAGGCAGGAGAATTGCTTGAAGCTGAGAGATGGAGGTTGCAGTGAGCCAAGACTGTACCATTGCACTGCAGACTGGGCAACGAGAGCGAAACTCTGCCCCAAAAATAAATAAATAAATAAATAAATAAATAAATAAATAAATAAATAAATAAATGAAACTAAATAAGGCCAAAGGTTAAAAGAACATGTACATGATATGGAATGAAGCCAAAGATGAACATAAAACACTAGCACAAACTCATCAGAATACCACAAGGAAGACAAGAGCCCAAGAACCCAAAACGTAAACTGGAGTTAATGAAAAATGCAAAAGGCAAAAAAGAATGGGATTCTAATTTACGTTTGGCAATGTTTGAAGCCAGAAAATGAACAGAAAACATGGAAATTCACTATTTGGAGGTTTGGTAGGGGTGACAAAGAATCTTCAAATCCTCAGATTTTTGAGTAAATTATTTAATTTCTCTAGGCCCCAATATAATCAAATGTATGGGTAACAATATTTACATTGTAAAGATATTTTGATCAATAAATGAGAAAACAAATATAACCCAAAACATATATATGTTTTGAGATAGTCTCACTCATGTTGCCCAAGCTGGAGTGCAGTGGCTCAATCTCGGCTGACTGCAATCTCCGCCTCCTGGGTTCCAGAGATTCTCCTGCCTCAGTCTCCTGAGTAGCTGGGACCAGAGGTTCATGCCACCACGCCTGGCTAATTTTTTGTATTTTTAGTACAGATGGGGTTTCACCATGTTGACCAGGCTGGTCTTAAATTCCTGACCTCAAGTGATCCGCCCGCCTCGGCCTCCCAAAGTGCTGGGATTACAGGCCTGAGCCACCCCACACCTGGCCCCAAAATATGTATTTAAAAGGGATATCAGTGTTTGTTCCTCTTTCCTTTCCCAACTCAAATGCTGCTTTTACTATAACTCTTTCTATAAGTATCTTGCAGCCCAAGAGAGAGAATATTTTTTTTAATTAGTTCAAATTTCTAGGTTCATGTTGATATTCAGGGATAATTCAAATATAATCCTGGAATTATATTTTCTTTGTATCTATAAAATTTCAAGACGCCAACAAACTAATAACCAACAAAGCGATGGCGAGTGAAGGTAGAATTCTGCATCATATTATTAAACAGTTTATGAAGACCTAGGAACAGAGATGATTAATCACCGAGAGCTAATATAGGTTCACTAAGAATAAATTCTGGAAAAAGTGTCAATTAATTTTACTGAAAAGGTTACTATCCTGAAAGGATGATGGTAAGAAATATCATGTATTAGAACTTCAAAAGGGTATCCGACAGTCTTTAATGGTATTATTTGCAACAATGAAAGTAAACTATGGCTAGCCAAGTTTAGTTAGGTGAAACAATAGAGATTTAAGCAAACTTAGGCAAAGAAAACTGATTAATGAATTGGAATAAATCTGTAAAGACGTTTCCAATGGCAGCCTACCAGGTGCTATTCTTGGTTCCTTCAGTTTAAGCAATCCCGCTTCAGTCTCAGAATGAAGAAACAGAATGTATACTTCTCAAATTTAATTATATGAGACCATGTTAGGTGACAAAATCAAGACTCAAAAGAAAGTCTTGACAGGCTGAAATCCAGCCTTCGACTAAAAAGAAGAAATGTAATAGGGACATTAAACTGGCATTTATTTTAACATACACACACTCTCTTTTTCTCTAACTGTTCTAGAGGAAAGGAAAACTGACCTCAGCGTAAGTTTGTGTAAATTGAGTTTTAGTTGTAAACCCAAACAGGTGCTCAGTATAATGTTAGCCTAAATGCTAAATATGATACAATAAGACCCTCTTCCCCTCCCCCAAAATGAAGCATTGTTAGACTGTTTTAATGTAACTTGTGTTCCCAGAGCAAATGAAAAAAATATGCAATAAACTCAACAGTATTTTACTTCTGGGCATCACATTTGAAAGACATTAAAAAAAAAAAAAAGCATATTTAAAGGTGAGCGATCAAAAAGGTACAAGGGTTTGGAAAAGGGTGAAAAATAACTGAAAGAAATTAGGTGATCTACACTTGAGGCCAGTTTGAGACCAGCCTGGCCAACACAGCGAAATCCCCGTCTCTACCAAAAATACAAAAATTCGCCCAGCGAGGAACAAAAACAAAACCAAAAAAAAAAAAAAAGAAAAAGAAGAAAAAAAGAAAATTAGCTGGGCATGGTGTCACATGCCTATAGTCCCAGCTACTTGGAAGGCTGAGGCACGAGAATCGCTTGAGCCCAGGAGGTCAAGAGGTGGAGGTTGCAGTGGGCCAAGATCACATCACTGCACTCCAGCCTGGGCCACAAGAGTGAGATTCTGAGAAACAGAAAGACAGAAAGAAGGACAGAGAGACAAAAGAAGAAAGAAAGAAAACAAAGGAAGGAAGGAAGGAAGGAAGGAAGGAAGGAAGGAAGGAAGGAAGGGAGGGAGGGAGGGAGGAAGGGAGGGAGAGGGAGAGAAATTAGGTGATCTAGCATGAAAAAGATACAAGAAATGTGCAAGTATTTGTGGGACAATCATGTGGCAACTCTATTCCTTTCATTTGTCTGATATCCTGATACCTATCTTACAGGTAAAAAGACTGAGGCTTAGAGAGGATACATTGATAGCTAGTAGAAGAATTAGAACTTAAATTTAGGTCTTGTGAAAAGGGGGAATCTAACTTATTCTGTGTAACTTAAGAGGGTAGAACTGGGCCAATTACATTGTGAAGCCAGATTTCAGGTCACTGTAAGAAAGAAAGAAAAAGAAAACAAAAGCTGAAAACCATATTATATGATGATGTCCAGAGTTTCCATAAAGCCTGGATACAAATGCAAATATATACATTGTCATCAAGAACAACTTCAATCTGTAAAAATTTATTATCTAGTTTTCAGGCTTCATGGGCACCCTGTGTTTGCTGAACAACCATTAACCATTATACCAGGTGCTCTATAATCCCTTAATCTGCACAACAACCCCAATGAGAAAACAGAATCTTATTAAAGACTAGCATAATTTGCCCAAGGCCCCAAAGTGAATACATTAAGAACCAGAATTCAATCACAGGTATTCCTGATTCTTCTAAAATTCTCTCACCCTGGCTGCATAGTAGAATTAGCAAATCTCTTTTAAAATGGCAATGTCTGGGTTCCACCCCCAGAGGTTATGACTTAATTGATCTAAGATGAGGCCAGTTGTTGAGACCAGTATATGACTTCCCAAATAACTGGATATATATACATAGCCACACATATAAGAGAAAAGCTACTTTTCTGGGTGAAGGGAGGGTTAATAGTGAAAATGTAAGAAGAAACCTTAGCAAAGAGTGTTTCAGCACCTTTATAAAAGTAATTTCCAAATGTAATTTTTATACCTACTTAAGATACATTAGAACAAAATCCAGATGTCCTGCAATCCAAAACATTAAAAGTGCAAGAAAGGAAGTCTGACACAAAAGTTCATAACCCCTTCATCTAAAATATGCTTTTTAAGCAAATAAAATGACACTTTTTAAAGTCAAATACTGTAAAAGATTACTTGTCTTTTGCACAAGTGGCAGATCTGTTATCATTCTCATCATATTGAAAGCTTATCCAACAGATGCCCTCTCCGTACCCTCCAATGGCTCTTTGTGCACTCAAAATTAACCCCACTATCACAGTGTTTCTCTGCATTAACCAATGTAAGACATTTGAAGAGGGTCTTTGTTGTTGTAAAATGAGGAAAGTTGCATTAAAAGCATTAAAATAATTGTGCTCACTTGGAAAAAAAAATCAAAATACAGTAACAGCATTTTATGTGAGCCATTCCTTGCAAACAACTAACAGTTTTCAACTCTTTAATTAAAGAGATATTCTTTAAAATTGGGAAGAAGTGTTAAGTTGAATGTCATCCCCTTTCTCCTAGAATGAATGACCTCTGATAAGTATCTGAACCATTTAAACACAAACACACATAAAATGTGATTTTATTAAATTCAACGAACATGAACTTTGGAGTGGCTGAAGAAAAAGAAGAACTATTTTCTAAATTTAATTAAACAGAAAAAGACAGAGCTGACAAACAGATGAGTTGTGTAACTAAACTTTACAAGTCAGATATTAAGAAAAGGAGTGTCATTTTCTTATTAGGAGCCCAAGGTGACTGCTTATGTTTTGAACATTGGTTAATTCTAGCTGGAGCACAAATCTATCTTTTCTTTTATAATTAATTCTCAGTGTCAGAACTGCTAGATGTCCTTTTCAGAATCAACCTATCCTGGCCGTTAATTATACTACAGAAATATGTTCAAATAATGTTAATGGTCTGATTCTATGCTCACAGAACAAGCTGTAGGAAAAGTTCAATTAAGACCTTGCTAAATATGTTTACTTAATTATTTTGCAGAGAATGAGAATGGTTTGCTTGGCAAAAATGATATCTGAGAAAGTGATTTTTAAAAAGAAAAGCAACATGCAGTCTTAACATGGATACCAAATAGGAACCACTGTTTGAATATTAAGATCAATAATGATTATTCTTAGAAGTACCTAACAGTGAGATATTATTTCTTTGAAGGTTTCTCAAATGCTGAGTAAATAGAAAAATAAGAGAAATACAGTGACCAAGAAAGTGTTTTGAAGGATAGTGACACAAAATGTGCCTTTTTTACATTTTTATATATTCAGTTGCAATGGGCTTATTTTGTCAATGGTCTACTTTGGGACTATCCTAGCCTGAGCCCCAAAGCTGCTGTGGAAACTTAGATTGAAACCAATAAACTCAAAACTACCCAAAAGAGGCCTTGAAGCTGACTTCAGAGTTGACTAGGAATCTCCTAGAGCTCTGAGGCTAGTTTAAATCCAGGGAGTGCCTTTCCACTTAGGCCTGCAATGTGGAATGACATTTAGCAACTGGGTTTAGTTACTGGGTGGTTTATCTGCCTGTGGATAGCTGGCATGCAATTGGTCAAAGTGAGAGAAACAATAAAAGGAATAATCATAAACCTAAAATAAGAGAAGGAAAAGAGAAAACATTTTTGGGCACCTGTGATGGGCCTGTCATGTTGCTAAGTACTTTACATACATTATATTCATTAAACCTCTCTCCTCCCATAAACTTTTCCAGGTAAAGATTACCATTCCCACTTGCAAAAGCAGAAACCAAGGTACAGAGATTAAGTAAACTGTACGAAATCACTCAGTCAATAATAAGCGACAGGTCCAACCAGGATTTCAGTCCTGGTCTTTTTGGCTCCAAAGAGCAAGCTTATCTAGCAAACTATAAAGAAAGGCAAAATTTGAGATCAAATTCAGAGACAAGAGAAACAAAAAATTCAATCTCATATATTCAGTACCTGAAATATGAAAGATCATTTTTTCACTTTTAATTCCTGATAAATCCACACACAGGGTTGGAAATGTGGTACTTATATGATTTTTTTTGGTCTGAGAACTGATTTAGGTCTATGGCAACCTTTCCACTTAACATCATTTATAGGTCAAAGAATAATAAAATAAAAAGCTTAGCTATTTATTATTAAAAAATAATAAAATAAAAAGCTCAATGAGGAATAAAGACAAAATGCTCAAATGTCTTGTCTAAAGTCACAATGCTAGATTTCTGCAAAGCTGGGATTAGAACTCAAAGCTGACCCATGGTCTACTGTTCTTTCCATTACAAAGTATTGTTTTATTTTCTTCTTCCTTGGCCCTAGAAAAAGGTGGAAACTGTTAGTTATCACATAAGAACATGAAACAGCCACAGGAATGATGTTAAAAATCCTCTTAAGATTAGCACATTCAACCATTACCTTAAAAAGGAAACCAATCATCTAGGTTTATGTCAATTTTGTTTCAAATGACATTAAGAAAAAGACAAAACCGGGTAAGCTTACTTAATATAAAAGTTTGAATTTATTGGTCAAAATTCCAAGTGGCTCAGATTTAAAATACAACTGATGTAAAAAAATCAATGCATCATGACATGAGAAAACTGTTACTGATTCTTTATGTGCTTCCAATTTGATTGCTTTGGCCTTCCAAACAAATAAATGGCAGTACCAGAAACCTATTAGTATGATAATAAAGCCTCGCTCCTGGATGTATACAATCTCTGTACTTGGAGGATAACAAATAAACAAACAAATATCAGTGTAAAGACCTGCTCTAGATTTCAATTTAATAGAAAAATATTAGCAGAAATTATAAAACTTAACGGTAATCAGAATGCCTTCACTTTTAAGTCCCTATAAAAGTTCATTTCTCTAAGTGTTAAAAGCTAATAGCTTCTATTTTTTAGCCCATTGTTCCTACTTAATTTTTGTGTTTTTTTCCAAAATTCGAAATTTTTAAAAATCCAAACCTAATAGCTTCAAGTTATTATCATCTATTACTATCCAAGACACCATGAGTGCAGTGGGTCCTTTTATATACAGAAAATAGCACAGTTGGTAGATATGTATTAATCAAGGTTATGAACAAAGAAAATGAAAATGTACAAAAGGCATATATTAAAACATAGGTAAATATATACACACATATGTACACAAATACTTACATATCCAAACTTCAATATCTGGAATGCTTTTGCCTGATTATATAACTCCCATCCCAAAAAATCAAAGTAGTTTTATAATTGAAGAATGCATTTTCCTATTATGAATACATATTTTTCCTGTGACATGTAATGAATTAAATTGAACCAGTGATGACACACTATCAGGTAGTAACACAATGATTAAGGCCCTATTTAAAGTTAAAGTATACTTTCCTAGAACTTAACATTATTAAATCATCCATGTTTCATTACCACAAAGTTTATAACATCATAAAAGTAACAGTGACAGCAAAAAGAAAATGCATAAGTGTTTTCCTATTTTTGTTGAACCTATGTAACTTCAAAAAAGAAACACACGTATATTACTATGCAAATGGGTTCCCAAATTTTTATACATTCTATTTACTCCATTGTAGCCAGCCTCAGCCACATAATTCACATGCAGAACTATCACCCTTTGAACTAAATGAATTCTGTTATAATGGAGAGCCGAGACTTGAAAAAATTGCTTACAATTGCACATACAAGTGAAAAAGATAGCTAAGTCTAAATTAAGATGTTGGCTATGAGGTTTCCAATAGGACCTTGACATGACTGTTGACCTACTCATGACATGATCGCACCAGTACGGATTTGGAATTCTATTAGTATTACCAGAGGAAAGAAAGTCAAGGAGTCATCAAGAAAACAAATCTATATCTTCTACTCCATCAGCCAATTACTGTTGTTAAAGTGGAATTAGATGGGTATTGACAATGTGAAGGGGATAAGGATTAAGCAGATGACTGAATATATCGCAAGCACTGGTGATCATATTTTGGCTTTTTAGCATTGTTTTGCTTTTGCTGCATAGTTTTTTAAAACTCTAAAATAGGAGTGTGCAAAGCAGATTAATTGCTAATATCATGCTGAAAAAATACAATTTATAATATATTTGCTAATTGGATAATGCACAAATATTTTTACATAAGAGTGCTATTTTATACCAGCATATATTCAACAGCTAAGCAAAGATTTAATAGAAACCCACATCTGTCTATAAATATAGGACCACTGGAAAGATAATAAAAGGCTTTAAAAATTTCCTTACCCTAATTTAAGGCAGAAAATTCCCCAATCAAATTTTGAAAATGTTATCTTTTCTTAAAAAGTAAGAATAATACAACTCAACTGATTATAAAACCAAAACACTTTTACTGTGAGAGGTGGCAGTATACTGTAATATTTAAAAGCACGATCTTTGACTCTACAGAGACCTAGTTTCAATTGTGGCCTCTGCCACTTGCTATAGCTTTGTGACCTTGAGCAAATTACTTAACCTATGTCTTGATTTCCCAATCTGTAAAACTGAGATAGAGTATCCAAGTTATATGGTAGTATGAGGTTAAATGAGCGTGCTTGTGTAAAAATTTTGCATAATATTTAATTAGTATTAGCTTCAGCTATTACAAAATGTTATCTCTATACATCCATTGAAGTCAGGCAGCTATTTTGTCTACAGAAAAAATTCAGTTTTATTATATGGTGAATGGAATTCCTGAGGTACTAACAGGTCAAAGTCAAGAAACCCATAAAAGTATTGGTTATCAATGCCAAAGTCCAAAGTATCATATAAAATCTGGTTTTACTTTTTATTATTATTATTATTATTTTGAGATAAAATTTTGCTCTTGTTGCCCAGGCTGGAGTGCAATGGTGTGATCTCAGCTCATCGCAACCTCTGCATCCCGGGTTCAAGCGTTTCTCCTGCCTCAGCCACCCGAGTAGCTGGGATTACAAGAATGCACCACCACGCCTGGCTAATTTTGTATTTTTAGTAGAGATGGGGTTTCTCCATGTTGGTCAGGCTGGTCTCGAACTCCCAACCGCAGGTGATCCGCCTGCCTTGGACTCCCAAAGTGCTGGGATTACAGGCGTGAGCCACCGCATCTGGCCTGGTTTTATACTGCAAACTCCACTTCATGAGGGCGGGGGGGAGGTGGGGATCACAAAGTACCAGGCAGATTTGATTTAATGGCAGGGGGAGGATTACCAGTTTAAATTGCAAGTAATACCACCAAGACACAAAAAAGTAGTTTTGTTTTGTTTTAAAAAGAAATATTTCTGCCACTTTTTAAAATTTTTAAGACAGGGTCTTGCTTTCTTGCCCAGATTGAAGGGCAGTGGCATGATCATAGCTCACTACAGCCTCAAAGAACTCCTGGGCACAAGGGATCCTCCAGGCTCATGAGAT
Organism: Hylobates moloch; assembly: GCF_009828535.3. Lineage (NCBI taxonomy): Eukaryota > Metazoa > Chordata > Mammalia > Primates > Hylobatidae > Hylobates > Hylobates moloch. The sequence continues at coordinate 51,268,343 of NW_026652293.1, forward strand.
CCTCCCACCTCAGCCTCCCTAAGTAGCTGGGAATACAGGCACATGCCACCAGGCCTGGCTAATTTTTTAAAATTTTTTGTAGAGACAGGCCTCACTATGTTGCCCAGGCTGGTCTTGAACTCCTGGATTCAAGCAATTCTCCCGCCTCAGTATCCTAAAGAGATGAGACTACAGGCGTGAGCCTCTGCGCTTGGCCCACCTGTTGATGAGTTCACTAAGTCCTGGTTAAGGTTTCTGGTACCATTTTCTGCCTTCTCTTCTTACATCAAAGTTTTTACCCATTTACAAACTATGTTTTACTGATTGAATAACACCCTCACGTCCCTCTTTTCACAAAATACATGTATTTTGATGTTAAGCATACTTACTATATCTTTTGTCTTTTAAAGTCAAGTTTGAATTAATGGCATATCATGACAGATATATTGATGCCAGTCTAAAATAGCTAAGTAAAATCATAATCCAATGAGTATATCAATAAACTTGGACTAGCATCACTTGATGAATCAAGACTACCAGTATTTTCTTCCTAGTGTGTGGACATAGAATGATCAATACTCTCATACATCCCAAAGACTTGACAACTGATATTTTGAGTTAGTGAAAATATGCAAATAAAGTTTTCACTTATAACATCAAATGTAAATCCTTCATTCAGATGTACACTTTGATACTGTGATGGATTATGCCTAAATCTTTTCAACCCTTGTTAAATATTTCCAATGAGCTGAGGTAATCTTACTTTGCAGTATGATTTTTTAAAAGGTGTAACGCACGTAAACACACACACAAAAAGGATGCAAAGAAATACAGCTTAGTTTTTTAACACAAATAAAATCCAAACAATGATATAACTTACAATAATGTAAGAATACTTAAAATACATTGCTTTAAAAAAACAGTGGCAAAGAATGCCAAGAATCTAACAAGGAAAGTGAAGGTTTGCAACGGCAATTCATTAAAGAGAGTAATCACACAAAAAAAGTAAGAGGCATGGGAATGTGCTATTAAATTTTTAATCGTATTTTTAAAATAAAATTCTAATCAAGAAAAAAAAGCAGAGATGCCCAAACACAGACAAGAAAAAAAACCTATAACCAATCTAATAAATTTAACTTGCCCTGCCAGATCTTTTTAACTTATTGGAAAATTCGCTTGACTTAATATTGACACAGAGATGTGTAAATCAATACATTCAGAATGAAAGATATATTTTAATTTAAAAATGTTCAAACTGCAGCAGTAAATCTATGCACTTAGCACATAAAAATCTTTAAGAGTTTAAATGTTCAGACATAACATTGGGGCTGACCAACACACCTATAGGTGAATGCCAAATCCTAAATTCTGACCACCAAAATACTTACTTTTTATGTCACATATAAGACAATCTTTACAACATTTTCTGAAAAATATTTTTAAATACTAGACAAATGGATTTTCATTGAGAATCCATCAAAGCCTGCAACCAGGGCACCACCTATCTGCTGCTGATAAAAAAAGTCCTACTTTTATATATTATACAACTACAGGCTATTGTGATCTTACCAAATGAAATGAGAAAAGTAAAAGAAATGAAGCTATCCCTTAATCTCAGTGACTGTCTATGTGGTCAAAGCCTTTAGCTGTGCCATCCAATATGGGAGCCACTAGTTATATGCGGCTATGAAATTAAGATATGTTCAAAGTATAAACACACAAAAGATTTTGAATTTACTCCAAGAAAAGTATAAAATATATCATAACTTTTGCTACAATAATTTTATTGTTACATACACACATTTTCAGGATAAAAATCAAATAATTTGTTTCACTTAGGAATGTATTATACAAAAAAGTGAGACTTCAACAGACAAGCACAAGAATTTACTACAGTTTAAATTTATCTCCTTAAATATTTTTGATGCACAAATTTAACTTGGTATACCACACCATAAATCTAAACTATCTTGAGTTTAAATAAATTGGTAGTGTCCTCACTCCCCGACCTTCCATGGATGGTGACACAAAGGATGAAACAAAGGATGGGGCAAAAGATGTATATAAGATGATGTACAGAGGATGAAAAATTAGTAATTATGACCCTGATCGCTAGTAAGCTAACCTTTCAACTTACAAATTTATAAAAATAGGGAAATATTTTACTTCTAGAAAAACAAATCTGTATCAAACAAGAAGTGCTTATATTTACTAAAGTATATATGATTACAGTGAAAATTTTCCCAATTATCTCAAAATCGCAGCAAAGAGAACCGCTCACCTCCTACTATAATTTTTCTTTATAATTAGTGTACAGCATTACTTTCGGTAATCTCAATCTTTTTACTTTTATCATCCTCCTCCTTTAAAATCTTTCCTTTCCTCAACTATCTTCTCAAGCTTTGCTACTTAGTAAGAGTGGGTCCCAGGCCAGCATCATCTGCATCTTCTGGGAGCTCATTAGCAAAGCAGAATCTCGAGTTCCTCCCACAACTTACTGAATCAGAATTGACATTTTAACAAGATCCACTCCCACCAGCCCCCAAGATTCGCTGGGAGATTAAATTTAAGTATCTCCGCTCTACACTTGGTGGAAAGGATTTCTAGCCTCATGGTCTGTGTCTCTTGTTCTTACTGTTTACACGTTTTCATTGGTCCTCAGGTTAATAAGGTTAGTAAGCATCTTGAAAACTATTGATTTCAATACTTCCATTTTACAGATAAGCAAACTAGAAATAAACTTTAATGCCTAGCACAAGACCTTACAAGAAAAGGCCCTTAATAAAAGACAAGTTGGAAGACAAAGGCAAGATGAGAGAAGCTAAGCTAAAAGAGGTTAAGGACTTGGACGGTTTCTATAGTTAATTAGTTGCATGGCAAAACAAGAATCTGTGTCTCATGCTGACTCCAAAGACCACTGCTCATTCCAATGTACGATGCAAGACAAAGCCAGAGTTTCTGAGTCCCACCTCTCCCAACTTCTCACTGGGATGTACGCAAGAGAATATGTCCTTGTGAATAGGTGAATGTGCACACATGTGAAAACCTAGGCATGCCCAGCTCTGGAGTGCTTCCCGAGAGAACAGAGTGAAATATTAGAAGTTTAGGCCAGGCGCGGTGGCTCTTGCCTGTAATTCTAGCACTTTGGGAGGCTGAGGCAGGCAGACCATGAGGTCAGGAGTTCGAGACCAGCCTGGCCAACATGGTGAAACCCCATCTCTACTAAAAATACAAAAATTAGCCGGCTGCAGTAATGGGCACCTGTAATCCCAGCTACTCGGGAGGCTGAGGCAGGAGAATTGCTTGAACCTGGGAGGTGGAGGTTGCAGTGAGCCGAGATTGCGCCACTGCACTCCAGCCTGGGTGACAGAGCAAGACTCTGTCTGGGGAAAAAAAAAAGAAGTTTATAATTTCCTGTACTATGTTCTTTGATCCTCTTCTCTTCTACTAAAAAATATCCATGGTCACTGGTAGGTGGGAATCAAGAAATGAAAAGTAAAAGTAATATGAGACAACTTTCAAACATAGAAACAAATAGCCTGAATTGGGTTGGGAATTATTACTTGAGTATGCAACTGTTCACTCTCCCCTACTTCTTTTCATCTATACCCTTCTGTCACCCTCTTCCTGTGCCATTCCCCACTGCATCTCTTATTTAACTGTCACAGAAAAGACGAAGTTTAAAAGTTACTTGTACAATCCTTGTTGCTCTTTGGAAGAAAAGCACTATATAAATCCTATAATTATTACAAATAATAACTTATAATTCCTAGTATTTTAAAATTTTTACCAGGTATTTCCATAAAAATTACCTTAAAGTCATCATAACAGCATGGCACTGTTTTTGATAGTAACACTGATTATAAAAAGATGGACAATTATTGGACATGGTAAATCTATTTAGATTTTTTTCAAATAATATCATATTATAAAAATTATAAAAGTAGAAAAAGTTCAGGCAATAAACCCAAAAAAATGACTAGCAGGAACAGCAACACCACAATTTTACTTTTAAAAAAGCAAAGAATCCAGTATTAAAGTTGGTATAAAACATTGTAGTAATGCTCAAAAGATAATGCTTTAAAATAAAAATATTGTGGTGCTAAATATAATGGATTAAATTATGTCTTATGAAAAGACCAGAAGAAGGTGACAGGTATATAAACAATTCACAATAAAACTAGCCAGCAGGTCAGTAAACAGAGAGAGCTTTAAAGATTTGAATATCTGATTGAATTTCTTAAATATCAGTGCCTTATACCTATTTAACATTTGACAATAAAATATACTTAACTATGATTAATAGGAGCACCTGAGATTGCAGAGTCTATACTACAACAGAAATATAACTACTGAAATACACCATTCACTGTAAGAATCCATATTACAGCTAACCTTATTACAAAAGCATTTATCAGAATTTTAAGTCTCCTAAACTCCATCTTCGATAAAATATAGTAAAAATATGGGTAAATCAAAGACTACTAGCACTTCATAAATAATTACTGCATGTATTAGATTATTCCTACTAACAGAATAGATTAAACAGCAGATCAGACGAAGATAAAAAGAGAATTAAATAACTGGAACACAGAACCGAAGATATTACCTGTAATGTGGCACACACAAAAAAACAATGAAATGAAAACTAGGAGAAAAGGGCTAAGAGACATTAAGAATAAAATAAGAAAGTGCAACATATGTCTGTCTAAAAAGATAGAAGACTGAGTCGGGCGGGGTGGCTCATGCCCGTATTCCCAGCACTTTGGGAGGCCGAGGTGGGTGGATCACGAGGTCAGGAGTTTGAGACCAGCCTGGCCAACATGGTGAAACCTCGTCTCTACTAAAAATACAACAATTAGCTGGGTGGTGGTGGTGCGTGCCTGTAATCCCAGCTACTCAGGAGGCTGAGGCAGGAGAATTCCTTGAACCTGGGAGGTAGAGGTTGCAGTGAGCCAAGACTGAGCCACTGCACTCCAGACTGGGCATCAGAGCAAGACTCTGTCTCAAAAAAAAAAAAAAGACAGAAGACTGATAATATACAAGATAAGAGCTGAAATTTTTTTAAAAGAACTGATTAAAGATAGGAATTCTCAGATATAGGAAGCACAACATAAAAAAAGCAGGATAAATAAATTTGTATCTATATATTGTTGAGAAACTACAAAATACAAAATATATATTTTTTTTCTTAAAAGCAGCTAGGGAATAAAAATAAAATACATTATTTACCATTAGTGGAACAGGTATCTCAGAAAAAGAGTGAATGCCAGAAGATAGTAAAAGAGTACCTTTAAAATGTTGAGAAAAATTATTTAACCCAGAATTATATACCAAGAAAAATTATTATTCATTAAAAAAGGTAAAATAAAGCTAGTTTCAGATTTAAAAAGTGAAATTATCTGTTTTAGATTTTCACAAAAAGATCGTCTAAGCATAATGGAAGAAAAATGATCCTGCAAAGAAAGACTGAAATATAAGATGAAAGGTGAGAAAAAATCTGGTAAATCTTGTAGATCTAAATAAATGCTATACATTAATAATAATGTCTAATTTATAGGTTGACAAAACTAAAAGACTGGAAATCAAGAGAATATTTTATGTTCAAAGAGGTGTGGTCAAAATTAATGTTCTAGGCCTCGTGCGGTGGCTCACGCCTGTAATGCTAGTGGGAGGCCGAGGGGGGCAGATCACTCGAGGTCAGGAGTTGCAAATCAGCCTGGCCAACATGGTGAAACCTCACTTCTACTAAAAAAATACATATATATATATACAAAAAAATTAGCCAGGCATGTTGGCAGGCACCTGTAATCCCAGCTACTTGGGAGGCTGAGGCAGGAGAGTTGCTTGAACCCAGGAGGTGGAGGTTGCAGTGAGCCTAGATCGCACCATTGCACTCCAGCTTGGGCGAAAGAGTGAGACTCCATCTCAAAGAAAACAAAAAACAAAATTATTGTTCTAAAGTCCTAGTATTATTTAGAAGAGGTTTAAATATTAACAGTAGATGTTAAAAGCTGTTAAACACACACAGCAAAATCTCAAAGAAATCAGAGGCATGGAAGCAACAGGGTAGATACCTAGCTTCCAAACTAGTAAAATGGAGGAGAAAATCAGAACGAAAAAGAAAAGAGAGCAACAAGTCAATACTAGAGGGAAAAAAAAACTTTTAAAATGTTAGGAAAATAAAAATATGGAGTTGACATAAATACATGTCCACATATGTCAGAAATCACAATAATCTGAAAGCATTAGTTATATGGTAGACAATAACATATTAGATTTTTAAAAACCCAACCATATGCTGTTTACAAAAGATATACCTAAAACAAAAGGATTCAGAAAGGTAGAAAAAATAAAAGGGTGGAAAAAATAATACCAGGAAAATATAAACTAAAGAAAGCTGAAGGCAGATATGTTAATATAATGCATAATAGACCTTATATAATATTAAAAGCATTATTAAAAATAAAACAAACATTAAATTAACCAGGAAGGTTAATCCACTTCAAACACTAGCATCTTTAATTTTGTCTGTTAGGGTACTACTTATATGAATGGGATCTTACACTATGTTTTCTTCTATAATTTGCTTTTTTTTTCTCTCAGTGAGACTCATTCATGTTAATGTTTGCAGTTATAGTTCATTCCACTGCTGAATTCCATAGTATAAATATGTCTATTATTAATGTATTCTAATATTAATTGGTAAAAAGTGAAACAAGTCACATGAATAAGAACAGCAGTGCCGGGCGCAGTGGCTCACGCCTGTAATCCCAGCACTTTGGGAGGCAGAGGCAGGCGAATCATGAGGTCAAGAGATCGAGACCATCCTGGCCAACATGGTGAAACCCCATCTCTACTAAAAATACAAAAATTAGCTGGCATGGTGGCACACTCCTGTAGTTCCAGCTATTCCGGAGGCTGAGGCAGGAGAATCGCTTGAACCCGGGAGGCGGAGGTTGCAGTGAGCCGAGATCGCACCACTGCACTCCAGCCTGGCGACAGGGCAAGAGTCTGTCTCAAAAAATAATAACAATATAAAAAAAGAACAGCAACAATGTTTGTAATAGCCAGAAACTTGTAACAATACAGAGACTCACAAGATTGCTTAGAGATTGCACAAATACATAGCACTAAAGCCATGCATTGCTTAACACCAGGGATACATTCTGAGAAACGCATCATTAGGCAATGTCACAGTCACACAAACATGGTAGAGTATACTTACACAAACCCAGATGATATAGCCTATTATCCCTAGGCTATATGGTACAGCCTATTGCTTCCAGGCTACAAACCTCTACAGCATGTTACTGTATTGAATAACATAGGCAACTCTAACACAATGGTATTTGTGTATCTAGACATATCTAAACATAGAAAATGTATAGTAAAAAATATGATATAAATGGTATACCTGTATAGGGCACTTACCATGAATGGAGCTTGCAGTACTGGAAGTTGCTCTGGGTTAGTAAGTGAGGGAGAGGTGAGTGAAAGTGAAGGCCTAGGATACTTCTAGACACTAATGTAGACTTTATAAATATTGTACACTTAAGCTACACTAAATTTATTTTAAAATACCCTCTTTAATAATAAATTAACCCTGGTTTATTGTAACTTTTAACTTTATAAACATTTAAAATTCTTCACTTTTTGATTCTTGTAATAACATTTAGCTTAAAACATACATTGCACAGCTGTACAAAACTATTTTCTTCCTTTATATTCTTGTTCTGTAAGCTCTCTTCTATTTTATACCTTTTTTTTTTTTTACTTTTAAAACTTTTTGTTAAAAACAAAGACACAAACACACACATTAGCCCAGTCCTACACAAGGTGAGAATCATCAATATCACTGTCTTCACCCCCACATCTTGTCTCACTGGAAGGTCTTCAGGGGCAGTAACACACATGGAGCTGTCATCCTGTGATAACAATGCTTTCTTCTGGAATACCTTTTGAAGGACCTGTCTGAGCCTGTTTTACAGTTACATTTTTGAAGGAGGATACTCTAAAATGATGATTAACAGTACACTATAGTAAACATATAAACCTACTAATATAGTTGTTTATTATCATTATCAACTATTATGTACGGTACATACTTGTATTGTGCATAATTTGGGAGCACAGTCATTTCTTTACACCAGAATCACCACAAACATGTGACTAATGTACTGCACTGTGAAGTTACAATGCCACGAGGTGACAGGAATTTTTCAACTCCATTATAATCTTATGGGATCATCATTGTAGAAGCAGTTCATTCTTGACTGAAACATTGTTATGCAGTACATGGCCGCATACACCGTACTATAAAACAAACACAAAGCTATAAATAAAGGCGAGGATATGATTAGCATAAAATTCTTGATAGTAGTTACCTCTGGGAGAAGAGGTGATGTAATCTGGAAGTATAACTAAGAGCCTTGGAACTACTGACGGTGTATGGTGGGGTGAGGAAGTTCTGCAAGTTTGGATGATTTTCTTACCCTAGGATGAATTTATCTCAGATAGCTAGTTAAAAGCAGTAAAGAGATGGAAAACTAAGTTTCCTGACTACAAATAGGTTCCCAACAGCATTTCCAAATGATAGTTCTAAAAACTGATTCTAAAAAAAAAAGCGGGGTGGAGGGAGAAGTTCCTTTGGAAAATATTACAAATCATATTTCTCCACAAAAGTTCTACTTAAAAAGCACTAAAGTCCCAAATTACAGAAACTTATTTAAATTGCTTTAATTTGGTGTTTCCCAGACAAACTGTACCACTGAACACTCCTTTTCCTTTTCCATATCCTACAAAATGACTACTTAAAATCTGAGATTAAATTTTTAAAAATTAAATCTCAAAGTATGGAAACCTAAGATAGAAAGAAAGAGACTGGCCAAATTACGCAGGGCCTTGAAACCAGCAGGCAAAGGAGAACCAATGAAAATTTTTGAACAAGTCCAAACCAGGGCAATGAACAGAACCAGGTTTTAGAAAGATTACAGTAAGAATAATACTGTATGAACAGTAGTGTGAAATTGTGGGGGTACTAATCACAAGGCCACTGTTAGAGTTTGAGAACTAATAAGAAACTGGACAATAGAGGTAGTACAAATGGAAAGGAGAAATGCACATTTCAGCAACAATATAGAAAGATTTTTCTGGATTTGTCAACTGACTAGGGTGGAGTAAGGAACAAAAAAAGAACTAAAATATTTTCAGTAGGATGACTAAAATACATAACTTATTTAAATCTTCACAGCCAGCCTATTAGATAGGTATTATGAAAGACTCAAAACTTAATTTTTCCAAAAGCATAAAACTAGTAAGTGATGAAGCTAAGAATTGAGTATTTCAGTTGAATACCTCAAAAATAAAGAATGCATTGAACTTATCTTTGGATCTATAGCCCAACACTGTTTCCTTTACAGCAAGAATAAGACTTTAAGCTTTCTAGACTGGTGACTAGGAGATAATGATATTATTATATATAGAATATATATTATATATGGATATATAGAAATCAGAGGTGCTAACTTGTTGGTGAAGACTCTATCTTCAATTCCCTCCCTCCCTTGGATAATCCATCCTTCATATTCTTCCAGGGGACTGAAAGGACAGATCAATGAATAAATGAGTTACAATTCTTGCAGAGAACTTAAAAGCTTTTCTCAGAAGCACAGGAAAGACTCAACTGTTAAAAACAACTGGTAGCAATTACCTAATTCTGATACCTGGCCAGCACTGTATCCAATGATGGTGCCTAAGAATACAAATACAATAACCAGTAAGGATCTACCTACTGGGAAGCTATTTCCATGGGAACAATTTTTTCAAGTACACAGCTGTGTTTTTAAGCATTATTATTATGACTATCAGGATGATCTCATCATTAGAAAGGTCCAAGTTTCTTTTTTATTATTTAAATAAAGCACTTTACCTATTAAAACTTAATTGAACCATAAGACATCATCCAGTATATGACATTCTCAGAAAAATTCCAATCATATAATTAAATGTCCTTCAAAATGAAATAGAGTAAAAAATAAAATAAATAGTGCACAAATCTTTAACTCAGTAATACTTTCTCTATGGTTCTTCATTCCTTACTCAGTATCATCATTCATGCAAACCAATGTATTTAACAAGTGAAATGGAATATAGCCTCCTAAAATAATGGATTCTAAAAGGTAACCGTTATAAACTATTGTCAGCTGACATTAGTAAGGAACTATACCTCCTTTCCCCAAGGAAGATAACAATTTCATGGAGAGAACAAGTTAAAGAAATATCCCACTATTCCACTAGGAACATATAAAACATTTTAAACACAATTTATTAAGCATGTAACTAGTAACAGTTCTGCAGTCATCTGCTTACATGAACTAGGCTGCAAACTTTAAAAGGACATTTTTTAGGACACTTTCATCGAAGGAAGCAAACTGAACAATTATGAACAGGGCATGACAGCAGAAAGAGGTGAAAAGTGAGCCTTCCAGGTGGGGCCAATCATTTCAAAATCTAAGAAACAATTCACTCCTGTTTGGTAGTATTAGAGGTGGTTTCTCTTATATGTGAAAGAATGTGGGCCCATTTGTCATGTAAAGTCACTTAAAATCTCCCAGAGGACCTGACTGTTATAATGGAACTGTCCAATCTCCAGGCAGACCATGGCCCGTCCATCCCTCCCTTTTCTACTTCATGCCATCACCTCTTCCTTATGTTCCCCTCTAGAAGTACACCACGCTGCTTCATGACCTAAGTCCCTGCTCGTGCCCTCCCCTCTGCCCAGAGTGGCTACCCTGCTATTCTTCACCTGGATAACGACTACTACTTTTCCAAGACTGCTCTCAAGTTCCATCTCCTAGAAAAGTAATTCCCAGACTGCAGAGATGGTCATTTCACTTGTAAATATGATAAAAATACAAAGAGTATAGACACACTGCAGTCTTTGGGTCTTTGGCTTGTATCTTACTGTTTAACCAAATCTATATTACATTCTTTTAAAGATCCAAGAGTTAACTGTACCTAAATCTAGGTTTTAAAAATGGCTCCTAACACATTGGATGAAGATATATTTAAATCTCTAAAGATGAGAAAATGAAGAGCACACATTTTCCAGATCCCAGGGAAAAGAATCATTAAATCTCAAGCACTAGGGTTTTCTTCAGCCAGTTGTCAAGGATCAGAAGGAAAAGCAATTGAATGAAACAGGCACTAGACTCAAACTTATTGCTCTATTCAGTCTGCCGGAGTCCACCAATGCAAAGAGACAGGGAAAATGCCTGGATTCTCAATTAACTATAACAGTGCTTCTATAACCAACTCTATTTGAAAAGGAGTTAAGGCAAAACTGTGCATAGTATATTTTCTAGTGAAAACCCAGACAGTTTTCACTAGAAGACCAAAGAGAAACTATGGTCTCTACAATGCCTTTTTTGTTTGTTTGTTTGTTTTTGAGACAGTTTCACTCTGCTACTCAGGCTGGAGTGTAGTGGCACGATCTCAGCTCACTGAAACCTCCGCCCCCTGGGTTCAAGCAATTCTCCTGCCTCATCCTCCCTAGTAGCTGGGATTACAGGCATGCCCTACCACACTTGGCTAATTTTTGTATTTTTAGTAGAGACGGGGGTTTCACTATGTTGGCCAGGCTGGTCTTGAACTCCTGACCTCAAGTGATCCGCCCGCCTCAGCCTCCCAAAACACTGGGATTACAGGCGTGAGCCACCGCGCCCGGCCCTGTACAATGTCTTTTTTAAACCTCCTGCTTGCTGATCAGGAAAGCAGCTTAAAATGCAACCATCTCATTTCCCACATTATACATTAAACTTCACTTACTCATTTAGGTCATCCACTTACCCACCTACCTCTACCACCTTAAGGTTGCATTAAGTACCTGCAACATACAATGCTTTGTCAGAACAAAATGATACATCTTTTCAGCTTAGGCTAAGATAGGGAAGATGATATACACAAGGGAGCAGTATTTGACCAATCAATAGTTTTTCTCCCTTTTACGGCTATCATAGCATCTAAAGAAGTTTTGAATTTAAATATATTCGACCAGGGAATGCACTTTCTGGTGTGCTGATACATCCCCTAACACCATGCTACTTCACACATGTATATTATCTGCGTGGCCCCTATAAGGCATTTGAGCTTCAGACTCCTGAGATAAATGAGTGATAACAGTTCCTTTACAGTTACAAAGTCCTATCACCTACACTATTTCATCTTATCTTTTATTATTCCTATCATAGGGATGAGAAACATGAAGCTCAAAGGGGTGATTTCTCCAAGGTCACACAGCCAGTAAATCATGGATCTGGGAGAGGTTATTCTGCAACAACTAGAGAGAATTCAGATATGAAAATGGAAAGATAAGTAGAAGCGCTAGTGGCAAAGGCCTAGAATTGCAAGAAAAATAATTCATATTTTATTTTGTAAACCAAGGAAAGGCAGTAAACAATTTAAATTAGAAGTCAAAAGGCTCACCAAGATCATATTAGAATCTGAGGAGACTTCATAGTGGTACAAAAGAAAGTAGAAAAGTTAACGATTAAACAGGGAGAATAAGTAGGCTATGTCAACAGCCAAGAGATTGAAATGGAACATATATATATGTTGAACATATATATATGCATATATATATGATGTACATATATATGCATATATGTATGATGCACATATATATGCATATATGTATGATGCACATATATATACGCATATATATATATATGATGGACATATATATATGAACTTTTTACTTCTAATTTAAATTGTGTGTATGTGTGTGTGTGTGTAAGACTAATGGACCTGTTTAAAAACATTTGTTTTGCTTGAAAATAGTAAAATTTCCCTGGTAATTCCTAAAAGCCTAGTTAAAAGCATTGACAAAATTTCTGTCTCTAGGATGAATTCACATTCAACTGGAAAGATTAGCGAGACAGATGGAGTTACTTATTCTGTCCAAATCATAACTTCCTCTTTTGAAAGGTGAGTATGATAAAACTGTTGTCCTTAAAAAAACTGAGTTCTAACCATGCAAAGGTGACAACTGTGACATTATAGTTGTTAAAGTCTACATTATTGACAGTAATAGAGAAAACCCTAAACCTTAGCAATACATGAACTCTGTATTAACCAATTCTATAAAATAACTAGAAGAAATCACCAAAAACTATTATCAGTATTTTAAAAGAAAGGCATAAGCATTTTAGTTTATCATTTTTTATTTAAAGAAACATGATCTGATTTACTTTTATATTTAATGTAATGGGAAAAACAATCAAGAAGTACACATAAGTCAGATTATTTTTAAAGTTTTTACAGCTAGCTACATTTATTAAAACCTATAATTTGTTAATGTAGAAATTAATTTGGCAAGTCCAAATGAGTAATAGATTTTATATTAAAAACTTCATATATCAAAAAAAGAACAAGTTCACAACTTGAAAAAAGAACTATTTTTTGATGAAGAAGAAAGACTTGGAATTCATTTCTGATCTTTGCCTTAGAAAATGTACCTTTTCTCCGCCATGTAGGTAGCCAAAATAATTAATTCTACTCCGTCTATTCTGGCTACACAAGTTATATTTTTTAACTGCTAACTTAATCATATGGCATCTTGTATTATAGCAACTACATAAATTTGCCAGTAAGTTACCAGTTTGAGTCAAATTAGTTAATGTCACTTTCTACTTTAGAATTTTAATTGGTATAACTCAAAAAGAATAGGCTTAACACCAAGCCTCAAAACACGTTGATTTCAAACACATTTTTATTAAATTGGTGGGAAAGTAGATGGCTTCTCACTTTCCTTTTTAAAGTTTATATAATAGCACAGAGGAGGTGAAGGTATACAAAAACGGATACCAATATGACTTCACTGTGGAATTAGTGAAAGTACAAAATTAAAATAACAAGAGTCAGTGTTCACCATATGATATTGAAAAAATCTAATTTAAGTAACATTAAAGAGTATAAAGAATGGGAAATGTTCATGAATCATTTATCGAATTTTTAAAACTAAGCACTACATTTTGTACATGTAGTGTTCATGGAAAACCAAACTGATTTCAATCAGGGTACATTATAAAAACAACCTGAACATGTATATTTAGAGATTAAAAATGTATACCTGGAAATTAATAAGAAGATATTTCTGTAAGACATAGTGATAGAATATAGCTTCCTTTTAATGCCACTTTTGGGTTACTGCTATCAACAGAAAATAAGAGCAGACTCCCATTCTGATCAATATCTGAAAACTTATTCAAATGGTTATTTCTCTTTTTTGTACCACTTACATGAAATGATAGTACAACCCTATGTATTTCAGCCCACCCCCGACTTTTGATTCAAAAATGGATCTATGGCAACAATCATCTAAGAACCTCTTAAGTGCTTGTTTTATGAATCTGGCCCTTACTCAAGAAGTTTCATTGAAAAGTCTTTTAATCTCCTTCTGAAAAGAATTTACAGGACTGCATTTAAGTTCAAGTTCAAGGGTATTAAAATGTACAAAGGAGGGTGAAAAAGGTGCTAGGTTATAGATTTTAACTTCTTAACTAGAAAATTGACTCAAAATAGATTTTCTAATTTACAATGAATCAAAAGAGAAAACATTAGACCATAGCAGAAGTGGCACAAATGTATCAAAAACCAAATGAATAAACATTTGAGGAGATTTATTATTAGAAATTGCAATAAATTTTGGAAAGATGAATTGATTTTAGTTAAAAGGTATAACTGACAATTTATTGGGCGGGAAGATGCATTATTTTCCAATTGTTATCCACCTACAGTAAAACTGATTTGTGTCCTATTGTATTTTATGGAAAAGGAGAGTGCAACTTTCAGTGATTTAGATTAAATGTATTAATCATAACCAAGCACTGTGAACTATATATCTACTATTAAAGAAGATTTTTGACATTTAATTCTGTAGCAATATTTTGGCTCTGTACCACTCTTCCTAAATCCAATTCCTGCTACAGTTGGCAGATTTCTCCCTTTTAATTTTATGAGGCTTAAAGTAGCATTTAACCACCCATGCGGTAAATAATGCGGGATTAGAAATATTTAGTGTTTTGTTTCCCTTTCAAGAGTGGTAATCCATCAAATCCAAAAATGTTCTCTAAAATTTTTCTATATTTTCGGCAATCTATAATATATGGTATCATAAAAACCATAAAATTAAATAAAATGCATTACATAGCTAGAATAGATCTGCTTTTCTAAAGAATTGCATTAACCTAAAAAAGCAGGTAAAATTCACTTTCAACCAGAAGCATGAATCCTTCTTGCAAAACAAAACAAAATAAAAATTAAAGATTAAAACAGGATACTTAATTAGAATCTTTTAATTTTGTTTCTTCAGGTAATGAATCTTAAGGCATATGCAAATAATTTCTAAGCAGTTTAACCATTTAGTATCTATCTAAACAAGATACAAGTATTAGAATAATACAGTACAATTATTTAACATCTAGATGCTCTAGGTACGTGGCTAAGTGCTCCATAAATTTAAACTAAATTTTAAACTTAATATATCATATGTGATGCATATTTGTTCCCAAGAAACACATTTAACTCATAATTTTTTCATACATGTGAGGCACAAGGCAAAAATGAAGTGATTCATCTACAGGAGCTAATATTTCTAACTAGAATTTAAAACAGTTACAAAACATTTTTATATTTAACATGTAAGCTTAAAAATAATTAACAACTGCTGTTTAAAAAAGTATATTTTATTATTAAATCAAAACAGAAGTAAAACTGACTTTAAACAAAATCAAATTCCAACTTTTAAATTTTAATTTATATGAAATGCTAATTTTGGCTATTAATGATTCCAAATTATTATAATAATCACACTGTAACTTCATGTGGTACTTTGAGATATATCAAAGTAATAAAGTAACCTGTCAAATGAGTAATTATCTATATTTAATCTATATATAAAACAAATGGCCCAGAAATGAGTAAAGTCTGTAATTCACTCAAGACACAGTGATGCTATATATTCATGGTTAGAACATCTAATTTCTTCATACATATTCATATGTTAATTCACTTTTAAAAAAATTCATGATTATAATTGTTGGAAAAATAAGTTTATGTCCTCCTAGTGACTAAATGAAATCAAGGATTACTTATTAGAAATAAGATAATCTAAAAAGAAAGTGTGTGTGTGTGTGCACATGTGTGTAAAGGTACCTTTCCCATATATAACGTGCCTGCTTTGCCCTCCTTGTCCTTCACAGTGCTACACTATGGAGCTGGGAGTCATATATTGGAAGAAATAGGATGAAAAAAACGCATCTAGTCAGCTAGACAGCTAGCACCTTTAAGGAGCATGCCAAAGGAAAGTAAAGGCATCTCAGTAACAAACATGATTACAGTAAGATGTTAAGGAAAGAGGGTGACTCTGAGATTACGTTCAGTCAAGGAATGAGTTAGATTAATTGGTATTTCCTAAAAACAGTCAATTCCAAAAGTTGAGCAAGCACAGTTTTGAGAAGCTATATGAGGAAGAAGGATTATTGAAGAAGGAACAGGTCTGATATTAGTATATATGAAAGGGGCTAATGCCAAATATATGGCTTGAATTAAATTATTTATTTCAATATCATTTATAATTTTAAAGAGTAAACTAAGGATTCAATAGTAAAAACCAAAAGGGGAACTCAATCAAATTTTGAGACAGGCAACATTGAAAAATTCACAAGTAATGTAAATTTCAAGTCTCAGTGTTTTCAAAAGTAACATTCAAAAAAGCAACATCACTATAGCTCTAGCTGAAAATATGGAAAAAAGCATATTTTTCTGAGAATTTTAATTTGCAACAGAACTGGAGTTCAGAGATCTAACTGTGATAACTTTTTTTTTTTTTTTTTTTGACGGAGTCTCGCTTTTGTTGCCCAGGCTGGAGTGCAGTGGTGCGATCTCAGCTCACTGCAACCTCCGCCTCCTGGGTTCAAGAAATTCTCCTGCCTCAGCCTCCCGAATAGCTGGGATTACAGGCATGTACCACCACGCTTGGCTAATTTTTGTATTTTTAGTAGAGAAAGGGTTTTGCCATGTTGGCCAGGCTGGTCTCGAACTCCTGACTTCAAGTGTTCCACCCACCTCGGCCTCCCAAAGTGCTGGGACTACAAGCATGAGCCACCGCATCCAGCTGATCCTTCTTAATATAGGTAACTCTTTGAAAATCTGTTTGTGAACCCATAAAATGGATTCTATAAAGGTGTTCCTTATAAAACATTAAGTGTTATTCAAATATTTACTGTTGTCACTAACCTTTAAAAAAAAAAAAAAAAAAATATATATATATATATATAAAAGAAAACTGACAGGTAACAGAATAATTTACTTTTTAATAAACTTGAGAAAGAAAAAACCTACATGTCACAGTAAGGACCTTTTAACATAAATCAAAAGATACCAAAGAATAGGAGAGAAAACATTAAGTGGGGTGAAGTGGTAGAAGAAAGAATTGATAGAAAGAAGGATGAAGAGTACCTTTACATTATGAAAAATGATTACATTGAAAAATAAAACACATTTACAATTCAAAAGATTTAACTTCATAAAGCCAACTCAGAATAATGACTTGCCCAGTATATTCATTAAATTGACCAAAATATCTGGCTGAGATATATTATTTTAGTAGGCAATTAGGTCTATCCAATTTTTAAAAAAATTAATTGGAAATATATATTTTACTCTTACAAGGAATGCTGTATAGCTTGATGGTTAAGTCCTTGGGAAATTGGCCACGGGGTAGCGTTAAAATCCTGTGACCCTGACCAAGTCATTTAAGCCATTTGTCCCTCAGTTTCCTGGTCTATAAGATGGAGAGGAGATAATATTGACCTAATTAGGCTTTCTGTGAACATTAAATGATTCGATATACATAAAAAGATTAGAATAAAACCTGGCAATTAATAAGAACTCAATAAATGTTAGCTATTATAATGAATAGTAATCAAATATTTCTGCCCTTTTATATTAGTTTAACACAAAAGCTGATATGAAAAATAATTTAATAATATTCTATAATGAAATATTATACTGCAAAACGAATGAAAATATAGGTATGATTTAGAATCTCTCTGTCATTTTTTAAAAGTGTAAAAAGCAAGGTTAAAGTCATTTGTACAGATGAGTATGGAACGGACTGGGCATAGGGAAGGACTTTCTACTGGATACTTTCTGTCTATCTGAATTTTAAAACCTGTGTATCTATTATTTCAAAATAATGATAATTAAAAGAAAAGAACACTAGCTAGGACTTCTCAGGAAACATAACACATTGATCATATATTTATTTCAGCTTCCTCCCGAAGCCCAATTAAAATCAATAAAAAGCTACAACTCCACAAGGACAAAGAGAATAGGAATGAAGATACCAATAGACAAAATATGTCAACAGGCCAGGTGTGGTGGCTCACACCTGTATTCCCAGCACTTTGGGAGGCTAAAGCGGGAGGATCACTTAAGGCCAGGAGTTCGAGAACGGCATGGACAACATAGCAAGACCTCTGTCCCTACCAAAAAAAAAAAAAAATTAAAGATTAGCTGGGCATCGTGGTCAGTGTCTATAGTACTAGCTACTCAGGAGGCTGATGCAGGAGGATCACTTCAGCCCAGGAGTTAGAGGCTGCAGTTAGCTATGAGGGAACTACTGCACTCTAGCCTGGGCAACAGAGTGAGACTCTTGTATCATAAAAAAAAAAAAAAGGCAAAATCACAGAAGATGAAAATCAAGCGGATGTGAGGCTGACCGCCCCGCTTCTTCTATGTGCAACAGGGTGGGGAGAGGGTGGCAATAAAAACAAGCTGACTGAAACACCAGACTCCAGAAAAGTTCACAAATTGGAGGCTCTAGATTCCTCTTAAATAGGCAATTCATGGATAGTCTATTTTTTAAAAAGTTGATCCCCAGATCCCATTTCTCAGCCCATCCAGTCATATGTTATAACTTCTACCCTATATCCCACCAGAAGCTCAAAACTGATTATATGAAAATGTCAAACTAGAAAGGGGCCATTCCTATAAAGCTCATGATACCCTTTTACTAAAATCAGGGAAATTCAGTCAAAGTCTGCACAAATGCTTCCTGTCCTTGTTTACAACAAGAATGTTGGCTAGTGGACCCACCCCAAATAACAAAGGCGTATCGTTCTCTCTGCAGCTCATCAAAGGGAAATCCCTATGGACAGCAACACTTACGGATCCCCCAACCAAAAGGTCTAGCAAGCCCTGCATCTGCACACTAGGCATCCAATCATCTTTTTAATGTGCTGTCAACTGGGACTGTATGTGCTGTCAACTAGGACTGTATATGCTATCATTTCATGAAGCACATAAAAGGGCAAAATTAAAACAATGAAAAACTTGGAAACTAATATTTATCAGAAAGAATGTCGTTACTTAAAGTTACACTGGCAATGTAACTAGTGGCGGAAAACTGCCTATAAAACATAGGGTCGGTGGGTGCGGTGGCTCACATATGTAATCCAAGCACTTTGGTAGGCTGAGGTGGGAGGATTACTTGAAATCAAGAGTTTAAGACCAGCCTGGCCAACATATCGAAACCCTGACTCTACTAAAAATACAAAAAAATTAGCTAAGTGTGGTGGTGCATGCCTGTAATCCCAGCTACTCCGGAGGCTGAGGCACAAGAATCACTTGAACTTGGGAACTGGAAGTTGCAGCAAGCCAAGATTGCCCTATTGCACTCAAGCCGGGGCCACAGAGCCAGATTCTGTCACAAAAACAAAACAAAACAAAAAACCATAAGGTCATACCCAGTAAATAACCATCAACATTAAAAAAAAAAATTTTTTTTTTTTTTGAGACAGAGTCTCGCTCTGTTGCCCAGGCTGGATGGAGTGCAGTGACGCAGTCTTGGCCCACTGCAACCTCTGCCTCCTGGGTTCAAGCAATTCTCCTGCCTCAGCCTCCCAAGTAGCTGGGATTACAGGTGCCTGCCACCACACCCAGCTAATGTTTTGTATTTTTAGTAGAGATGGGGTTTCACCATGGTGGCCAGGCTGGTCTCAAACTCCTGACCTCGTGATCCGCCCGCCTCGGCCTCCCAAAGTGCTGGGATTACAGGCGTGAGCCACCGCGCCCAGCCTAAAAAAATATTAAACACATACAATGTGCTAATAGCTCCCATCATTGGAGCTATTGTATGTGCTAATAGGACTCCCATCATTGAGTAGACATAGTTAAAGTAAGCAGATGGTTAACAGTATAAAATACTAGGTTATCCATGAATTAATTAATGAGTGGCAGAGACAGAAGATATAATACCATTTCAGATAACAGAGTGACCTCAAAAGTGTGAAGAGCTGGGGAAGGTTTTGAAAAAAAGGTATAGAATTGAACTGATACCTGAAGGACATGAATCTAGCAGGAAGAAGTGAGGGATACACTGTTGTGAACAGAGGTGTAAAATACACGGACATGGTTGAATATGTGAAGGCTGGAGAAAGAGTGGGGCACTGAGAACATAACACCATCTGGAAAGGAGTGAAGTATTATAGGTCATAGGTGAAGAGTGAAAATAGAAAAGAACAAATCTGAATTTTATTAAGACGGTAATGGAAACTATTTCTTGGCACAGGAGTGACATGAGCATAACCACACTTTAGGAATGTTTACTTGGAGTTACGTGTGATATGGATTAGAGGCAGGAAAATCAAAAGACAGACTAGGGAGGAGGCTATAAAAATGTAAGGCTATGAGATGCTACACTAGGGTAGGGACAGATGAAATTGAAAAGAAGGGGCTGCTATGACAGATAAAGAAATAAGGCTCAGACTTGTCTAGATGTGGCAAGAGTGGAGGCAGACAAAGATAATACATAAAACCAAATGTTATGTTGAAGGACCAAAACCCACTTAGGATCAATGCTTCCCTTAACAAATGTTAGGTCTCTTTTTTTGCTCCCCTTTTCTCAATTAATTTTCAGTAACCAAACTGTAAGGTACTTCAGGACAAATTTTGTATCCCCAGCCCCTTGAACAATGAAGACATCCTAAGTCTTCATGACATGTGCATATAGCTGAACCAAAAACTTTATAGTTGAAAACACAATTAGGCAAGACATCAAGTTTCAAGAGTCAAATGTAACATATACTTATTTATTCATCTGACAAATGATATAAAATACTTTTGTGAAGTTTTTATAAAGTATTTTTGTGAATTGAAAAATTAGAAGAATTCATTAAGGATATATGTAAATGAGATAAAATGAGATGAAATCTAAGTAATAAACATTTAGTTTTTAAAGAACAGTTTCTAGATTGAATACTTCAAAATCGATTCAAATCTAAAACACCTCAAAAAAACCAAGTAGATACCATTAAATGTTACTACATAGTTACATGTCACTTAAAGATAAACACTCCTGCAAGTTCAGAATTGTATGGACCTGGAATACTTCAATAGTAAACTGTCTATGACAAAATATGAGATTTAAATATGAAGTTCTAAGAGGAAGATTAATGGCACAAGTCATTACTCCTTTGGTATGGAAAAAAAAATAATCAAATTTCCCCCATTAAGTACTGGTCAGTGTTTCAGATAATTGGGACTGAACAACAAAAATTAAACAAGTTTTATTGGCTTAAAACATACATAAGTACCTGTTGGCATCTCTGGTTCATCAGAATCCCCTTTCCTGGATGAGAGTCAACAAATAACTGGTTGGCATTCTCTAGCTATAGTAAAGAAAACTCCTATCTAGATGATTTCATTATGAATTTTCAGTTCTTCAAATTGACCTTCAGTTGGAGGACTTGCAGGTGACTTCCGTATAGAAAGTGCTTGTTAAATATTATTTGGAAGTGTTCTACCCATCATTGATTTTGAACTTTTCTGATATTAGATATCTGACATATCTGAAGGGAAGGTAGAAAACCGAATTTTATAGACCATCAGAATAATTGTATCAGCAACATAAAAGGCAGAAAAACAGAGTAGGAGCTTCCTAGAAAGTAAAATGTTTGCAGCATTTCTGTTTCCCTGATTTTGATTTTTTAAAAATAATAATAATGGGGACTATGGCAATGTCATCACCGTTTTAAAAGACAACTAAAAAAAGGTGTTGTGTCTTCATCTGTGAAGTCAAATGGTTACAAATCAGCAGCCTTAATTTTGAAAGAAAGAGCATTTTAAAACATATTTCAAAGGTTTGTTAGGATACAAAAGAGAAGTTTTAAAATGATAATCATAGTCTAAGAAGTATTTTTAGAAAACCTCACATTTGCAAATCCAATGTTTTTAAAGAGATTCATTAAAAAGTCCGTAGATCATATATTTCGAAAACAAAAAAGTAAAATAAGCCATTTATTTACTAATAAAGGATGACTTAAGAATTTGTATGCAAATACTAAAGTGAGAAAGATAAAAAGCAGAAAGCATGGTATTTCATGCATTTTTAAAAAGGTAATAAAAAGACTAGTTGTACTGCATAATATTTAAGTAGCCATGAAAGCAGAAGAGTAAACTGGTAACCTCTGTAGGGAAGTTCTTACATATTAAATTTCAGGACATACATTATGATGAAATCTAAAGGGAACATCCAAAATGCTATATAAATATTTAGCATCTGTAAACTTTCTTTAAAAAAATCATTCAAAAGTTAACAAAGAAATGATAAATATTTGAGGTGATGGACATCATAATTAATCTGATTATTACATATTGCTTACGTGTTTCAAAATAATCACATTATCCCATAAATAGTATAATTTTTACTGTCTCAATTAAAAACATAAACATAAAGGCAAAAAAAAAAATTCAGAAGCATTAGTAGTAAAGCTGTACCTGGTAAACAAAAGTGCCTTTTTTGCTATTCACAGGCCTATCCATACTGACATTTAAAAGCTTTGGGCAATCTGATCAGGAATCAGGAGAGATGGCTAAAACCCATCCCACCAACTTCTTGAATGAACAGGTATGAATAATGTACACCCTTGCTCCTTTCCCCAGTTGTTATAAGGACAATTAGAAGAAAGGCACTAGACTGTCCAAGGCTGAAAATTCCAGTCTGCAAATCATACTCTCTCCAATCAACTTCATATCCTATAATTCTCTAACACTTACCCTGCTTAATTTTCTCCATGTCTATTTTTATTTCCTTATTCTCCTCCCAACCTCCACCAGGTTTATTTTTATTCATTAAAATGTAAGCTTCAAGAGATCAATCTAACTTGTTCGTTAGGAACACCTGAGGCCCAGCAGTATCTGATACTGGTATTACCTAGTATCAAAAATATTTGTTAAACGCGTGGATGTCATGCAAGAGTTGATCAGAATATCAGGTCCAGTAAAAGTTTAAGGGTTCAGTCTAGTCCATGGATCCTACCTACTGTAGAATAGGCATGAATCTTAGCCTCCTGATACAGTCTTAACTTGTAATTACCGAATGTACTCTCTATACTGCTGCCCATGTCATCTTTTAAAAAACAAATCTGACAATTTTTAACCCCCTGGAGATTACATGGGTTCACATGCATTCCTATGGACCACAACATCCATAAGGACCTAATCCCTGCCCACATTTTCAGCCAAACCCTCCCTGCTACATACCACTCCACACAAGCATCTTATATCTCAGTAATACTGGATTCACGGTTTCCTGAATACCCCATGCTGTTTCAAACTTAATCCTTGACCATGCCTTTCTGTCTGCCAATTTCCCTCCCCAATCAGTTGGTAAGCCCTAACTCATTCTCGAAGTCTCAGCTAAAAAGATCAACCTCCTTTAAGAGGCTTTCCCAGAGTTTTGCTAAGTTACATGAGAAAGGAGGGGAAAGGAATATAAGAAATACAGAGGATATCATCACAGCTGAACGAAAATCCAATGTGACAGCTATGAGGCATATTGTAAAACAGGTTGGAGAGATAATGAGGGACCATGGAGGTCAGGCAGGGAGAACAAGCTGAAACACAGCAAGCAAGCAGACCAGAAGGTGCTAGAATTAGATCAGCAAAAAGGTACTACAGACTACCTGAAAAACATACAAAGGGAAGTAAGGGTGAAAATGGAGGATTGGGTTCCAGTGATTAATCTGATAGAAGCAGTAAAACATTTCATTATCGTTTTTATTATGGCACACATCTTGATTGTGCCTGCCATTCAAGATACAAAGAATGCTTGTGAGTATTTCAAAAATAACTCACACTTTGTAACCAGGCATTTTGTAACCAAGAAATGAAGACTACTTTATGAGGAGAATTTATTTATATTTATTAATATTAGCAACATGACAGAAATATGACTTCCGAATCGTATTAATTTTGGCTTGTCAAAAGAAGAACATGTAATAAACTGTTTAAGTTGTAAACATTAATGTATATTATAGATATGTTAATAATATTAATGAAAATATACATATAAATAGCTGTAGAAAAGTGTCTGGCACATAGTAAGTAAGCATCATTGCGTCTAATTACTAAAATACTAACATTCACTTTGCAAGGTTCCAGATTTCTGAAGCATCACAAACCCAAATGACAATGAAGTCTATGGAGTCAAGCCAATTCAAAGACTAAGTTATCAGAGAAGCAAGAAGCAATATTCTAAATATATGGAAAAATATATGTTGTCAATTTTGGTAACATTAAAATACCAAGATTGAATACCTGTTTATATAATTTTTCCTAAAGGGTTTTCAAGACTAAATATGGAGAATATAATAAACATTAAAATACTGTTAATTAAATGAACAAATATACTACTGTATTGGCACTATTTAAATTTGTAAATATCTGCTCTTTTAATAAAGCATAATACAATAAGAATATCAAGACAGATATCATTTAATAGAACTGAATGAAAAATTGTTCAAGTCATATTTTCAAATAACTATGGATATTAAATTCTTATGATATCGAATCTACAGCGGTAAATGACATCAAAATAGAGAATTTATTTATTTATTTATTTATTTTTATTTTTTTTGAGATGGAGTCTCACTCTGTTGCCCAGACTGGAGTCCAGTGGCATGATCTCGGCTCACTGCAACCTCCACCTCCTGAGTTTAAGTGATTCTCTTGCCTCTGCCTCCCTAGTAGCTGGGATTACAGGCACATATCACTATGCCCTGCTAATTTTTCTATTTTTAGTAGAGATGGGGTTTCATCATATTGGCCAGGCTGGTCTTGAGCTCCTGACCTTAGGTGATCCATCTGCCTTGGCCTTCCAAAAAGTGTCAGTTTCTGGCTGGGCACAGTGGCTCATGACTGTAATCCTAATACTTTGGGAGGCCGAAGTGGAAGGATCACCTGAGGTCAGGAGTTTGAGACCAGCCTGGCCAACATGGTGAAACTCCGTCTCTATTAAAAATACAAAAATTAGCAAGGCATGGTGGCACACAAATACAGTCTCAGCTACTAGGGAGGCTGAGGCAGGAGAATCACTTGAATCCAGGAGGCAGAGGTTGCAGTGAGCCGAGATCACGCCACTACACTCCAACCTGGGTGGGAGTGAGACTCCATCTCAAAAAAAAAAAAAAAAAAAGTATCAGTGTCTAATGTGAAATCTGGATCTTAAACTGATTTTGAAATAAGATAAAAACAAAATTAATATATAGCAATAGATTAGACTATGCATGATACATATTTAAAATATAACAGTTTAAAAACACTTTCTTCCTGTATTCTCCAAAGTATCCCAAAATGTCTTACGGATACAAACATATATCAGTTCACAGGGGTTAAAATAAAGCATTTCACTAGTGAATTCCACTCAAAAAACGTTAGATAATCAGTCATGGTCAAATTACAGTTGAGGACATAGGCTGTGTGTATTTTTTAAAATCATTTTAGATTTGCCTTCTATCACAAAAGTTTTCCTTTCTGTTAGACTATCAAGTTCCCTTATGTAAATCAACTACATTTTAAATGGCCCTTCTGGCTTAGTGTGATGGCTCACGCCTGTAATGCCAGCACTTTGGGAGGCTGAGCCCAGTGGATCACCTGAGGTTAGGAGTTCGAGACCAGCCTGGCCAACATGGCGAAATCTCAGCTCTACTAAAAATACAAAAATGAGCTGGCATGGTGGCAGGCACCTGTGGTCCCACCTACTGGGGAGGCTGAGGCAGAAGAATCGCTTGACCCTGGGAGACAAAGGTTGCAATGAGCTGAGATCTGCCACTGCACTCCAGCTTTGGCAACAGAGCAAGGCTCTGTCTCAAAAAAAAAAAAAAAAAAAAATTAAATGGCCCTTCTGTTGTAAAAGGCTATAAAGTAGACTAAATATTCCTACTCTAGTTTCCTAACAAAAGTTGAGCAAGACATACAGACTAAATCATTACAGTATGATTGTCATTAACAAAATGCCACTCATGTAATCCTGGTTTTCTATGTCTTCACAGAAGAAAATACAATATTCTTTTTCTCCTATAGAATGAACTGACTCAAGATTCTAAACAGATACAAATTATTGTGTTCAGGGATTTTATATAGTAAATGTAAACAGTATGCTTATTTGTACAGCATGATAAATTGGATTAAGAGCTAATGTTCACATTTTTTTCAGATTTTTGAACTTGATAAACATGTATAAAGAGTCAATTAAATCAGATTCATTTTCTTTGGCAGAATAACCACCAATACCAGCACCAATGTATTCTTATTCCAACCATACAGAAAAGTGGACTGACGCAATTATAAAACTTTTAAACAAATTCCTATCACTCTTATGTAAAATTTCTATGTAATATTTATGTTGGCCTTCAACAACTGTGTTTTAAGCTGAGTTATTTATTTCCTGATCTTTCAAAAGACTACACAATCTGAATGCTGATTTTCAGTAGACCAATGTAACACCTGTTGAAAGACCATTAATTCAAATCAAAAAAGAATTGTAAAAAGCTCTGACCTACGAAAAACACTAATTTTTTAGGATGCATACGAATAGGATATATCTTGGCTATCTGGAACGCATGCTTACGTAAGGTTACTTGGATTCACTTTATAGGTACTACATCCCAAAACTGATTCTGGCATCATCATTCTGAGAAATATTATTCTGAATTGAGCTTAATGCACCAACTATAGAAATATAAGAGATTCGGGGTGAATCTCCTGGATAATAGCCTCCGCATATCCCTTGAAATTAATTACCATTTGCTTCATTCTCCTAAAAGTGGGGAATAAGAGATGCTAGTTAGCTGGGTTTTAACAAACTGGTACTTTACTAGGATGGCAACAGTAATTCCTCTCAACACAAAAATCTCAGGACTCTGTTTGCATGCACATGAGCATAATTAACTTAAAAAATCAGATAGGTCAAGTAGATCAGGACCCAAATCTCCTGAACAGTATAGGTTCGGGAATAGCTATTAGACCTTCTCTCTCCATCATTTAAGCTAAAGGAATAGCTTAAATGATGGAGGGAGAAGGCCTATGTACTCTGTGGTCAGGAGAAGAGTTTAGAGCAGTTTCTCAGTTTGCAATTAAGTTTTGAGATTTAGTGGAGTGGCTGTCAACCTCAAATTTATTTGAAACTATGATTCACAGACCATATTAAAGAAAGAGGCCAGTTAAAATATAAATGAGGTATAAAAGAAACATAAAAGAATGCCCTATAAAGTGCTTTAAATATTAGATGTAAAGGCAAATTTTATATAAAATATGAACAAGCCAGTTGCGGTGCTTCACGTCTGTAATCCCAACACTTTGGGAGGCTTGAGCCCAGAAGTTTGATACCAGCCTGGACAACATGGCGAAACCCCATCTCTACTAAAAATATAAAAATCAGCCAGACATGTTGGCACATGCCTGTAGACCCTCCACTCAGGAGGCTGAGGTGGGAGCATTGTTTGAGCCTGGGAGGTCGTGGCTGCAGTGAGCCTTGACTGTGCCACTGCACTCCAGCCTGGGCAACAGAGCAAGACCCATCTCAAAAAAAAAAGAAATACCAGAAAAGTTTAAGGTCCACAATTCTGCACTTTGACTCATGATACAAATGTTCTCTAAGTCTCAGCTATTGTGTTTAATATATCTAATAATAGTAACTATCATTTATTTAATATATATTATGCACCAGAGATGGTGCTGGGCCCATTATGTATACACAATCTCATTTAAAATCCTGATGACACTTATGCAAAAGTAAGTATTGTTTGTATTTAGCAAAAGGAGGGAAGGAGGTTTAAAATGTAACTACAACTGAAAAGAAGAATCAGAGTGTGGATTCACAAAGGTCTGACTTCAAAATCTGTAAATTTTCTACAATATCACTTTGCTCTCTATAAAACTAAATACAGTCAATCTCGTTCCCATTGTGGATTCCATATTTTTAAGTCGGCCTGCCTGCTAAAATTTATTAACCCCAAAATCAATACTCACAATTTCTTACTTTTGTAGTCATTCAGTAACATGTACAGAGCAGTGAAAAATGTTGAGTTGCCCGACATACATGTGCATTCCTACCAGAGGTCAGTAAGGTGACTTTCTTCCTACTTGTTTAAACTATCATACTGTAAACATATGTCCTTTTTGTAGTCTAAATTAGTATCAGATATTTTTTGCATTGTTGTGCTTTTTGTGGGTGATTATTCTGTTTAAAATAGCCCCTTGAATAGTGCTGAGAAATGCCGTCTAGTGCTCCTAAGTGTAAGAAGGGTGGGATGTGCCTTATAGAGAAAAGACTTGATAAGCTTTGTTCAGACATAAGTTATAGTGCTATTGGCCATGAGTTCGATGTTAGTAAGTCAACAATATATATATTAATGTCTCTAAAGACAACCATAAACAAAACAAGGTTATCTATTGATCAGTTGCTGAAAATGTGACCAGAGGCTTGCAGGAACCTAACCCTGTCTTTCCCTTAGGAGCCATGATTCAGTATTCCCTAATTCAATGTTTTCAGCAAATGTATACAACACAATTATGGCAAATAGTCAGAATCAACTATAATACAACTGAAAACTTTCCCCCAAAAAATGTTTACATTGATATTTCAGTAAAAGATTCTTCCTCTGTCATTTCCTTCAAAGATACTACAACATTATATGCAGTCATCATTCATCTGCTTAAGAAACCTTTTGTTGGCCTTCTGTTTAATGGGTTGCAGCTCCATGTGTTCTACTTTGCTCAGAGAATTAATCTCTCTTAAAAACAATCTGGCTTTCTAGTGTGAAAGTTTAAGGCAATTAAATTTCACTTCTTATTACCAGATGTCACGGGTACTGTGTAAAGATGACTGTTTTGTGAGATTATGATTTTTAAAACTAGTTATTATAGTTATACATAATATAAACAGCATAAGCAACAACAACAACAACGGAAACTTAGCAAAGGAAATCAGAGAAATATCAGCACAAATTGGAACTCTTACCTTTCTTGCCCAAGTCAGAGATTTTATTGAAAAAAAAAATTACAGTGCTTAAAAATCCAAACAAGGACAATTCAGGCTTGAAAGAAGGAAAACCCGAAGGAGTCCACTGTCTTCAGTAAAATTTTAAATACAAAAAACATAGACCAGAAAAACAGCTTATGGCCTAATGCACTAGTTCCATGATAAACACACATATATAGTATGTCTCCATCAAGTGAAACTTAATCACCTTTTTACAATTTAGAGAGGGAAGGCAGCCTTTAGTATGGTTAAGCCATGTATCATCAATACCATGAAGCTAGCCTATCAGTTGTAATAGCTTCTATAAAATACCACAGTGAGATTGCAATAAGCCTAGAAAATGGGCTACAAATCCCAGCTATGCTCAAGCAAGCAGTGAACCAAAAATAAAAATAGGTAAAACTGAACCAAGAACTAGATAGCATTCATCTAGATTCATGATTGATAAGGCAAAGTTCATAGGCCAAGGTTCTAAAGTGACTTATTCAGATCTAAAAGACAGTCATTATACAAAATAAAACAAAAGCATTTATGTAATCCAGAAAAAAACATGAATTTTCACTCCAAAGACATAGCACAGAAAAGCTTACTTACAATTACCAACACCACACTATTGTACCTTTAAATATCACTTTAAATATGCAAAGGTAAAGAGACTCAAAGTTGCACTTTACCATTTTTAATCTCTCCAAATTAGACAAGCAATCTAAAAGGAGATGTCACACATTCCTGCTTAATGCATTTGCTGAAATCTTTCAGATTTTAAAAACTTTAGGTAAAAGCAATGGCAACTTGAAGTTTCTTTTCCAATCATATCTAAGTTAGCCATTAAATGCTGAATTAACAATTAATCCATACAATAATATAAAAATACACATATTAAATCACATTGTTTTTCATTATTGAAGCTTAATAAAAATATCATTTTAATATAACCATTTTGAAGAACTCAAATGGCTGAACTTATTATAGTGTCTAAATTATACCATCAATAGAAACATTACATTTTCCCCCCAGTTGGTGAAAATGAGCTCATGCAAGTATTTCTGACACTCACAGTGACACATATGGTCTGCCATTCTAAAGATGTACAAGCAGCTCTCACTTTTAAACATGACAATATGATTCAGAATCACACAGTATTTGTTAAAAATACCAGCTTTCACATGTTTCATTAAGCTCTAAACCAAAATAATAATTTTGATGTGTTTCAGGTATCAGACAAAGCAGATAATTTAAAAGGTAAATGATTCTACTAGTGCAGACTAGTTATCACTGTGGCTAATTTAAAACGAGGATGATTTTTGCAGTACAATGAAAGCTATTCTATAAAATACAATGAGTTTGCAATACAGAGCAGATTACCCAAGCAGAAAGGAAGCTGAACAAAATACAAACTCCAGCAAAGATTATCAACCTTACCTACTACTCATCTTAGCCCTTGTTAAAATACCCTGAGTAAAATGCAAATATTTTAAATAATGCTGGTTATATAAGACTTCTCTAAAAATGAACCATAAATGTCAATGCATCATGATTTTTATTTACAACAGTCAAATATGTAAAAATTAATTCTTAATCAGTCACAATATAAACATTAAGGAATACTTGTCGATCTGGAAGTTTAAAATTTTCTAGCTTTGTTAGCATTTTGGCAAAGCAAGTATACATAAATGGATTTAATGTAAAAAAAAAACCATAAAAGAGAAAAATATATAATATTTACAGTAGTTTCTATCCACCCTGGGCCATCCTAAATCCCTAGAAAGCCTCCCCAGTCAGGTTCACTTCTGACTAAAAGGAAGAATACCAGTCCTCCAGCAAAAAGAGCCCAATCTTTTCATCAAAGGGGCTCTCACTTCAATGATATTCCTCCAGGGAAGAGGACAGGAGCCAGGTTCCCTCGAATGTCATTCCCCAGATGTTCAAAACGTAACTAATTTATTAGCATTAGAAGATTTGGTTTATAGGGGAATCTCACTGGTCCAGTTTGTAGCCTACAAAAAAATGGATTATTTTTAAGTTTAACATTAGAATATGAATAAAGGATGAGGATGTGGCTTTTTATTCCATAGAAATGGAAACATTTCCAAACATGACAATTACACAAAAAAAAGTATGCCTACCATTGAAGTTGGAGTCCCTCCAGATTTTTTAATATTCTTTGAAGACATTCCATGAAGGCGACTGAGTCTAGCTTGGAAACCTGGAAAATCAAAGTACTCAATTTAGAAGTTTTCTATGATCACTGAAGCATAGAAGAAGAAGAGGATCCTATCAACAAAGAATGAAAAGTAAGCTGGTGGTGGTGGTGAATGCCACGAATATTATTTGGGAAAATGCAAAACTCACACTTAAAAAAACTGAAGCAATGCCTAGCAAGGTACTAAGGCAGTCAGCACTTAACTAACCAGTGTTCAATCACTAGAGTAATAAATAACCATTTTCTTTTTTCCGAATTAATATTCTTATCATTTCAACATTTTCTCAATGAGCCTAGCAAGGAAGCAAGTCAATTTTTCGAATAATTTGAAAGCATGATAAATGTAGTAGCTATATTAGTGGCCAATATGTTTCTTTACAGCATCTTGTGTTTACATTCTCTGATTTCCACTTTATCTTATCCTCCTTGAATGAATATTCCTAGACTGACCTTAAACCCATTATATCTACCAGGGAGCCGGTGCTACTGACCTCTTCTGCTTGGGTGTGACATAAGGGGAAAAGAACCAGTTAAGATACTTTCAAAGACAGGATCTGGTAAATTTTTGTCTAGCTCAGTAGGATCTTCCTTTTCCCACCAGGGCACGACTCCAGTGATACCACATGCTCCACCTGATTCCTTTTCGTAGAACCAGTCACTCTGTTCATCATCACCTGTGCAAATACAAGAAACCCCCCCCCACCAAAGATTCAGTTTTATCATCCAGTTACACAGTCTTGTCAGGTAATAAAAATACAAGATGGCAGTTAAATTTGAATTTAAGATCAATGACTAACTTTTAATATAAGTATTATATACTTGCACTAAATTTTTGGTAGAAATATGTCTAAGTATTGCATGGGACATACCTGTACTAAAAAATTATGTGTTATTTACCTACAATTTAAATTTAATTGAGGAATCCTATGTTTTTTTTGACAACTGCATATATAATCTATAAGGAAAACTTTTTATTTTATACCACAGCTTCACTTAAGAAATGTTATCTTAAGACTGTAAGAACTGCCAGCAACAAAAACACAAGATATTATGTTTTAGAACCAATTTTAAAATGTGAAAAACAATAATAAACTGGTTAATCCTTTGGCAAAAACTATTAGAAAATCCATTAAGTTACTACCCCTTCCACGTTAAGAAAAAACAAACCTTAATCTGCTCCCAGGAATTAAAAAGTATTAAAACTGTGGAACCCTTTCTTTGCAGCGGATATAGGTATATAATTAGCTTAATTTCATAATTTGTATGGAGTGTAAAAAGGGAAACAATCATGAACAGATGTGACTAAATGAAATTAATCCAATTAAGCTCATTAAGAAATAGTTTTGAAAAAGTTGATTTTAAATGAAAAGTGACAATACCTTAGAGTTTATGAAGAAACTATACTAAATAATCGAGATGTTTTTGCCCAACACTGTCCAGTAATTCTGACTTTTGGGAACAACCATAAGTGTAACCATGGAACAATAAATGGTCAATTGAAAATTCAGTTTGAAATGTGCCATAGGTGAGAATCAGTATTTTGTTTTTTGAAGAAAAAGTAGTTATGAAGAGACAAAAACACAGAAGACAGATGGCTTTTAAAAGAAAGAGACACAGGCCAGGCATGGTGGCTCATGTGTGTAATCCCAGTGCTTTGAGAGGCCAAAGTGGGAGGATCATTTGAGGTCAGGAGTTCCAGACCAACCTGGGCAAGATAGCGAGACACTGTCTCTACAAAAAGATTAAAAATTAGCCGGGCATGGTGACATGCACCTGTAGTGCTAGCTACTCGGGAGTCTGAGGCAGGAGGATCCCTTGAGCCCAGCAGTTTGAGGTTACAGTGAGCTATGATCACACCACCAGCCCTCCAGCCTGGACCACAGGGCGAGACCTTGTGTTAAAAAAAAAAGAGAGAGAAAAGAAAAGAAAAACAGAAAGAAACAAACAGCATTTTGAAGATGATCTGAGATTCATTAAAGTCTCCTTCCCTTGATTATGAGAAGCCACCACTAATTCTGGTTTCTAAGAGGGTCGTAATTGTCATAAACTTTTTCCCTTTGGAGAAAGATATTTCTGATTTCTAAAATCTCTTACAACAGACATCTTTAAAGGAAAACTAAAAATACTCTTAAGCTTCAGTTGAAAATTATTTTATGAGAAACAGCTATGTTTCAACTAAGACGCAATGGAAAATTAAAGGCATTTCAAAAACTAGAGTCATCAGCTTGTTTCTATTGGGGAATTAATAAAAACACTTTTTCAAAAAACACAATTAACAGCACTTAGATATCAGGACTTTTACTAAGCTTTACATTAAAATTACACAGATCAGGTTTAAGCATAAGAAAAAACAGGGCCTCACTTGAAACTGACTACCATATATCTGAATTCCAACACTATTACAGAAAAATAGTTATTTTATTTTTGATGTAATACACAACTTTATTCTTCAATAGGGAAATCAAGTAGTCATTGATTAAGAACTTTCTCTGAAATCAGACAGACCAATTAGAATTCTAGTGTCTGTAACATCAGGAAAGTTACTTCAACTCTATTAGAGTCAGTTTCTTCATTTTAAAAACTTGGGAATCTCAAAGGGATTTTAAGAATTAATTAAAAACTTAAATGCAAGAAAAACACTTGGCAATGTGAAACGTAGTAAGTTCACAATAAGTGCTAGCATATCATTCTAAGCCTTTCCATACCATCAAAGATTGATAGGCTTGTCAAAGTTATTTTTTTACTTTTTTTCATTTCATTTTATTTCATTACCAATATCAGCATTTATAATACAATCCTGAGTAAAGATCTGTATTTTAAGGAGAATTTAAGTATATTATCAAGGTGGTTACCCTTGCATTTAGCCCCAGCATTCTAACATATTTCAGCAAAGTATCAACTTTAAAGTCCATGGTCTTTCAAATAGTTATGCATCTATTCATTTAGGACAAATAGTTTACAAGTAGGCAAAAAAGAATGATCACTTATGTTTTTTGTACTGCCAAAAGGATGAACAGACTAAGAAAAAAAGTGTAGGAGGCTACTACTTTGTCCTTTTCTTATAACATCATTAACTAAATTTATAATTTAAAATTTATATTAGTGTTTTTCACTTCGAATTTACTGTCTTCCTCTAATGTATTCTTAAGAAAGGAAGAACACATTTGTGATAGGTATCTGTAGGTATGATTTGTATGGAGTGTAAAAGGGAAACAATCATGAGCAGGTGTGACTAAATGAAATTAATCCTATTAAGGATTAATCCTGCCCCTTTATTAAGATTTTTTTAAATTTTTCATAGCTTCAAAATACTGCCATGTTAAAGACTGAAGCTTCTGGAAGTTTCAAAGATGGAAAACATACAAGTTGCAAGACATTTCTGTTTAATGGTTTACAATATTGAATTCATAAAAATCATCTAATTACTTACAAACTGGATAGAATGAATAAATGTCACAGCTCAATAAAAATGACAAATGACTTGGAAATCCACCTTTATGAAAGCTTAAACAGTTTTAAGTACATTTGGAATTTAGAGAATGAGAACTAGTTTCTTTCAAACTTGCCAAAAGAAAATCAAAAAGGTACACAGAGCTTTCTCAAACAAGATAATCCTTCCTTAATATTATTAGCTCCACATACTAGCTTTTGGAGATAATCAATTACTTAGGTCATGAAGACAGGACACCCTCCATAGCATATAAAAAACCAGCTACGATACTAAATCCTAGTTCACTAAGTAATATGTGTAAGGCAAATGGATTGCAGTCATCAACTTATGAAATAACCAGTAATAAGCTCCACTTTAGAATGAAGAAGTTTTTCCAAAGAGAGAAAAAAATATCATTTCAGTACCTTGTCTTCCCTCATCATTGGTAAACAATCCAGCATCAGTGCTGCTGAGACTGCTGGAATCACTGTAATAAGGAAAAAGAAAGAAACAGATCAAAAGAACAATTGATCTCTCAGTCGTAAAATTTTAAAGAGACATGGCAGCTCAGAGATGGAACTTAAGCCTGACAAAGATCTGAAAGAAAATAAGATGATTTTTTTTAAATCAAACTGCTAATATCCTGGTTCCATTCACTACAGAGCATATTATTTTTGGCACATAAAACCACAGGAATCTAATGGGACCCTGACAGTAAGCCAGATGTGACTGCAACGAGATGCTGACACAATTGATGCATTTTATTATGTGCTTTCATCAAATGCTCACCGCTCCTTTCTTATGCCATGCAATTCAGCTTGAGCCTGGAACACCACTGCTCAATAAAATGGGAAAAGTCTCAATGAAAAGCAGGCTAAGCCTTTCTTCAGCACATGAAATACAAGGGACTAGGATGAGATTACTTTTCATAACCACATTTGCAAATATTCTGGAGAAGACATTACTTAAGAATTCACAACAACTCTATTAGTTTGCAAGGAAGAAAAAAGTTTAAAACGGTGATAATCCATTATATCGAAGTTAAGGTCACTTTTAAGCAAAAAAAAAAAAAAAAAAAAAAAGAATATTACAAATATTAAGGAGGGAGTGTACAAAAATAACACAGGTTCTCATTGCTCCCACAGAAGCTCCAGAGTCAAATCTAACACACAAATAAAACAAATAGCAGACATTTGAATAACATAAACAAACTGTTACTATTCTAATAGAAGTAATGCTTATATGATAGTCTAGTTTAAAATACCAGGAGAACAGGGTCATATAATGAGAGGCTTAGCTTTTAAAGAAAATTTAGTGATGTTCTTTAAAAATTCTCATGTATTTTATTTTTACTGTAATTCTTAATTTTAACCAATCAGGGAATCATCCCTTTTTTTAATTAAAATACTTTTTCCATTAATATGTAGAATTCCATAATCTTATTTTTCAATAAGGCATCCTAACTTGTTTTAAAATATTTAAATTGAGAAGTTTAGGATTAAAATTATAGATGAGATCTAAATTCACATACATTTTCTGAATATAATTTGTTTCTGTTCGATTTCTTAAAAAATAAATATTAATGAAGAATATAGGAATTTCTTAAGAGGCACATTCTTCCAAGGAGTTCTGAATTTGGACCTCTCTCTAGCTTTCTTCCAAATTAAGTGCATGTATGAAGCTCCCTATATTGTACAATTGGTAATGAAAAAATATTTTCTAAGAGCATCGCAACCATATTTTCTTATTTACAATATATATACTCTTCTATGCACCATAATGTGAGAGTATTAAAATCACCTCAGAAACTATTTTTCTGACATTTCGCTGTCTAAACTACTATTGATACTTTCCTCTTTCCTGTGTGCCCCCCATTAACACAAGTCAAATGAAGGGTCTCATATACACCTCAGGTCACAGTGCCTTTTCTGAAACGCTTGAGGCAAAATGTATTTAAAATTTTGAATTATTCAAATTTTAGCAAGGTATATTCTAAACTGCCTCAGAGGAGTCTGGGATAGTATGCCATAAAATAGATTAACATATTTTTTCAATTAAATGAATGAATATCCACATTAAGTACAGGTCAAATTAAATTTGGCCACAAATGAATTAGTTTTTCATAGCTTTTCAGAGTTCAGATTGGGAGACAAAGCATTATGAATTGATGTGCTGTTTTTTCTAGACCATGATCTTCTAATCTGAATTCAGATTTACCCCTCTCTAATCTATTCTACATACAGCCAGGTTCATCTTTTCAAAATAAAACAAGTTGACTAAAAGTAATGTGATATTCTGAAATCAAAAAAGGACATTAAATAACAGCAAAGGAAATTCTAATAAACTATGAACTTTACTTACAAATATATCAATTTTGTTTCATTAATTGTGAGAGATTAACCATAGTAATGTACAATATTAACAACAGGAGAAAGTGGATTTGGGATATATGGGAATGTGATATACATGAACTCTCTGAACTATCTTTACAACTTTTCTGTAAATTTACATCTATTCCAAAGAAAGCAGTTGATAAACTATGCACACACACATACACACACGTGTACATTATAGAACAGTCTTCTATTTAAAAATTTAAAATTACTTCAACACTTGTTGAATTAAATTTAGATTTCAAGACTTTCTATGGATGGGCCTCCATCTACATTCTTCTTATTCCATCTCTGGTCCTTTTGTTTATGTTCTTTTCCCAGTGGTATGCCTATCTCCACTCTCTTCCCTCTCCACCTGTCCAAGCTTTTGAAGATATAAGGAAATCAGAATTCCCTCTCTTCCAGCTCTGAGTCCTTAATGATCCTTGTCCTACTTTGAGGTATGTTGGCATGTATGTATACAACATGTTTCTTTATTTACATTTCACCTCATTGGTATCTAGAGTTGTTCCGTGTACATTATGTACATGTTTCTATGTTCAATAAATCAGAACAAGAACTTAAATAGAAGCAAGCCTTTTATTTTCAGCAGCTGACAGTCATTACGGCTTATCTCCAAGGACACCCTTTCCTTGGAGATTCACCTTTTTAGAGTGAATTTTGTAACACCGTATTTGGATGAGAATATATTCCACATATGCTGAACAAATATATGTACACTAATATCAATCACTTGCCCCAATTTGTTCAATTCCCATATTTTCTGTCAAGTCCTCTTTCTCATTCATCCTCCCAAACAGTCAACCTCCCGTCGATTCTAACTCTTAAAATTGGTCTCAAATACTCTCAAATACTTAGTTCTCTCTGCTTCACCTCCCACTTAAGCATGGACTGGAGGTCAAAGATAAAATACAGCTGTAAAGATCACACTATCTTGAAAAAATGTAAATCAACTTGAGTTTCTTCACTGTTAAAAATTCTTCACTGGGCGGGGCGCGGTGGCGGGCGGATCACCAGGTCAGGAGATCGAGACCACGGTGAAATCCCGTCTCTACTAAAAATGCAAAAAATTAGCCGGGCGTAGTGGCGGGCGCCTGTAGTCCCAGCTACTCGGAGAGGCTGAGGCAGGAGAATGGCGTGAACCTGGGAGGCGGAGCTTGCAGTGAGCCGAGATTGCGCCACTGCACTTCACCCTGGGTGACAGAGCTAGACGCCGTCTCAAAAAAAAAAAAAAAAAAAAATTCTTCACTGATCCCACTGACTATAAGATGATAAAATCCAAACTATTTACCATAGCACATAGACCTCTGAGAAATGCTTTTTTGCTGTAATTCTGATCCCATTTTATTTCTGGTAAAAACAAAGTATGTATTTTCATTTCACAATTCATGCCTTTGCACAAGCTGCTCCCTCTCTACCTATGAATGCCATTTCCCTCTCTTCTCTTGACTTCCTCAATTCCTGAACAAGTCTTACTACTTGCTTTAAAGCACAGTTCCCTTAGGAAGTCTTCCCTCACTAATATTTTCCACTCAGCACATTTCATTTTCATCATTTGCTTGCCTGGCTATTCCAGACTATGCAGCTGTTGAGAACAGAGTCTCCATTATTAGTCCAGGTGCCACCAGTGAAGAGTAAATTGTAGTTAATCATCAAATGTTTGTTAAATCTGACACACACACACCCCACACAGTGAAGTTTCTCTTATTTATAAATCAAACCCAAGGAAATATAAAGCTTTTTGTAGTAGGAAAGCTTTGGAAGTAGTCTTGAAAACACTTATACTTGTTACCAAAATACCTTAAATATTTAGCAATCTTTGCACAGAAGGAATTTGCACCTAACTTTTAAGTGACAACAGAAAATAGTTTATAAATAAGTTTCAAGTCAGAGAAAATATATTTTTTAACATTTATTCAAGAGTAAAAACATACCCTGAAAACATGTACCTGGGCTGTTTGTGGACTGCTAGGTAGGCTGTTCATGCCTAGTAGATACTCAAATACTTTTTACAATGAAAAGAAATGAAAAATGGGAGTTTGATCTCATTTCCATTACCAGTTACATGTCCTACAAAAAAGCAGATCAATAAAAGCCAGAAATAAAAAAAAGGGGGGGAGCTTGCACAATGAATCCAAAAAGCAGGTAATCTAACTGTGAATAATCCAGAATTGAGTATGTTACATCAGCTGCCACATACTCTCCCTCCCGGTAATTGAGTCAATTGCTTTCAAGTAAGGTTGAATGGTCTTAAGTCACAATGGCCTAATACAAGTGATACTTATTTCCATATAAGAATGACAATTTTCTTGCAAGAGAAACAGATACCATAAACTTTTCAAAGCCCCCTGGAAACTTTTTTTTTTTTTTTGAGATAGAGTCTTGCTCTGTCGCAGTGGCACGATCTTGGCTCTCTGTAATCTCCGCCTCCCAGGTTCAAGCAATTCTCCTGCCTCAGCCTCTTGAGTAGCTGGGACTCGGTGCACATCACCACACTCAGCTAATTTTTGTATTTTTAGTAGAGACGGGGTTTCACCATATTGGTCTGGCTGGTCTCAAACTCCTGACCTCAGGTGACCCACCAGCCTCAGCCTACCAAAGTGCATGCTCAGCCACATTTTTTTAATTAAGTAATTTTTACTTCTTTAGAAAAATTATATGACTAGCACACCATGTCTAATAAAAGGATAATTCCATAAACTTTTACCAGGTCCCACTCACATTTACAAGCAAAAAAAAAAAAAAACCAAAAAACAAAATAAAAAATAAAAACCAAGTAAAAGATTGGTAGCTCATCACAATTCACATGATTAAAATGATCCCAGCCCTTGGGAGGCCAAGGCGGGTGGATCACTTGAGGTCAAGGGTTCAAGACCAGCCTGGCCAACATGGTGAAACCCCGTCTCTACTAAAAATACAAAAAAAATTAGCCAGGCATGGTGGTGCACACAGGTAATCCCAGCTACTCCAGAGGCTGAGGCAGGAGAATCACCTGAACCCGGGAAGTGGAGGTTGCAATGAGCTGAGATCATACCCTTGCACTCCAGCCTGGGAAACAGAGTGAGTCTCTATCTCAAAAAAAATAAATAAATAAATAAAAAAAAAATAAATAAATAAATATATATATATATATACCAGCCCTATAAATTAAAAATCAAATACTCTTTCTCAGGCCATATTTACAGACTTTTTTTCTGGCTCATAGTTCAGCATTCGGTTTTGTGGACCCACGCCTAAAAGGATAAAGTGTTAATGCATTCTCATTTCTTGCAAGTAGCATCACTTCATCATTTCAGTATAAAAGAAAAACGATCACTTACCTTTTGATGCTGTCAAAATAGTACTTAACAATTATCATTATAGTATACCTGCTTCCTAGAATAGACAGATTAGATTTACTGCCACAGGACCATTGTTTTTCCTATTTTTCTAATGACAAAACCAGGTGTTTCTAGACTATAAATTGGGTTTTAAAATTCATAAGTGATCAGAATTCCTAGGAAGCTCCAGATTTTTTATGTCAAGCCACATACATGTTGAAGTGGTATAAACTTTTGATGTTCAAGAATCAGAATAGATTAATGAATTGTGACACTCTAAAAAGTACCAAAAGCTAACGGTCTATAACTAAACATATAAATAATTATATATCCAATTCTGAGTTACAAACGTGCTGTTATTCAAAAGCACATTCTTTTCCACTGAAAATCCATTTCCTTTTCTCCTTGTAGCTGAAAATTGAGTCATTATAATACAATCAAAAGACTTTGTGTAAATCAAATAAGCAACTTTGCTTTATGCTAAACATCAAAAATTATAAGGAAATATAACCATAGTTAAACAGTAATATCACTATCATTATTACAATTTATAATTATTTTAAAATAGAATTAACTAAAATATAAAACATTCAACCACAAACACTGGAGATAAATATTTTTATATTTAGAGAATATAAAAGTCACCTTTCACTCATGAGCTCATCTGAGACTTTTTGCTCTTCACATTCCATTTTGTCCTTATTGGTCTGGTTCGTTTCCTCACTTTCTAAAACTACTCCTTCATCTTGGATTTTTGGTCCTTGTCTGATTATTTTCAACTTTCTTTTTTTGACTTTGTTCTTGGTAAATTCTTGATACTGGTAGGCTCTATCACTGTCCATGTCCTGATCTCTACAACCCTCAGGTGGCTGCGTCATTGTCCGTTTGTTAGAGATGTCCTGTGGGAGATCTACTGCCATGCGTTTTACCTTTCTCCTCCTGCGCAGAGTTCTATTCCCAACATTGTCCACAGCAAAATCAGGCTCATGCCATAGAGGTCTTTTCCCTCGAACATTATTATTTAAGTTTGATGATGGCCTGCGCTTTGCTACTAACATTTGGTCATCCGAGTCACTGTGATCTTTTTTATTATTATTGTGATTCTCTCTATAGTCCTTGCTTGGTTCTTCTAAACTAGAATCAGAGCCTTCACTTAAGCAGTGACCAGTCTCCCACGGGTGATGCACATTATACGACCTCCGTTTTCTCCCTCTCCTTTTCCTTGCCTGGCGTTTCAGAGGGCAAGATATACTTCGAGAATGGTCTCCTGTTTCAGCAAATCCACCTCGAGCTTGCTCTGAGCTCTCTTCCAATGCTGAGACAAGGTCATGAACCAGCTCCTCCATGGTTCTACTGAAATGCCTTCATTTTTTAGAGAAAGAAAAAAGAAAATAGTCAGTCTTAACCACAGTAACCTCATTTTCTATAACAGACAATTCATTCTAAATTCAACAAAAATTAATAATGATTACAAAATGTTTCAAATCTAATTTTCCTATCCAAGATATTACAGTTTTAAATATTGATTCATTTTAGGCCTCTTCTTATATAAGTTCTTTTATTAAACACAGGAATTACTTCAAAGATAGAATAAGCTTATGAGCAATGAAAGATCCCAGTATTTTTATATTTTTCTGTATAATTATGGAAAAGTTCTGTTTAAATCCCTATCCACTGGCCCACTCCTACCCCTTTTCTAGAGCCAGTTTTCCTACAGCAGATACAGAAAGAACTTTCTTAGTCCCCTCTTCGCCCACTAATCTCTAAGTAAAAAAAGAAACATGAAATCTTCTATTCACCACATGCTCTAACCAGTCACTGTCATATAAGAAGCAGTTAGAAAGACAGACAGGTAGTTTCAGGATTAGTAATATACGTGAAAGTTTAACCAACACCATGCATTTATTTAGGCCACACTAATCTCTTAACCCAGTGAAGCAGAAACTACATTCGCATTCAAATTGGAGCCTTACGGGTTTAAAAGGGCCCATCATTACTTCATTCTGAAGCAATCTCTTAGGCTTTCCTTTTTTAAGAGCATTAAACTATATTACCAGTATGAAAATTATCCAGTAGTCAGCAAGGATAAGCATCAGCATTCTTTGGGAATTTTTATAGATTATACTTGTCCTTTTAAAACCCAATTCCCAAAGATTTTAAATTAGTTGGTGTGACATACAGCCAAGGTATCTGGTTTTATTTTTTAAACATCACAGGTAATTCAGATTTGTACTCTTCTTATGAAGGCCACAGGCAATCATTTCTCAAATCGAGATCCAGAGGCACCTAGGGATTGAAATATTCTCAACAGTCATACAGAGCTTCTAGAGCCTACAGCAGGAGTAGGCACACTTTTATGTAACTGGCCTGCTGGTAAATATTCTAGGCTTTGCAGGCCATTGGGTCTCCCAAAACTACTCAACTTGCCACTATAATGCAAAAATAGCCACAAGCAATACATAAATAAATGGGTATGGCTGTGTTCTAATAAAGTTTTATTTATAGAATCAGGTTATAGCTGGTTATAGTTTGCTGACCCATGGTCTATATAGTCTCTACAGTCATGTATAGTCTCCAACAGTCAATAATTTCAGGCTTTTGCAAGTTCCTTATAACAGCTTTCAACTTTTATCTTTTCATTTTAATAACCTAAAAACAACACACATTGTGATTCAACTGGATTTACCATTTATAATGTGATG
The DNA here is from genome assembly GCF_009828535.3 of Hylobates moloch. Taxonomy (NCBI): domain Eukaryota; kingdom Metazoa; phylum Chordata; class Mammalia; order Primates; family Hylobatidae; genus Hylobates; species Hylobates moloch. The sequence goes on from NW_026652293.1 coordinate 51,311,756, forward strand.
CATACAAACAGCTCCTAACGTTTGCACATTTACTATTTCCCAGGCTCATTTCTAAGTGCTTTAAATGTATTATTTCATTTCATTCTCACACAATAACCCTATGAGGTGGGAGATGAAATATACAAAGGCCAAAAGATCTCTGTCACAATGTGATGCATCTAAGTAGTGGAGACAAGATTCAAACTCCAGCAATCAGGTTCCAGAGCTCCAATGTTGACCAAACTACAGCCAAGATCAGCTACACAATCCCAGTAGCCAGTTTGTATTTTCGTTTATGATTAATTTAGCACCAGGTAGTATTACTGTAATCCTCAAGACAGATTTAATATACATCTATGTAAAACCCAAATGACTCATAGGTAGCTATTATATGGTTTTGAATAGAAAAAAAGAGGTGAAAGACCTGAATCAACACAAGGGACAGGGTGGTATAGCTGGTGAAAGTAAACTGAGCTCAAAGAACCAACCCTGTACTGGTTAGTAAAATGTACACTGTGAGCAACTAAGTAGCATGGCATTGCAGTTTGGTTAATGTGAATTTGTATTTTCTAGATTTATTTCCATGGGCATTCTGAATGTATTTAATATACACAAAAAAATCTAATGCATACAGCTTTTTTTAAAATGTGGTGATTCAAATATCTATTTTAAATAAACTCTTGAGGGCCACTGAGATTTGATTTTTCCTTTCTAAGGGTACTGTATACAACTCAGAGTTTTTTTGTTTGTTTGTTTGAGACGGAGTCTCGTTCTGTTACCCAGGCTGAAGTACAGTGGCATGATCTAGGCTCACTGCAACTTCTGCCTCTCAGGTTCAAGTAATTCTCCTGCCTTAACCTCCTGAATAGCTGGGATTACAGGTGCATACCACCATGCCTGGCTAATTTTTGTATTTTTTAAGTAGAGACAGGGTTTCACTGTGTTGGCCAGGCTGATCTCAAACTCCTGACTTCAAGTGATCCACCCGCCACACTTCTCAGTGCTGGAATTATAGGCGTGAGCCACCATGCCCAGCCCCACAAATCAGGATTTAGAACATTGAATTTGATTACAAGAACTATGTATCACATAGGAATTAGCATTAAGCCAAACAAAACAGAGGCTACAACTTTGACTACATTGATAAGCCAAATGAATCTTTTTTCTATTATTTGTATGTTATCAAATGCCCTTTTCCCTTAAAACAATGAAAATTTTGTTCTTTTCCTGTGACATTATTTCATTAAAAGAAATATAGTCTGAAAGACCCATTGTCTCTGAATATAATATTGCACCTTAAAAAACATTCATTTAAAAAAATACACTTTAACATGTATTAAAATCAATATCCTCTCTCTCTATTATCTGGTTCTGGAGTAACTTACTCTTGGAAGACAGAGTTTTCTTATCAATGGGTGAATGGCCAGTTCAAAATAATGAAACATGAAATTAACTCGATGTATGAATATAATATCTAATTAAAGTCAGTTTAGTTTGGATACTACAATTTAGTGCTTTACTGCAGCACAGAAAATTTATAGTACTAACATTAGAAAAAGGTTAACACATCTGTTTCAATCCATTGAAATCTGATACTCTTCAATTAATTTTGTTTAAAAAGTATTGCTGTAACCAATAGAGTTTAGTAAAATATAACTGCTAGTGTTACTAAGAATGAAATTTCTTAGTAATAGAAATTTCATTCTTAGTAATACTAGCAGTTATATATGCAAACTCTCCCTACAATCTCATGAAAACTGTGTCAGCCTTATTTGACTTTATGTTGCTTCTCTCAAGAGAAAATAAAACATATTTTTAGGCTGGGGGTGGTGGCTCACACCTGTAATCCCAGCACTTTGGGAGGCTGGGGCAGGCAGATCACCTGAGGTCAGGAGTTTGAGACCAGCCTGGCCAGCATGGTGAAACCCCATCCCTACTAAGAATACAAAAATTAGGTCGGCGTGCTGGTGGGCGCCTGTAATCCTAGTGACTCGGGAGGCTGAGGCAGGAGAATCGCTTGAACCCACGAGGCAGAGGTTGCAGTGAGCTGAGATCGCACCATTGCACTCCAGCCTGGGCGAAAAGAGCAAAACTCCATCTCAAAAAATAAAAGAAAAAACAAACAAACAAAAAACATGTTTTAAAAAACACTGTAATTAGAAGAATCCAACTTATTCCATGATGTCACTCAAATGTGAATCAACTACATATTACTTTTAAAAGCTTTTTTGAAAAAATCCTATAAAGACACAGAAAAAACAGACTTAACAAGTCCTACTCAGTTCAAATTATCTTTTTCCCCTTCAGTTTCAAATAACTACACTCTTCTCCAAGTCAATACCAACCAAAACCCATGCTAATGAGCCAGTAATATTATAGTCAGTTAACGTCAAGCTGCTTCACTAACATCCCTCAGTTAAAACTGGCATCGGCAGGGCACAGTGTCTCACGCCTGTAATCCCAGCACTTTGGGAGGCTGAGGCAGCAGGATCACTTGAGATCAGGAGCTCAAGACCAGCTTGGCCAACAAGCTGAAACCCCGTTCCTACTAAATATACAAAAATTAGCCATGCACGGTGGCAGATGCCTGTAATCTCAGCTACTCAGGAGGCTGAGGCAGGAGAATCACTTGAACCAGGAGGCGGAGGCTGTGGTGAGCCAAGATCATGCCACTGTACTCCAGCCTGGGAGGCAGAGAGACTCGTCTCCTACTGGCCCGTCAAAAACAAAGTGATCCTAAGAGACCATCACATGACCAATAGCTCTTTTATTTCCTTTGCCTTGGCAGTTTACACTGATGCATCAGAAGACCAATGTATTAAAACACTTTATCCTAGAGATAGTTTCTTAAATAAGAATTTCCTATTAAAGGGGAAACCTGGAAATATAGCACTTTTCTATACAAATCTGTACTTATTGAACAACCAATTTTAAAGTTTGAATTATGCTAAATTCAGTGAACGTACCACTTAACTAATTTGAGATTTTTATATTCATAATTGTAAGAGCCATTTTTCTTCATTTAGAACTCATTTGGAAATGAAATCTTCTGGGAACAGTTAATATTGGGTAATGTCTAAGATAACAATAGTTCATCAATAGTTTTATTTAAATAGTCCGAATGAACAGAATACCCCAAAACAAAATTATGGCCCCAACATCTATATAAAGTTGGATTTTATGAAAGGAAATGACTTGGGCAGATGAGTACTTTGTTTTTTCGGGTGGTATTGGATTATGCTGAGCAATATAAAATGTATGATCAATCCAAGATTTGATATGCAAGCTTTATTTAAAAATGTTAGGCCAAAGGTCAAGTTTGTTTCACATCCTCTACCAAATACCCAGTAAATGAGTGAATTATTATCCTTGGGTTCCTTATCCGCAGGCTCTAATAAATTCAGAAATAAGCCCTCCTAAAAGTGGATGTTTAAGAATAAGACCAATTAATGTAGAAAATATAAAGTTCAGTGTTTTTCTTTCAAATATTTCTGGTTGAAGGAAGAAGAATCAGGAAGATGCTTTAGTCCTAATTTATTGCTTTATCTACCCTAAGAACTGGGAGTTGATTGATGGCCCATGAGCTCTTAAATGTCAGTTAGCAATATATTAATATAAGTGGGAATAGCGAGAGTGAAGAAAGCCCCAAAAACAGATTCCCTGAGAAATAAACAGTCAACTATTTTTACAATGACTATTACTTTTTGAAGCCTCTGTTACCAATAATTGCTATTTCTAATAGTGAAAAATACAGTATATATAGAAAAGTTAGTCAGGGAATAATTTCCTTGCCTAGATGCTGATAAAAACTGTGTAACAAGAGGATATGCATGTGTGTCTACTAAATAAACCCAAGTTCATATTAAAAACAAAAAGTGGCTGGAAGCAGTGATCGTGCCTGTAATCCCAGCATTCTGGGAGGCCGAAGTGGGTGGATCACCTGAGGTCAGGCATTCAAGACCAGCCTGGTCAACATGGCGAAACTCCGTCTCTACTAAAAAATACAAAAATTAGCTGGGCGTGGTGGTGCACACCTGTAATCCCAGCTACCCGGGAGGCTGAGGCAGGAGAATTGCTCCAACCCAGGAGGCAGAGGTTGCAGTGAGTCAAGATCATGCCACTGCACTCCAGTTTGGATGACAGAGAGAGACTCCGTCTCAAAAAAAAAACCTTCCAGATAGAACTCAAGGATAATTGATTATAGCTATTAGGTATTTAGTTAAGGAAGAGGAAAGTAAATATTGTTTATCACCTAGTACTGGGTAAAACTCTCGTCTTTACTTCTCTAAAACATGGATTATCAGTTCTACAAAGTTAAGTAATTTTGGGAATGCAGTGCTAAAAGTAAGTTACCTGGTGTTAAGTACATCTGCTTAATTGGCTTACAAAAATGTAAGGGAATAAATAATCATTAATGTATTAGTTTCTGTATGAATAAAAATTCAGTATGTACAAAAACACTGTACTAACACACAGTACATAGTCAAGGACTACGCTGCTGAATGTTATAAACTACTCACAAACTTAATACAAAGATAGTCTTGGACTTATATACCTCCAGTATCACATTAGCTTTTATTTAAGATAGAAAAGGTTGGTTGGTCCTAAAAGTATGCAGCAAACAGCTGAACCAAGCAGATTAAAAGTAATGCATAATAGTGTAGACTATGAAAATGAGTGACTAAATATGCAAATGGTGAGCCTTCAAGATGCCACATCAAGGCTAAATGACTAATGACTTTATGACTAATTTAACACCATATGATCCATAAGAATTATCTTAAGATTTCTGCTGCTTATGGGAATTTATATATTTCCCTCCTCAATGGGAATATTATTCATCAAATAAGTCCTTATCTCAACCTAGAAATCTATTAAGAGACTATGTCTTCAATGTTCTCCTTTTATATATATGTGAGGGAGTGGGTGGGCATTATCTTAGGAAAATTATCAATAACCCTAACACTAAATGTTGACACTTAACACTAATTTAGAAATTCCTTGACTTACCTATTTAAATTATTAATCAAAAGTAAATTTTTTCTCTCTTTTTGAAAAAGGTAGGATGGGATAGGGAAGAATTATCTTACTCTGAAACATGTAAATGATTAATTACAACTTTACATTAATATTAGGCAATAAATAGGAAACACCATTCTCTAGGGGAAAAAAAAAGGCTGGTAGAAAACTACAGAGAACATGAGCTTAGAAATCAAGGCTATGAATTTGGTAGCTAATTCCAGTTATATTCATTAGCTATAGGACTTTGGACAAATTACCTATCTTCTGATTCTGTTTATTCATCATAAAAATCTGCATCATTTCTACCTTGAAAAGATTTTTCTGAGGATGAGTGGGTACTTAATGTTCAAAATAAGTTATTTCATGTTTCAACAACCTCTACCCACAAATAAGATAAACTGGTCACCAAAAGATCCCAAATGATTCTGCTTTTAAGGTATAACCATACTGGGAATTTTGAGAGTATTATAGTTAAAGGCCTTCAATCTTTCTGAGGTCATTAAGCATTCTGAATGTCGGGAAAAGGAAGGATAGCAGTCATATATAAATTGCTGCATACAATTTCAGTAAGTTCATGGACTCCTTGAAGACTCTATGGAGCTAAAAAAAAATTTTTAATCCCAACTTTAAAAAAATTAATGCTGTGTATCTGACCTATTTCCACCTTAAAAATATATATATGTAAATTTAAAAAGATTAAATAATCCTTCCCAGTTAAAAGTGGAAAGGAAGCAAAAGCTCCACTAATTTGTATTCAATCACAGGTGCTCCTGGCAGCTTCTACTTTGTCACCTTTGTCAGCATAGGAACTTTCAGGAAGCTTTCCTTCCTCTTTACCATGGTTTGCTCAAAATCAAACCGTGAATGGCTTTAAGAAAAAAAAAGTCTAACCCTAGTTTCCAAATTAGTGATTTAATAAGGCAAGCTCATTTATTATTTAAATCTGAAGACCATGCTTCTGATTTTTTTGCTACTTCATTTAATGACTTCATGAGTCATTCAAACTTTTCCTTACATTCTAACAGCTTTCAAAATGTAAACTATTAAAAAAGCTGCCTATAGGAAATAAAGTCAGTTTAAAACAAAAAATTTAGAATCTAATAAGTAATTCATTCTAGCTCTTGTCAATATGCATATATTCAAATGCATTAGGCAAACAGTAGGTAGGAAATGAGTCTTATTTAATGTTTATATTAATATATAGTAACTGTTCAATAAACATTTACTGAACATATAACCTGAATTCCTATAACAGGAATGAGAATGAAGACAACTGAATATTAATTAGAAGTAGCATACTGCTTGACACATGACAGATTTTAAAAAATAATCTGCCAGATGAGCAAACCAATGAATGACTAAATGACTGAACAAATAACAAAAGAAAAACATAATGACTAAAACTTTTAGACAATCCATATTCCAAATTTTCTGCTACATTAACAAGCCAGACACTCTAGGCTTTTAGCTAAGTAAATATGAAGTTAAGGAAAAATAATCAAAGACGATGTAAAGGCTTCCAGCTTGACATAAATATGGATGCTAAGAAGCTATACCAAATTTAATGAATTACTTGAACAAAATCATACTGTTTATTGCTTTGATTCTTAACTGTTGAAACAAAAACCTGACTCAAATCTGCCAGTATGCAACTAAGTTCAAGACTAACAAATTCCAAAAAACAAGTAATTCAAAAAAATGCACACCTTTTACTATGCAGTTTTCCGGATTTCAATAAAATCAAAATACCAAATAGGAATGAAAATGCAGAAACAAAAGTCCAGAGTCAATATAGTTTATTTTAATGGCTTTTTTTTTTAAGCAAAGCCACATAATAAAGTTAAAAAAAAATAGAATACCGTAGTTGAATAAAGAAATTATCTACATTTACCCATTTGGTGTCTAAAAATTGAAACAGCAAACTCCACACTGGAGAAGTTGAAAAAGTCAAGATGGGAGCTAAATAAGTCAGAAAATCCAGACTGGTTAACAAATTTGGGCATCTAACTGCTAGGTTACATATTCCTTGAGATACTATATCACATTCAGACACACAGGCAACATATAAAAGTGGTTAAGAATTTTGGGGGGGATATACTGGAATCATCCTGCAAATATGATACTTAGGCCAGTTACTTAAACTATCTTTGCTTCTGTGTCACCTTATCTAAAATGCAAAGAATGATACACCTACCTCAAAAGATTTACATGAGATGACACATATTTGTAAAACCTGGCACCTAGTTAACTGCTTAGTAGCAGTATTCCCAGTGGGACTGGAATTTATTACTGGGATCAAACATACATGTTGTATAGTAAATATCTGTTCAATTAATGAAAAAGAAAATTCCATTAAGAAATCTGGAATGACTGGATAGTCATACAGATAGACTAGAAAATAAAGATCCAGTTTTCTGGAACATGTTCATTCTGACAAAACAGGAATGACTTTAGAATTTCATTCAAAAATACTAAGTGCTACCACTTTGTTATACTCTCGTGCCATAAGAAACGGTGAGTTGTATGACAAGAGAGCCTTTAAAGAGAATTGAAGGAGGTTTTTCTCAGTACCTAACCATGATTTGAAAGGTAGAAGAAGTAGAGAGAATCAATCACATTCTGATGTAGTCACCTACCCTACAAATCAATAGCACCCTAGGAAGAGCAGACCCATCTACACAGGACATTTTGTCTCCCTGACTTAACCAAGATAATGAAGGGTGAAACATTAAGACAGGTATCCTTGAGAGGGAACTGTGGGGTGATAGACAAGTCCATTATCTTGTTTTTTGTGGTGTTTACATAAGTATATACAATTGCCAAAACTAATAAAATTAAGCATGTAAGAATTGTGCATTTCATTCTATGCTAGTTATACCATTAAAAACTGGTTCCTTTAAAAAGTGCTCCCTACTTTTCTCACTGGAAAATGTAATAATTTACAAATAATGTAATCCAATCTATATCCACTATAAAATTAACTACAGGATGATCTGATCCAACTAAAAATATTTTGGATAAGGTATTCTTTTAACTTTTCAGTGACAGGCGATGTAAAAGTAATTCTCTGAGATCACAGACTACTAGAATTCCTCATGTTCTAATTTTTGCAGAATCTAGGAATGAACACGCACCATTTAGCCACATTTCTTTCACCTGTTGGTCAAAACTTTATGTTTGAAGATTTTCAATGGGAAATTGCTTGTTTGTGTCACTGGTTGTCTTGTGTTATATTTGGAGGAAAAGGGCTTGGGAGAAAAACAGGACAGATATTACAGAGTGTTCAACTAGAAATCCCAAAACCAGGATTCTAGCTCTGGGATTGAAATGTACAGGGCAACTTTGGACACGGCACTTGAATTTTCTGTGCTTGTGATATTCTGCTATCATAAGGCTGTAACAGGATAAAGTGTATTAATCTGTGGAAATACTTTGAAAAGTCAAAGCGATACATTATTCTAACGTGGCATTGGTGACATGATACCATAGACATAGTCAAGCCCCAGACTTAATCCTGACAGTTATAGGTTCTTGGAAAGCCCCCATACATATCTCACTTTAACTTGAATAGAATGCTTAAGAGGGTGCAAACACGTAGGTTACCCTCTCTCTTTAAAAAAGGGGGTGAGAGGGTGATGTGTTTTCCACGATTGAACTTCCAGAACTCTAGATTTCTGGAATTTGTCTTCCAAAAGACTTGGTATAATCTGGTAAATATTGAAAGAGGAGTGGGGAATAAGGCCCGGATTAAGATAAATTCTTCCTGTCCCTAGTGTTGTCAACAATCAATGAGGAGATGAATTGCTCCTGGAGTACAGGAAGCTTGACTTCTAAAATATTGTTAAACAAGCAATCAGCAAACATTTACTGTATTCTTTCACAAATCTTTGGCACACACCCAAGAGCTCCCTCAAACTGCGTGCATCCGAGGAATGAGTGAGAGCAAGGCCTAGATGTCTTCAGATCATCCATCACAGCTCCCTCCCGCCTCCATTCCAGGTCCAGCGGAGCGGCCTCGGGCAATCACACCCTTCCCTGACCTCCCCCTCCCCAGGGCCGCCAGCCTCACCAGCTGTTCCCGGCTGCTGGAGCTCCGATCGGTTGGCGCCCGGCGGCCCCGAACATTAACGACACCCAGGAGCCTGGTCTCGAGGCTCAGGCCCGTGAAGAGACTCCAACTACTACAGCACCGGCGACTTCCAAAGAGCAGTTCAGCATTTTGAGATGAGCTTCCGGAAGCCGACAGGAGGCGGAAACCGGATGCCCGGAGCAACCATTAGTTCTCCGCGTTTACTGCTTTCCCCTTCCTATAATCCCCTCTTCCTACTCGCAGTAGAGACAGAGACAAATAAATTAAACTTTTTGTGCTACACAGAAATTTCTTAATTCTCTTTTTAGTGCTCTTAAAGTCAAAGCAGCATGAGAGAAAAGAGCAGTGAACAAAAAGTCGGACCCCGGGAGTGAGCTATGGTTTAGCCCAGTTACCATGGAGACCGGTAGTAACACCAGTTGTAAACCCAAGGCCAAGAGACCATGGCCACGTTAGCCCGGCTGCAAGCTAGGTCGTCGACTGTAGGACGTCAGTACTACTTTAGGAACAGGTAAGTCAGGAAGAGAAGGATCGCGTAAAGGGCAGGCGTGACTTTATACCATTGTTCCTCAGCGGGAGTTTCCAATTAACGATTTCCCTAATTCATTAAGTAGTACCCAATTCTTCCCTTAATGGGCTGCAAACATAATTGGGAGTTTCTGTTACCATACAACGACATTCTAAATAGAGAGGGGCCGTAGATATTCAGTGTGAGATGATTTAAGGAAACTCCCAGCTAGATAAAATTATAAAGTGCTTTTTTTCTTCGACATCACTACTCTGCAATTTGATGAAACCTATGTTCTCCGGGTTCAAGGTTCAATACTCTGACTGGAGGTCACCCTGACTCACTAGCCCAATGACCTCAGATTGTTTCCCATCTACCTAGGGATTTGAGCCTCCGTTATTTTACAAACATCACTGAACTCAATTGTTCTATGACTCATTTACCTTTTTAAAATGAACGTATCGGCCGGGCGTGGTGGCTCACGCCTGTAATCCCAGCACTTTGGGAGGCCGAGGCGGGCGAATCACCTGAGGCCAGGAGTTCTAGACCAACCAGGCCAACATGGTGAAACCCCGTCTCTACTAAAAATACAAAAACTAGCCAGGCATGGTGGCACATGCCTGTCATCCCAGCTAGTCCGGAGGCTGAGGCAGGAGAATCGCTTGAACCTGGGAGGCAGAGGTTGCAGTGACCCGACATTGTACCACTGCACTCCAGCCTGGGTGACAAATTAAGACCTTGTTTCAAAAAATAAATAAATAAAATAAAATAAAATAAAATGAAAGTGTCTAAACCATTCTGACGCGGTAACTAGTACCAATATATTAATTAATAGATAACGGGTAAGAAAACCACTAGCAGTCTTCTTCATCTCCCTACACCCAAACTTCTTGCCCAGGAAGAGTTTCATTTTAAAGAAGCATTGCTCCAGGAGTTTTTGTAACTTAAGAGAAACTGCAAAAAAGTGAATTAGACTGTTACGGAATACAGTGACATGACAGACCAATGGAAAATATGTCAATGAGATAGGGTCTTGCTGAACTGTTTTTATTCTAACGTTTATCTCACCTACCACATCATTATTTCACAACGTACCTCTCTTACAGCACTGATCACAATTCAGTTTTACATTCTTTTATGAGATAATATCTATCTCCCCTCTTAAACTAGTAGCAGAGAGTGTCTCTTATTTTGCTCACCAGTATTTTTGTCTCCAACGTTTATGATAGCTCCATACAAATAATAGTAACACAATAATTGTTGAAGACTCACATTAATGAATTTTTCAATAAATCACTAGCCCTGGTTTAAGTAAACATGCTAACAATAGCTAAACATAGAAATTATCTATTTATTTAGAGTATGTGGCAGGTGCTGTATTTATGACATATATAAATGAAATAAGCCCCATCCATCATGATGTTCACATCCTTGTATGGAATATAGGCTTTTAAAAAGTAATTACAATACTAGCTGGGCTCAGTGGCTCATTCCTGTAATCCCAGCACTTTGGGAGGCTGAGGCGGATGGATCACTTGAGGGCAGAAGTTCGAGACCAGCCTGGCCAACATGGCAAAACCCTGTCTCTACTAAAAATACAAAAATTAGCCAGGCATGGTGGCACACGCCTGTAGTCCCAGCTACTCTGGAGGCTGAGGCAAGAGAATCAGTTGAACCCGGGAGGCAGAGGTTGTAGTGAGCCGAGATCGCAATACTGCACTCCAGCCTGGGCGACAGAGCAAGACTCTGTCTCAAATAAATAAATAAATAAATAATAACAACAACAATAGAGTAACATGGACAGAAAGGGAAACAACCAGTATTTTTTGAGGACTGATTATATATGAGGGATTGCACCAGGAACAACTACGTATGGTATTTCATTTGATTATCACAATGTTATAAGTTAATGTAGAAATTATCTATTTATTAGATAATCTATATTTTTAGAGCTATAGAACAGTGTTCTAGAAAAGCCTGATGAAGTGCCAAACAAACAAATAATTGGCCAGGCACAGTGGCTCAGGCCTGTAATCCCAGCACATTTGGAGGCCAAGGCAGGCGGATGGCTTGAGGTCAATTATGAATTATCAGAGCCAACTAATCTAACTCTAAAACCTCTGCTGTTCACTATCACTAAACAAAATTTTCTTCCCATTAAGCTGATTTAATTACATTGCAACAAGCACCAAGATCCAGAGGTCCAAATGGCTTGAGTGTACTGTCCCAAATCCATTAACGTGTAGGGAACAGAGTTGTGGGAAACAATTTAAAGTCTCCTTGGTTTCTTTCAATGTCTTCTGTTTTGGTAACAAGGTAGGGACAAAAAGGCTTCTTCCTAATGGCTAGCATCAGAATAACACTGAAGTTGAAAGATGACTTTGTTGAGAAAATACATTCCTAAGTGGTTAGGTTAGTATCTGAGTCCTGCAAGGCCTGGAAGTCCAATGTGGAAACGAGAAGCTCCTCTGCCTAACAAAGAGGAAGGATCTGGAACTCCAAGAAGTGAGCAGCAAATACAGGAGGAGTTTTTGAACGACAAAGAATAGGAGGAGTGTGGGTTGCCCGACTGACGTAATATTCTGGAAAGTTGCTCCCACAGGGAATGTTTGGTGTGTGTTTATGTTTTGGCCTGCCCATCAAAGAGGCTGAATATTTTGTCCTGGACATAAGATGAACAAAAGATAGTAGGCAGTTGTTGTAACTGCCCAGTGGGTTCACCTTGCCTGTTTCCTAGACAGAGCCAATTTATCAAGACGGGAATTGCAATAGAGAAAGAATAATTCACACAGAGCCGGTTATGTGGGAGACCAGAATTTTATTGTTACTGAAATCTGTCTCCCTGAGCATTAGGGGATCAGAGTTTTTAAGGATGATTTGGTGGGTTAGTGTGAGGCCAGTGAGTCAGGAGGGCTGATTGGTTGGGTCAGAGATGAAATCATAAAGGGTGGAACCTGTCTTCTTGCACTGAGTCAATTCCGGGGTGGGGGCCACAAGGTCAGAGCCAGTTTATCAATGAGCCAGTTTATCAATCTGGGTGGTGCCAGCTGATCCATCAAGTGCAGCATCTGCAAAATATCTCTAGCACTGACCTTAGGTTTCACAATACTGATATATTATCCCCAGGAGCCATTTAGGGAGGGTCAGAGTCTTGTAGCCTCCAGCTGCGTGACTCCCAAACCATAATTTCTAATCTTAACTAATTTGTTATTCCTACAAAGGCAGTCTAGTCCTCAGGCAAGAAGGGGGTTTGCCTTGGAAAGGCCTATTATCATCTTTGTTTTAAACTATAAAGTAATTTCCTGGCAAAGTTAGTTCAGCCTATGTCCCGGAATGAATGAGGACAGCTTGAAGATTAGAAGCAAGATGGAGTTGGTTAGGTCAGATCTCTTTCCCTGTCTCAGTTACAGTTTTCCAGTGGCATTTCCATTGTCACTTGACAGAGTATTGGCCTTTTTGTTGTTGTTGTTGTTAACTTTCTCCAGTAATTCTTAGCTTCATTTCTGTTCTTCCAAACTATGAGATTTTCTTTGTGACTTATTGGTCATTTATACTGTACACTGTACTGTACTTTGTGGAGAAAAGAGTTCAGTATATGTTTATTGATCATATTGTTCATTTTCCCCATATTCTTATTTAAATTTCATCAAATCTGTCAAATTCTAATAGGAATAAGTTAGAATGTTCCTCTTCCACTGTGTTTCTATAGTGTGGGTGAACCCAAAATATCTGAGACAGGCTTCAGTCAATTTAGAAAGTTTATTTTGCCAAGGTTAAGGATGCACCCATGACACAGCCTTAGGAAGCCCTGATGTCATGTGCCCAAGGCAGTCCAGGTACAGCTTGCTTTTATACATTTTATGGAGACATAATACATCAATCAATACATGTAAGGTTTATATTAGTTCCACAAGGTGGGGGCCCTTTAGGTCTTAGGTAGATTTAAAATTTTTCTGGCCAGGCATGGTGGCTCATGCCTGTAATCCCAGCACTTTGGGAGGCTGAGGTGGGTGGATCACTTGAGGTCAGGAGTTCCAGACCAGCCTGGCCAACATGGCGAAACCCTGTCTCTACTAAAAATACAAAAATTAGCCAGGGGTGGTGGTGCACACCTGTAATCCCAGCTACTTGGAAGGCTGAGGCAGGAGAATCGCTTGAACCCAGGAGGCAGAGGTTGAACTGAGCCAAGGTCGGACCATTGCGCTCCAGCCTGGGCAACAGAGCAAGACTCAAATTCTGATTGGCAAGTGGTTGAGTGAGTTATTATCAGTAGAAAGAAATGAGAAATGTCTGGGTTATGATAAGGGATTGGGGAGACGTAGGTTTTATCATTTTATCATGCAGATGAAACCTCCAAGTTGCAAGCCTTAAAAAGAATGGACTGAGGCCAGGCGCAGTGGCTTAGGCTTGTAATCCCAGCACTTTGGGAGGCCAAGGCGGGCAGATCACGAGGTAAGGAATTCGAGACCAGCCTGGCCAACATGGTGAAACCCCGTCTCTACTAAAAATACAAAAATTAGCTGTGTGTGGTGGCGGGCGCCTTTAATCCCAGCTAATCGGAAGACTGAGGCAGGAGAATCACTTGAACCCTAGAGGTGGAGGTTGCAGTGAGCCGAGATCGTGCCACTGCACTCCAGCCTGGCGGCAGAACCAGACTCTGTCTCAAAAAAAAAAAAAAAAGGTGTTTTCAGCAGAGGAGTGACATGATGTGACTTCTGTCTATAAAAACAATAAATAAAAAAGTAACCTTTGACTTTCAATGTCTTCGGTTTTGGTAACAAGGTAGGGACAGAAATGCTTCTTCCTAATGGCTAGCATCAGAATAACGCTGAAGTTGAAAGATGACTTTGTTGAGAAAATATATTCCTAAGTGGTTAGGACTAAGAGGATTATCCAAATTCAAGGACACTGAACAAAATTATTATTATTATTATTGACTTATTATCATTTTGAGACGGAGTCTCGCTCCGTTGCCCAGGCTGGAGTGCAGTGACATGATCTCAGCTCACTGCACCTCTGCCTCCCAGGTTCAAGAGATTCTTCTGCTTCAGACTTCTGAGTATCTGGGATTACAGGCACCTGCCACCATACCCAGCTAATTTTTTTTTTCTTTTTTGCATTTTTAGTGAAGACGAGTTTTTGCCATGTTGGCCATGCTGGTCTTGAACTCCTGGGCTCAAGCCATCTGCCCACCTCGGCCTCCCAAAGTGCTGGGACTACGGGCGTGAGCCACTGGGCCCAGCCCCTTTGACTTGTTTTGAAGTTGGATAAAGCATTTTGCTTTTGTTTTTCCCATTTCTGCTTTCTTCCTCCACTTCTATCTTTTAACTTTTTGGTGCCAGTTTTTGCTGAACAAAATTTAAATCAAATCTGCTTGTGTCAATGAAAAAAAGTAAATAACACTTAAAAATTTTTAAAACACAGAAGTTTTTTAACAATATGTAAGCAGAAATCAGCCAGATATATGTAAAGTCTTTTTTAATTGGCTTAGCTGAAGGGAAAAGTATATTGGAGAATAAAGAGAAACCAGTGGCTGAGGAAGAGGGCAAGAAGTTCTCTACAGACATGCTATATAGACCAGCTGTCAAATGTTCACATCTCTTACTATCTGAAAGGGGGCTTGAGGAGTGCATGGGGATAGAGAAAAAGAAATAGAAAGAGAAATAAATGTTGTTGAATATCTACTACATGCTGAGCACTGCTTTCACAAACATTATTTTATTTGATGTTTACAATAATCTTATGAGGTTATTTTTCTTATTCCTGGCTTACAACGAAGGAATGTGAGATTTAGACCATCTATATTACTTGCCAAAGATAAAGAAGATCGAAGATCTAGTGATGTTTGATCCATTTCAGTCCACATTTATACCTGGGAGAGGGGGATCTTTAAATTATTAAGTCTCTGCAGGAAAGTAAGTTCATCAAATACATAAAGCCTAACCTGTCTTTATAAGATCAGGTTGAGAAAAAGAAAACAGGGGTACATTACTCTATAGTACAAGACTGGTGATTTGCACGTACTTCATTACCCTGTATCAACCTAAGGTATAATGTTCCTTAAATTGGCCTGATTTCAGGATCTATTATTCCTATAAACGTAATAAATTTGTTTCTGACTCTGACATAGTAAATTGACTGTAGTTCCTCACTGTATTCTTAGTCTAATAATTTTGTTCAGTGTCCTTGAATTTGAACAATCCTCTTAGTCCTATTAGCCTAAATAAATAGCAGCTTAGTTGAATAGATGTGAGCCCCTTCCCCTGATTCTAATTAATTACTGAATTTTTTCTTACAGGTGTACTCAATTCTGACTAGTAAAACTTAGCAAAACTTCTTCCAAATACACAAGGAAGATTTTTGCCAAAGTGCAACAGTTCAAATCCTAACTCTGTATTACTTTAGGCTTAAATGTAAACTTTTAAACTTACATTCTTACCTTACTTAAACTCTTTAGATATTAGTATTCTCATCTGTAACAGGGATAATAATGCCTATTGATATGTTAACTAAGAAGGTTAAATGATCATCTGGTATATTAGTAAGCACCCAATAAATTCATAATTATAATAGGAAATCACAACAGAAGGGTAAAGTATAAAATACATATGATCTATTCAGTGAATATCAAAAAGGTAATTGAAAAATTTTACAGCTATTCCTAAATATTTTTCTTTTTATCATTAAAAACGTAAAAATTTTTATTGCTGTATTACATACATTAAATAAAGTATATAAACTGTGTGAAGTGTACAACTCAGTAATTTTCCATAGGTATACACCTGTCCAAACTTCAGTCAGATAAAGTTCTGCAGTGTTTGTTTTAAAACATGTTTATGAAAGAAATAAAAGTGTTTTAATAAAGAATATGTTTCTCAAACCAACAGCCAACATTAGATGTGCTGCTGGAATACAATAGAGAGGGTTCCATTCAATTGAAAAGCAAAACAAAATTGCACACTAATTCTGTCTATTTATCATGCCCTGAAAGACAGATCCCTATTTGCCAACATGTTCACTGCTGGCTCATTGATGGGGAAAAAGAAAATTGAAAGCACCTTTTACCGTCTTATCAGTTTATCACTGCCCAAGTAACCTGAGCAGAAAGCCCTGTATAGGTATCAAACAACTGAATATCTATTAAATAGGCAGATAAACTTCACAAGACATTTAAGGAAATGTTAGTTTGGAGGAAGGAGATTAAGCTAAGAAACCAGAACAGATGGCTACTGTGGAGTTAGAACTAATGGATGAAATAGATACAAACTTCAATAAAAATGAAATGCGAACTTTTACAGAAATAAAACTAGAGGAAAAAAGATACTGTAACCAATTTTTTAAAATAATAATTTTCCATTTAAAAATGTAATAGATGAATTAAAAACTAGAATAGTCACTACTGAAATATAAATATGTTAGGAAAACAAATAAAGGAAATATCCATAAACACATGTGAATAGAAATCATGAGTAATAAGATTAATAATATGGAGGACATACCCAGAGGACTTGTTATGTGAATAATAGTTACTGCAGAATTCTGACTGGGAGTGGGGAAGAGATAGAATAATAATAAAGAAATACCCTGGAAGAAAACTCCTAAACAGAAGAAAGAATATGGCTTAGAATAGAAGGGATTCTCTGAGTCCTATATAGTATTTCCTTTAACACCTTCTTCTTAGATATTATCTGGTGAACTTCCAAGAATACAGGAAAAATAATCTCATAAGATTCTATTCTAGACAGAAAATAAAAATAGTTATTTGCCAAGCAAATGAATGCCCTTTCTGCTCAACACAGGAACCCAAAAGACACAAAAACAATAGTTACTAATGATTCAAGACCATAGATAAGAATTCTATCAAAGATTCATTTGGGGATTGGGATGAAAGAAAAACATTTTCAGACATGTAAAGACTCGCAGTTATGTCATCTGTGTACCCTACCTGACAAAATATACTCAGGAAAGTACTTGCCATAATCAAGTGAAAATTAAATTGGAACAAAGATCTCAAGATAGAGGAAGAAGAGCAAAAGAAATAATAGAAACAACAATGGGCAATTCTACAATAATTTTCATTTAATTAAAAATTAAATAAGCATTATGTTACTGTGATTTACCTTATATTTAGTTAAGACAAATTAATCTAGAAGAAGTAAAACAAATTAAGCTAGAAGAATCCGATTGGTACTTTAATATCCTTTCTAGATATCTTCTTAGGCAAGTTCAAAAGTTCATTGTACATTTTCAGTCTTCCAAGTGATCATAGGCAATAGTCTTGCTATAATAATTGCCCTACTCTCACATAATAGAGGTTCTTTTTCCAGCTTCTAATATCAATTTTTTCACCACTCTTCTGACCCACACGTATGATCTTTCAATGACATGTGCATCTTCCTCACCTTCTCGCGCATCCCCTAGTCCCAAAGCCAATACCATAATGTTTCAGGTTTTTGCCGTGGCCATCAACCATTCTATCAGTTTTATTTTAAGCTTTTATAGTCAAATTAGTAAATTTATTCATCTGACTTTAGCAATCTGAGTTGTTCTTGGAACAGTCTTTCCCAACCTAAGATTATATTTATTTATAATATTTATAATTATTTATAGTTTATTTATAATATGTTGAAAGTTCATTAGATTTTTCCTTCAGTCTGTGTGCAGTTGTGTTTACGTGCATGTATTGTGTGAGATAGAGGCCTAACTTTTTCTATAGAATACAGTTGTCTCAACACCAGTTATTAAATAGTCCATCCTTTTCTTACTAGTTTTAAATGTTGAATGATAAGTAAATCAAAGGCATAAACATTGCGAAGAAAGAAGTAAAATTGTCTTTATTTACTGACAGCATAATTATATGTGTAAAAAACTCTATACCACATACAAAAAAAGATTTAGAAGTAATAAATGAACTTAACAATTTCGCAGGATGCAAGGGCAGTATACAGTAGTCTTTACGTAACAGCAATGAACAATTATAATTTAAGACTTCGGCAATACCATTTTTAATAGCATCAAAATGCATGTCATTTGACTCAGAACTGTCACTTCTTCTAAATATGGCCTCATAAAAATGCTCTTATGTATACACAAGTTGTGTGTAAGAGTACTTTAAATACAGGATTATGGGCCGGGCGCGGTGGCTCACGCTTGTGATCCCAGCACTTTGGGAGGCCGAGGCGGGCGGATCACGAGGTCAGAAGATCGAGACCACGGTGAAACCCTGTCTCTACTAAAAATACAAAAAATTAGCCGGGCGTGGTGGCGGGCGCCTGTAGTCCCAGCTACTCGGAGAGGCTGAGGCAGGAGAATGGCGTGAACCCGGGAGGTGGGGCTTGCAGTGAGCCGAGATTGCGCCACTGCACTCCAGCCTGGGTGACAGAGCGAGACTCCGTCTCAAAAAAAAAAAAAAAAAATACAGGATTATGTACGAGGGCATTCATTAAAGCATTATTCCTAATAGGCAAAAAATAAAAATAAAAATTATAAATAACTTGTATCTATTTGCAACTACTCTGGCTAATAAAGACAAGCATATGAGGGAAAATAAATAGCAGTTTAAAAGAGTGAAACATTTTATTCATAATGACATGAACAAAATCTCTGAGACAAAATAAGGTTTAAGAAAAGCCCAGATTATAGAAAATATATAATACATTTAGTGTTTTTTATGTAAAACAAATGTAAAAATATGTAGAGATACAAAACTGGAATTAGATAGATCTGGAATTACACATAATAAGTGGTTAAATTTTAAAAATTGAAAGAGTGAGGTTGAAATAGAATCTTTTTTCTCTATGTTTTTGTGTATTATTTAACATTTTATATTGAGCATCGGTTAATCAGGTACTTATTTGTGAAATAAACAGTAAATAAATAGGAGAAAGTTTGTCCTAGGACAAAAATTTTGTTTTGAAAACAAAATTAAACATAGAAAATAAGTGGCCATGGAAGATTTAACTATTACAAAACTTGTCCTCCGACTGTGAAGGACTAGAAGACTCAACAAAATATATGAACAATTATTTTTAGGTATTGATACAGTAGGCAATGCAGGATTTGATCTCAAGGAGAAAGATAACCAAATGAGATTAACAAGACAATTACCCCAGCTTTCTTTTGGAGGCAATCTCTGAACAAAATTCAAACTCTCAATAGTGTAACATTCATAGTGTCCAGCATCTATTCATAAATTAGTAGTAGTATAAAAATGTAGCAAACTGTGACCCACAATCAGGAGGGAAAAAAAATCAATCAATAGACACAGATCCAGAAAAACAAAGATGACAGAATAATCAGACAAGGATTTTTAAATAGCTATTTAAAATATGCTTAAGGACTTAAAAGTAAAATATGAAGATAATAAGGAGTTAAATGGGACATTAAAAAGAAGCAAATTAAATGTTTAGAGATTAAAAACAATATCTGAAATTTAAAAATTATTAGATGCATACACATACACATATATATTTAAATTATTGAAACAATCTCAAATTTACAGAAAAATAACAAGTATAATACAAGGGTATTTTTCCTGAATCATATGAGAGTAAGTTGCAACCTAATGTCCCGTTGTGCCCCAAATTCTTTACACACAAGGACATTCTCTATATAACCACAATTCAACCATCAAAATCAAGAAATTAACATTGGCACATTTCTACCATCTAATCTTCAGACTCCATTCAAGCTTTGCCAAATTTCTCCAATAATGTTCTTTTTTTTTGAGACAGAGTCTCGCTCTGTCGCCCAGGCTGGAGTGCAGTGGCGCAATCTCGGCTCACTGCAAGCGCCGCCTCCCAGGTTCACGCCATTCTCCTGCCTCAGCCTCTCCGAGTAGCTGAGACTACAGGCGCCCACCACCACGCCCAGCTAATTTTTTTTGTATTTTTAGTGGAGACGGGGTTTCACCGTGGTCTCGATCTCCTGACCTCGTGATCCGCCCGCCTTGGCCTCCCAAAGTGCTAGGATTACAAGCGTGAGCCACCGCGCCCGGCCTTGATAATGTTCTTTATAGCAAAAGGATCCTGTTTGTCTTGTCTCTTTAGTTATCTTTAATATGGTACATTTTCTCATTTTTTCTTTGATATTCGTGACCTTGACACTTTTGAAGATTACAAATCAGTTATTTTTTAGAATTTCCCTCAATTTAGGTTTGTCTGATTTTTCCCCTTGATTAGATTCAGATTATGCACCCCAGGCAGGACTATCACAGAAGCGATACTGTGATCTTCTCAATGCATCCTGCCAGATACTACCTGATTTTGATTTGTCCCATGACTGACAATATTCATTTAGATCACTTGGTAAAGCTGTTGTCTCCTAGGCTTCTCTACTGGAATATTCTTTTTTCCTTTGTAATTTATAATTATTTTTAAAAAGCAGATCATTTGAAACTATGTATGTATCCTATTCCTCATCAAACTTAAAATTTATTTATTTATTTAAATAAGTATAGACTCATAGTTTCCTATTTTATTCAGTGGGTTAAAATCTGTCACTCTTATTTATAGTTATGCTAATATGTCCCAGATTTGGCTAGTGAGAGCCACTTCAGTCTTCCTTCTGTGTCCTCATTTTTCTAATGCTTTCTTGATTCCTTGCTTTTTCTTGACACACAAAAAGTTGCAGACTGATAACGGTTTGGCTCTGTGTCCCCACCAGATCTCATCTCGAATTGAAATCCCCCTAATCCTTACGTGTTGAAGGGGGGATGTGGTGGGAGGTGACTGGATCATGGGGGCGGTTTCCTCCTGCTGTTCTTGTGAAAGTGAGTGAGTCCTCACCAGATCTGATGGTTTTATGTGTCTGACAGTTCCTGCTTTGCATGCTGTTTCTCACCTCCTGCCATGTAAGACATGCGTGCTTCCTCTTCCACCATGATTGTAAGTTTCCTGAGGGCTCCCAGCCATGCAGAACTGTGAGTCAATTAAACCTCCTTTATTGATAAGGAGGTTTATTTATTTACTTACCCAGTCTTGGGTAGTATTTTTATAGCAGTGTGAAAACGGATGAATAACAGAGGCTTATCTTGTACTTTTCCTGCCAACCCCTAGAACCATCCATTTTTCCAAAGAGCCTTTGTTTCCTTCAGTGGATGCACATTGCTATTATGTTGCTGCTCTCTGGACCTCTCAGTGGAAAGAACAAAGGAATATGTGTTTGTACACATCTATACACATTTTACATCTATACTTACTTCTCTACCTATTGATGAACATATATATTAAAATTCATGAGTTCACACTGACTACTCTATTTCAGATTCAGCACAACACGTTCATTCTAGTTTTTTTCTCTTACCTTTTCTCACAGAGAGAAACCTGGCTCCCATTATCTTTAGAATATTTATCTGATCAGTTCCTCTTTATGTAACCAAACTGTTGTCACCACAACTGCCTCTTCTCTTAGACCCAGTGCGGGCTCTACCTCCTCATGCTGAACAATCGCCTCCCCACCAACTTGGATGTTTTCCTCATCACTCTTGGGCTCTGATTCTCTATGCTGGCTACGTTCATGTGCAGATTCTTTTTTCATCTTCCCTCTATACCCCAAAGCCAGGCCTTCTTTCCATGGGACACACTGTCCTTACTAAGCTCAGACTATGACATCTTACCCCAGGCAGCCCCCACTTGTGGATGCTCACCTTACCCCACACAGGCTCTGACACCTCATGCTGAGCCACTGTGCCTTCCTCCTCCCATACCCTTTGTAGCACAGTGCCCTACTTTTCCTGCCCATTTCCAAGGCCTTTGAGACTTAATTGTTCAAGAAATGAGGTAAAGAGAAGTGAGGAGGAATAGGAAGAAAAAGAAACTCTCTTTATATATATATAATTTTTTTTTTTGAGATGGAGTCTCACTCTGTTGCCCAAGCTGGAGTGCAATGGCATGACCTTGGCTCACTGCAACCTCTGCTTCCCAGGTTCAAGCAATTCTCCTGCCTCAGCCTCCCAAGTAGGTGGGATTACAGGCACCCACCATCATGTCTGGCTAATTTTTGTATTTTTGTAGAGACAGGGTTTCACCATGTTGGCCAGGCTGGTCTTGAACTCCTGATCTTAGGTGATCTGCCCACCTCGGCCCCCAAAGTGCTGGGATTACAGGCATGAGCCACCACACCCAGCTAGGAAACAAAATATTTTTGAATGCACTGATATTATAGGTTCTGGTTCTAAATTATAATGACCTTATTTTCCATGACTTCTGCACAGTATTTAACATTTGACCAACTATGGTAACTCCTACTATATGATCGAATACTAATGCATTTGCAACCCACTATTCCTTGAGCTGTGAAATAATAATAATGTTGAGGACTATTAATGAAATATAAAACGTAGGTTCTAGTTCTAAAATATAGTCCTATTTCTCATCATCAAGCGTCTGTTATTAGGCACGAGTGATAATCAGAACACAAAATATAGATTAAGAATACTGTAGTTTCTGCCTTTAAGGAGCATGAAATCCTTAAGACCTAGTAGTGAAATTATATGCAAAACAATAATCATTTTACACATCAACATATCTGAGAGCACAGGGCAGCTAATAATGGAATTTTATTCCTACTGTCTAAAATAGTTACAAGTTACATGATAATGAAAAAGAAAGAGTATTGAGTTTTTAATCTAGTATTTATTCATAGGTAATATTCATGGGTCAGACTAAGCACAGTCTGTTGATGTGTAAAATGCATATTTTTTGCATATTACTGGAAAGATATTTAACTACACATTGTTTTTTTCGTTTTCTACTTACTGTCAGTTAATTTCTGGCCACTAATGATATACATGAATATACTGTTATCCAGGGTGATAGTACTTATTTCTAGTTGATGATGAAGTGACTGGAAACTTCCAGTTATTTCTTGATGTTTTATTACATTACTGGTAATACTTTTGGTCTTTCATCATTATTAATTCATTTAGTATTCATTGTGATAATACTGATCATAATAAATTTATTTCAAATTCATGTAGATGTCATATTTTATTCACTGCTATAGGATTTTCATTGTAATTTGGAACTAATTAATATACCATTAAAATAAAGTGTTACCCACATTTTTCATTTTAAACATAAAATGTCTAGCAGTTCATGACATATTGTATGAGTATTCAGCATTCCAGTAGTAACCTAGCATCTGTAAATTTTGTTTTTAAGCAGTTAAAAAAAGGGCAACAGAGAAACATGTATAGAAGTCAAATTTTAGCACATAAGTTAAAGTTTAGTAGTAAGTTAACTACTAGTTAATTTTTAGTGCCTCCTTCCTTTTAATTGCAATATATAATTCTTATTAACATAATATATGCTTGTATATATACACATTATTAATATCCCAAAAAGAAATTATTTAATTTTCCACTTGACTGGTGTCACCAGGAGAGATTAAAAAACATAAACCCAAAACAGTTAATTTGATTGCTTCTCTTCTGCATTTCTAATGACAATTATAAATAAAGGGGGAGTTCATACAAATACATTAATAACTAATACAGTAACTTCAAAAGAAGAATTAGATGTGTCTATGTGCCTTATTCATATTTTTCTTCCATTTTTGTAAAGGTAGCCAGTTGATTGTTGGTGGGAAAGGAGAAACAAATGTTTTCAGTAATTTAAATGGACTATATTAAGAAGATGAAAAACAAATCTAGTATAGTTTGTTAAATATTAATGGTAAAAGGTTTAAATAACCATAAGAAACAGCTCTATTCTATTATCATGAATTTTATTGCACATTAGCTTTTTTGAATGAAATTATTCTTATTTTTTCCACACTCTATCTTCTTTGAGTTGCCTGCTCTACTGGACATTATGTTGTTGTATCTTTTCCATGTTGGCCATCAATGACAGTGTCTTTGTTCCACTATCCCATCTTGTTATCGGTCAGGATAAGATTTTAAAAGAAAAATGAAAAATTCCTTCTCACCCTGCAACCAGTTGAATAATGACCTTGTTTTCCATGACTTCTGCACAGTATTTAACCTTGCTTAATCATGATCTCCCATTCTGATGCCTTCCCATTAACTTCTATGACACTGCACTATACTTGTATCTTATGATGGACCTTTTTTTTATATATAATTGTTGTTATTTAGTATCTTTTACTGTAAATCTTTACAGAGATTATCAAACTTTGGGGATATGTGTTTCCATGGTCAAAATGTTGATAATCAAGGAGTCTAGAATTCCTTAATATTATGCATAAAACTCTGAAAACCAAGGCCTTTTGCCTTGGCTTCAACTATTAATCTCATTTCTCCCATCCTTCATTTCTGTCTTGAAATTTGTGTTTTATCATTCTCATTATAATTTTACTACATGTGTATACATCCTTAGTGAACATCCCTAAAGTTTTGTGAGATTTTTACTTATGTAAATAAAATTATTCTGTATATGTTCAAAGTCCAAACTATTTCCGAGCAGCAATATATATGAATTCTTAACACTAACACTTGGTATAGTCTGAAATTTTGGGGTGTTGCTATAGATGTTGCTATCATTTCAAATTCTTAGTCTCTCAGTTTATTTTATTGTTTTAGGGAGATTGGTGCTAACTTTTCCCACAAAGTCTCAATATTATATTTAGAAATTGATTACATGAATGTTTTTTGCATTTTCCTTCTCTTCCATTTTACTTTCCCTTTCTTCTCCTCTTTTCATTTCTTACTCTCTTGCCCTTTAGAAGCAGTGATGGTTAAAAACCCAGCCTCTGAGCCGAGCACAGTGGCTCACGCCTGTAATCCCAGCACTTTGGGAGGCTGAGGTGGGTGGATCACGAGGTCAGGAGTTCGAGACCAGCCTGGCCAATATGGTGAAACCCTGTCTCTACTAAAAATACAAAAATTAGCCAGGCATGGTGGCGTGCACCTGTAGTTCCAGCTACTCGGAGGCTGAGGCAGAAGAATCGCTTGAACCCGGGAGGCGGAGATTGCAGCGAGCAGAGATCACACCACTGCACTCCAGCCTGAGCAACAGAGCAACTCCGTCTCAAAAAAACCCAAACAAACAAACAAAAAAACCAGCCTCTAGAGTAGGACTACCAAGGGTTAAATGCCAGCTGTGACACTTACTAAAGCTGTGACCTTGGGCATATTACTATGCTTTCTCCACAGTGGTATCTTCTGTCAAATAGGGATAATAATTCTCTTCTTCATAGAGATATTGAAGGATTATGTATGAGTTAATTCACTGGTATGTGAAATATTAGGAATAGTCCCTGACATATAAGGTTTTATTTAGTAAAACGTATTTATTTCCTTCTATTTCTCTCAACAGCTCCTTTTCATGTCTGCCTGTCTTTTTCCCATCATCACCCAGGGTTTAAGTTACTAAGAGGATAGGGGCACTCATGGGCTCTCAGCAACTATGTCATCCTAAAGTAGGGAGAGGTTTCAATGTTGGGAGTAGATCTAGTGAGGGAAGCCTGTGAGTGGCATTTCTCATGGGATGGAATATGCCAACAGGCATGTTTCTCCCTCAGGTAGCATCTTTGGTAAGACAAAGGTTGAGTGTTAGGAGTAATACTAATGATCTCTCCTGAGGCCATGGGGAATACAGTATAGGACAAAATAGACAAGATTACTTCCTTCGATGTTTTCAAGTTTAGTGGAAGAGACCATTGTTAAATAATTTTTAAATATGATTGTGGTAAATATTATGAAGAGCTATGAGAGTGTAACATGGAAAGGCATAATTGTAGTCTGGGAAGTCAGGGAAAGTTCTCTGGAGGAAAGTCTGTCCGGAATTGGTGGGTTCTTGGTCTCACTGACTTCAAGAATGAAGCTGCGGACCCTCGCGGTTGAGTGTTACAGCTCTTAAGGTGGCGCGTCTGGAATTTGTTCCTTCTGATGTTCGGATGTGTTCGGAGTTTCTTCCTTCTGGTGGGTTCGTGGTCTCGCTGGCTCAGGAGTGAAGCTGCAGACCTTCGCGGTGAGTGTTACAGCTCATAAAAGCAGTGTGGACCCAAGGAGTGAGCAGTAGCAAGATTTATTGCACAGAGCGAAAGAACAAAGCTTCCACAGTGTGGAGGGGACCCAAGCGGATTGCCACTGCTGGCTCAGGCAGCCTGCTTTTATTATCTGGCCCCACCCACATCCTGCTGATTGGTAGAGCCCAGTGGTCTGTTTTGACAGGGTGCTGATTGGTGCGTTTACCATCCCTGAGCTAGACATAAAGGTTCTCCACGTCCCCAGCAGATCAGTTAGATAGAGTATGGACACAAAGGTTCTCCAAGGCCCCACCAGAGCAGCTAGATACAGAGTGTCGATTGGTGCACTCACAAACCCTGAGCTAGACACAGGGTGCTGATTGGTGTGTTTACAAACCTTGAGCTAGATACAGAGTGCCAATTGGTATATTTACAATCCTTGAGCTAGACATAAAGGTTTTCCAAGGCCCCACTGGAGCAGCTAGATACAGAGTGTCGATTGGTGCATTCACAGACCCTGAGCTAGACACAGGGTGCTGATTGGTGTATTTACAATCCCTGAGCTAGACATAAAGGTTCTCCACATCTCCACCAGACTCAGGAGCCCAGCTGGCTTCACCCAGTGGATCCTGCACCGGGGCTGCAGGTAGAGCTGCCTGCCAGTCTCGCGCGGTGCACTCGCACTCCTCAGCCCTTGGGTGGTCGATGGGACTGGGCGCCGTGGAGCAGGGGGTGGCGCTCCTGTGGGAGGCTCCAGCGGCACAGGAGCCCATGGAGGGGGTGGGAAGTTCAGGCATGGCGGGCTGCAGGTTCCGAGCCCTGCCCCGCGGGAAGGCAGCTAAGGTGCGGTGAGAAATCGAGCACAGAGCCGATGGGCTGGCACTGCTGGGGTACCCAGTACACCCTCCGCAGCCGCTGGCCCCGGTGCTAAGTCCCTCATTGCCCCGGGGCCGGCAGGGCCGGCCGGCTGCTGCAAGTGCGGGGCCGCCAAGCCCACGCCCTCCGCCCTCCGCCCTCCGGGAACTCCAGCTGGCCCGCAAGCGCCGCGCACAGCCCCGGTTCCCGCTTGCGCCTCTCCCTCCACACCTCCCTGCAAGCTGAGGGAGCTGGCTCCCGCCTTGGCCAAACCAGAAAGGGGATCCCACAGTGCAGCGGTAGGCTGAAGGGCTCCTCAAGTGCGGCCAAAGTGGGAGCCCAGGCAGAGGAGGCACCGAGAGCTGTGAGGACTGCCAGCATGCTGTCACCTCTCAAAAGGACTTTAAGCTGTTCTCCCTCCCACGTGGAGGACAATAATATGATGCCAGAATACACTTAAGTCAAGCCTCTTTAAAAAAAATTTTTTTTTTTAATTTTGAGACAGAGTCTCGCTCTGTCGCCCTGGCTGGAGTGCAATGGCGCTATCTCAGCTCACTGCAACCTCCGCCTCCCGGGTTCAAGCGATTTTTCTGTCTCGGCCTCCTGAGTAGCTGTGATTACAGAAGCCCGCCACCACGCTCAGCTAATTTTTGTATTTTTAGTAGAAACGGGGTTTCACCATGTTGGCCAGGCTAGTCTCGAATTCCTGACCTCAGATGATCCGCCCACCTTGGCCTCCCAGAGCGCTGAGATTACAGTGTGGCGTGAGTCACCGAGCGGGCCTTACTCAAACCTCTTTTGTAATTTGTGACATGCGGTACGAATATACAACAATAAGAAATCTTTCCTTTCTTCTATTCCTAATTGTCTGAGTGGTCTTACACTCAATTATTTCCAGCAGATTTTATTGCATCATATAGTAATCTTATCATGGTGCCTTCCGTTCATTATCAGGTAATGCAACTATTTATATATTCTTTTGTGTGGTTTTTACAGTTTATTTTACACTTAATCTACACTTTATGTAATCTTACTGATTTGTGTGAATTCTCCCTGTATTGTACATGTCTCACATCTGGATCACTGTCTTGAATTTCTTATCTCTATATAAGCACTATGGCCCTCCCCCTGCCTCCTTTAATTAAACAGACTTTCTTAGAATTCTAGCTATTAATGGAACAGGCATTCTGTGATGGATTCATTTAACTTAGAGGCAACTCATTTAACTGATGAATGAGTGAAATATGTGAGCATTTTCATCTTGCATGATACATGTGTAGTAGCATTTAAACAGTAAATTCAAATGATTATGTTTTAAAAATAATGTCAAAATAACACATTTCTTTCTTACTCCCTAATAAAAATTACTGGCAAATTAATTAGTTGTAAAATTGGTGATTATCAAAATAAAAAAAGCAAAGCTGTTGAAAGCACATGGCTTCTCAGAGAAAGGTTAATTTTCAAAACATAGCTCATGATTTTTGAAATGCCTTATTTATTTATACTTTAATGTTATTTAAAATGACATTTGAATTTATAATTATCATTTTGGAAGAAATTAAAAATCAAGTTTAACAGGTTGACTTGCTTTAGAATTATATTAGTTACTAATGAAGTGCTTTTTAAACATTTTGTTTTAGTGTTGTAGATCCATTTAGAAAAAAGGAGAATGATGCAGCAGTTAAAATCCAAAGCTGGTTTCGAGGATGTCAAGTTCGGGCATATATCAGGTATACTGGTTTTGTCATGGAAACCTCAGATATATCATAAAAATATATTCCTTAGAAAATATAATTTATTCATGAAGTACTCATTTCAAATAATTTTTTATTTTACTCATAATGTCGTTGATAAATTGTATGGTACTCTTTTAAAAGAAATACGTAGTATTTCTGATCTTTTCTTACCAAAACTAAATTATATTGACTGTATTGCTTTTTAAAATTCTCAATATTGTCTGGGCACAGTGGCTCACTCCTGTAATCCCAGCACTTTGGGAGGCTGAGGCTGATGGATCACTTGAGGTCAGGAGTTTGAGATCAGCCTGGCCAACAAGGCGAAACCCAGTCTCTACTAAAAATACAAAAATTAGCCGGGCATGGTGGTGCACATCTGTAATCCCAGGTACTTAGGAGGTCGAGGCAGGAGAATCCCTTGAACCTGGAAGGCGAAGTTTGCAGTGAGCTGAGAAGGTGCCACTGCATTCCAGCCTGGGCAACAGAGTGAGACTGCCTCAAAAAAAATAAATAAATAAAATTCTCAATATTACAAACACATTTGCTCAGATTCCTTTTCCCAAATTCCAAAGGATCTACAAATGACTGGGTTTGTATTTATAGCAATAAATTCGTTGACTGGTAAGAAAGGGGGGAAAAAGAGAAAACAGTTTCAATCTTTTCCACTATGTTGGTAGATAAAAGAAAGTGATGCATGGATGATGTCATTCTGACTATAAAAAGAGACGGAAATTTGTCCCTATTTTAACTCTTTCTCGCTTTTTTTTTTTTTTTTTTTCAGTGCCCAAACTTTCCCTCAGTGTCCCATCAATTCTTAAAAAATATTTTCCTGGATAAAGTAGAGGAAAATATGTCTACTCCATAATAACTCATCAGGTCTGGAATTATCCTATATGAAACTTCCTTATACTGTCTAGTAAGAGCTAGACATGCAAATTTAAAGTGTGAAGACAAGGCTTCTCTTTTTTTTTTTTTTTTTGAGACAGAGTTTTGCTCTTGTTCTCCAGGCTGCAGTGCAATGGCACCATTTCGGTTCACCGCAACCTCCGCCTCCCAGATTCAAGCGATTCTCTTGCCTCAGCCTCCCAAGTAGCTGGGATTACAGGCATGCGCCACCACACCTGGCTAATTTTGTATTTTTAATAGAGACGGGGTTTCTCAATGTTGGTCAGGCTGGTCTCGAACTCCCGACCTCAGGTGATCCACCCACCTTGGCTTCCCAAAGTGCGGGGATAACAGGCATGAGCCACGGCGCCTGAAAGACAAGACTTCTCTTTTGGCTACTATATAAACTAAGGAACATGGTGGCAAATAGAGTGTTTTTGAATTCAGCAGACTAACATGATGTTGGCTTGGATAGACTGAGGATTACAGGAAAAGAATGAAGAGAAGAACTATTTCTTAGCCTCATGAATTCTTTCTCTCTCTCTCTTTCACTTTCTTTCTCTTTTTTTTGAGACAGAGTCTTGCTCTGTCGCCCAGGCTGGAGTGCAATGGTGCAATCTTGGCTCACTGCAACCTCTGCTTCCCTGGTTCAAGCGATTCTCCTGCCTCAGCCTCCAGAGTAGCCGAGAGTATAGGCGCGTACCACCACACCTGGCTAATTTTTGTATTTTTAGTAGAGACGGGCGGTTTCACCGTGTTGCCCAGGCTGGTCTCAAACTCCTAAGCTCAGGTGATCCACCTGCCTTGGCCTCCCAAAGTGCTGGGATTACAGGTGTGAGCCACTGCGCCCGGCCCTCATGAATTATTTCTAATTGCTAATAGTGATTTACATCAATAGTGCCTGGCTTATTTCTCAACATGTCCCTGTGACCTGTTTTATAGTCTTAACATTCAAAAATATGTTAAAGAGTAAGTATTGAAGAAGAATTGAAATTAAGTATTGTGTAATAATAAGCCCCAAAGAAATAACAAATAATTACCAATGCCATTTTCTTCCACTTCTAGAAATGATTAATTCTATCCCACAATAACTTTCTACTCTTTAAAGTGCACATAAACTTGGCTTTGAATTTGAATTCTTGAATTGTAGGAGAGTATTTTAACAAAGATTTAACTGACCTTGTTTCAATGAAAGGATACTAATAAGCATATTTTTTTATCCTAGGCATTTAAACAGGATTGTAACAATTATTCAAAAATGGTGGAGAAGTTTCTTAGGCAGAAAGCAGTATCAACTAACTGTGCAGGTAAATATAAAATATACATATGTTAGCATTTGAATTGTACAATATGCTGTAACTTACTCACTTTAGTCATATTTCCATATAGTTGGGAAATTACTGATGATGAGTATTTACGTAAGGACCAAATTGGGCTTAATTTTTAGTATAAGACCTATTCTTGAAAGCATTTTCTGGTATTTCTATGGAGAATTGACCCATTTTTTGGTACCCAAACTACACTGATATTATTTTTGCTTGAAGTACTTTTCACAGTATATGCATTTATACTTATTTATTGATGATTGTCTGTACTTTGTAGATGGTGAGCTTTTTGAGAGTGGGCACTGCAGCCCACTTCCTTTTTGGATCACCAACATTTTAAGCTAATGCCTTGCCCAGAACACAGTCAATAAATATCCTCATAAGGATGCTAAATTGATCAAAGCAAAGAATAAGCCTTCTTTTGTCTTCTCTTCAGGACTTTCTGATAAATTTTGTTTCATAGGTGTAAATAAGATTTAAATAATTTAATAAATGATATATCATTCCAGAATGGTTTTTTATGGAAAGTTAAACAGATTTGTGGTTATATCGTGCGATTAATTATTATTGGAAAGCAACAAAGATTACATGGTGCTTTTATACTAGCTATTATTTATTAAACACCTGTTATATACCAGGCATTTTGTGTAATTATTTAATTTGTATGTTAGGATGCTTATTAAAAGTAACTGTTGTACTCATTTGGCAGGCTAGGAAACTGAGTCTCATCCACTTGTCCATGAACACATAGTGGTACATTTAATATACATAGCAACCTTACAGTTGTTATAGAAGTTTTTACATTGGGCACAGTTGTTTGGTAATTGCCAAGATCCTCTGCCTAATCTCCATAAGGACAGAGACTATGTCTCATCAGTGTTGCACTCTCAGAGCATGGTGCCTGGCATATATTAAATAGTTAGCACTTATATAGATAAACAGAAGAATGAACATTTCTGTTTCTACTATGCTGTGCTCCCTTTACTGGTAGAAGCCAAAAATTGTTACTGATTGGTCACCAGTCTGAGTATAGTATGTCTTTTTGTTTTTTTGAGATGGAGTCTCACTCTGTACCCCAGGCTGGAGTGCAATGGCACGATTTCGTCTCACCGCAACCTCTGCCTCCTGGGTTCAAGTGATTCTCCTGCCTTAGCCTTCTGAGTAGCTGAGATTACAGGCTCCAGCCACCATACCTGGCTAATTTTTTTGTATTTTTAGTATAGAGACAGGGTTTCACCATATTGGCCAGGCTGGTCTCAAACTCCTGACCTCAGGTGATCCACCTGCCCTGGCCTCCCAAAGTGCTGGGATTACAGGTGTGAGCCACCACGCCCAGCCAAACTTTTTTTTTCCCTTTTCCTGTCTTGATTTCGGTTAAAAACATCATTTTAAAAAGTAACTCTTTGAATTACTCTGAAATAAAATGCCTCTATTTCTGTTTCTGCTTAACATTTTGGAAAGGAAAAATTGGGAAGAAGATGTAACTAATAGTTACAGAATATATGCTAGGTGCCAGACACTGTGGTAAGCATTAAATATGCAATATCTCTGAGTCTTGTACCTACCTTTTGACTCTCGTTGAACTGTAGAAAGAGGACAGGCTTTAGAACTGATGACAAAGGTTTGATGACTGTGGGCAAGTTATTTAACCTGTGTGGACCTTGCTTATGTCCCTTGTCTTTAAAATGAGGATAAGAATGTGTGGGAGATTTTTGTGAAAATTAAGTGAAACACTGTACCACTGTACGCAAAATACCCAGAACAGTGATTGGCACCTAGTCAGTGCTCAAAAATGGTAGTTTTTCATTTGTGATCCTGTTGTTAATATTATTCAAAAACTATCAAGGCAGTTTGCTTGGAGTAATATAAGTGAGAGATGTTCAAATCATATTAGCTCCATTTTACATTTCTCTCACTTATGCATAATCACATGATAATTTTATTATATGTGAGTGAGTGTAGTGTGTGGATAGATAGATACATAGGCATACAATTTTTATACAGTGACTCAGGAGACTTCTTACGTTTTGAAGCTTGTCTTTCTTAGAATTAGTGACAATAGAAATTAGGAGAAAAGCAAAGAAATACAAAGACAGATGTCTTTAAAGCTGTACTTATAATAAATAGGAAAGAAAATTGAAGAGGGAAAAGAGACTTTCAGGGTTTAAGTGTAGATATTGGATTCACCATCAATCCATCTAAACTGCTATTCAACTCATAACCCTAGAATCCACAACTTGATATTTTAGAATATTAAAGGTGATCAGGATAATTTGTATTTCCTTCATATTGTCTATGTCTCTGTGCTTATATACTAAAATTAATATAGTTAAATATATACTCTTGTATATTGTTGAAGAGTTAAATCTTCATGATCTTCATAAGTTGCTCTTCTGAAAACAAATGAGTGTTTTAAGAATCTTTGACAATGGCTGACATTGGACAGTGAGCCAATGGAAGCAGAAGTCAGATAGAAGGAAGTGTTGTAGATGTTTCCTGGACATAATGTCATATTCTTAAACAGTGAAGAAGAGATTTGATTTTTCTTCTTTTACTTTTTCAATTTGAATGCCAGGGATTTTGTTAATAGCCTTTTATCTGGTATACATACGAAAAACCCATATTTTCTATTTAAAGACATATAAAACCAAAGAATTCCATTGGCTACAGTATATATTCCATATTCTATCCAAACTTAATTTATACCATTTTAATGCAGAATTTTTATTTCATATTTGGGTCCATTTGTCTCACAGGTATGGAAAAAATGTAATCAAATATCAGTGCTTCTTTTGTATGTGAAATTCCTATCGATGGCTTTTAAATACTATTTTTAAACATAAGTTTTCTTTCTCCACCTTCTTTCTCCCTTTTCTTCTTTCTTTCCAATTTTGACATATGATTTTTATTTATTTATTTATTCTTATTTATTTATTTTTTGTTTTTTGAGACAAAGTCTTGCTCTGTTGTCCAGACTGGAGTGCACTGGTGTGATCTTGGCTCACTGCAACCTCTGCCTCCCTGATTCAAACGATTCTCCTGCCTCAGCTTCCCGAGTAGCTGGAATTACAGGGACCTGCCACCATGCCCGGCTAATTTTCTTGTATTTTTGGTATAGACAGGGTTTCGCCCTGTTGGCCAGGCTGGTCTCCAACTCCCGGCCTCAAGTGATCTGCCTGCCTCTGCCTCCCGAAATGCAGGGATTACAGGCATGAGCCACTGTGCCCAGGTGGCATATGATTTTTAAAATTTATTGTGCTATCATTTACATTCAGGCCACTTTAAAAGAAGTTTTAAATTTTGAAAAAATTTCAGATTTACAGAAAAGTTGCAAAAATAGTACAAAGAACTTCCATATATTCTCCACTCACATTTTTTAATCAAGTGAAAAAATTTGCATTATTATTTCCTCTTCTCTATATACATTTTTCTCTATGTACATTATTTTATTCATTTGACACAAAGTTACAGAAGTTATGCCCACTTATCTCTCAATATATTGCATGCATATTGTTTACATAATCTTTTTTTTTTTTTTTTTTTTTTTTAGACAGAGTCTCGCTCTGTCGTCCCAGGGTGCAAGGGCGTGATCTCAGCTTGCTGCAACCTCTGCCTCCCGGGTTCAAGTGATTCTCCTGCCTCAGCCTCCCAAGTAGCTGGGACTACAGGTGCATGCTACCACACCTGGCTAATTTTTGTATTTTTAGTAGAGACAGGGTTTTGCAGTGTTAGCCGGATGGTCTCAATCTCCTGACCTTGTGATAGGCCCGCCTTGGCCTCTCAAAGTGCTGGGATTATAGGCGTGAGCCACTGCACCCGGCCCTACATAATCTTATTACAATATTAAAATCAGGAAATTGACATCTGTACAAAACTATTTGCTAATGTATAGACGCTATTCATATTTTACTGATTTTACCAGTAATGTCATTTATAGCAAAAAATCTTTTCCAGGGTACAAACAAGGATTTCACTTTGTAGTTAGTGTTGGTTGTGTCTGTTTAGTCACCTTTAATCTAGAATAATTTTTTTAGTCTGTCTTCACTTTTCGTAACCCTAATATTTTTGAAGAGTACAGACTAGTTATTTTTCAGATTATTTCTCAATTTTTGCTTGCTAGTGTTTCTTCAGTGTTAGATTCTGGTTATGCATTTTTAGCAGAAATACATCTCAATACATCATATTATGATGCATATGTCATCAGTTTGTCCAATAAGTGTTGTTAACTTTGATTAAAGTAGTGTCTCTCGGGTTTCTACACTGTCAACTTACTATTTGTCTCTCATGAGGGGATATTTAAATGCTATGTATACATCTTCTTCCTCATTAAACTTTTGTATGCTAGGTTTAGCATCCAATTATGATTCTTACCAGAATCAATTATTACTATACTTCTCCAACAGTGATTTTCTAATTCCATTGTTTCTCTTACATTTACTTACCAGCATTTTGCTATGAGATTTTCCTCTCTCCCATTTACTTATTTATTCATGTATTTATATGAGTATGAAGTAATGGATTCCTATTTTATTCAATGGGTGGGTTACAGTCAACTATTCTCACTAAATGGTTTGGTGCTCAAATAGTCCTTGGTTTTCTCACTAGGAGCTTCTTCAAACCAATTTTTGATAGAATCATATTACTTAACCCGGATGACCAAGAAATTAAGATATTCTGTGGAGTAATGAGCACCCTTAGTCCTATTATTTATAAGTGATTGAGGTTGTATGTCAATGGTATGGACAAACACAGTAGAGTATACTTATGCATATAAGACATTTCTGGGTTCAAGTGATTCTCCTGCCTCAGCCTCCCAAATAGCTGGGATTACAGGTGCCCCCCCGCACCCCCTGCGCCTGGCTAGTTTTTGTATTTTTAATAGAGATGGGTTTCACCATGTTGGCCAGGCTGGTCTCGAACTCCTGACTTCAGATGATCCATCCGCCCTGGCCTCCCAAAATGCTGGGATTACAGGCATGAGTCACTTTACCAGGCTGAGACCTCTTTTTAATCAAACATATAAGAGTTTATACATTTCAATAACTGTTTTCAAAGTAGTCATCTTGGAATGTGTATTTATTTTAATGATGCTGGGGTTGCTGATTAAAAAAATACTTTTAAAAGTTCAAATACTAAGCCGCCTAAGAATATTTGTTTTGTTACTTTAGCATCTCAACTGGATTAGATCAAAAAGGGTATCACCAAGTATAATCACCAAATGATTCTCCAGATTTGGATCTAATTATTTTTTGGTTCTTTTGAAAACGAAATCAAAATATGAAGCTTTTCCTCATTTAGATTGGTTCATGATGGTTTTTTTAAATTATTATTATACTTTAAGTTTTAGGGTACATGTGCACAATGTGCAGGTTTGTTACATATGTATCCATGTGCCATGTTGGTGTGCTGCACCCATTAACTCGTCATTTAGCGTTAGGTAAATCTCTTAATGCTGTCCCTCCACCCTGCCCCCACCCCACGACAGTTCCCGGAGTGTGATCTTCCCCTTCCTGTGTCCATGTGTTGTCATTGTTCAATTCCCACCTATGAGTGAGAACATGCAGTGTTTGGTTTTTTGTCCTTGTGATAGTTTACTGAGAATGATGGTTTCCAGTTTCATCCATGTCCCTACAAAGGACATGAACTCATCATTTTTTATGGCTGCATAGTATTCCATGGTGTATATGTGCCACATTTTCTTAATCCAGTCTATCATTGTTGGACATTTGGGTTGGTTCCAAGTCTTAGCTATTGTGAATAGTGCCGCAATACACATATGTGTGCATGTGTCTTTGTAGCAGCATAATTTATAGTCCTTTGGGTGTATACCCAGTAATGGGATGGCTGGGTCAAATGGTATTTCTAGTTCTAGATCCCTGAGGAATCGCCACACTGACTTCCACAATGGTTGAACTAGTTTACAGTCCCACCAACAGTGTAAAAGTGTTCCTAGTTCTCCACATCCTCTCCAGCACCTGTTGTTTCCTGACTTTTTAATGATCACCATTCTAACTGGTGTGAGATGATATCTCATTGTGGTTTTGATTTGCATTTCTCTGATGGCCAGTGATGATGAGCATTTTTTCGTGTGTTTTTTGGCTGCATAAATGTCTTCTTTTGAGAAGTGTCTGTTCATGTCCTTCACCCACTTTTTGATGGGGTTATTTGTTTTTTTCTTGTAAATTTGTTTGAGTTCATTGTAGATTCTGGATATTAGCCCTTTGTCAGATGGGTAGGTTGTGAAAATTTTCTCCCATTTTGTAGGTTGCCTGTTTACTCTGATGGTAGTTTCTTTTGCTGTGCAAAAGCTCTTTGGTTTAATTAGATCCCATTTGTCAATTTTGGCTTTTGTTGCCATTGCTTTTGATGTTTTAGACATGAAGTCCTTGCCCATGCCTATGTCCTGAATGGTATTGACTAGGTTTTCTTCTAGGGTTTTTGTGGTTTTAGGTCTAACATGTAAGTCTTTAATCCATCTTGAATTAATTTTTGTATAAGGTGTAAGGAAGGGATCCAGTTTCAGCTTTCTACATATGCTTTCTACATACATTTCTTCTCCACAGCTGTCATGAAGCTTACCCCTAGAGTTTTAGCCACCTCCCAGGAGCCATGGGAATGCCAAATGCTGCATAGCTTCATTTCAGAAGGCTAATGTTCAGTTCTTTCTTAGGCATGTGGAATCTTTGCTCCTCTCTTTTCATCCTATGCCCACACCACTTCTTTTACACCTCACACTGCTCTGCCCACCTTCCACCAACATATTGCCTCAGAGCTTAGGTTTTAGAAAAACAAAGCCAGGAATGGACAATCACATGTAAATCTTCTGAAGCAAGAGTACATGAAATGATCTGCTGTTTTCTTGGGTTGGGCAGTAGGACATGAGTTGAGGATACTGTTTGAACCTCTGCACTGTCACACACTTAGTCCTAAATTAAGTTTGCTTAAATCATCATTTTCTTAATTTCTGCTGCATAATTTTTTTGGCCTTACAGTTATATATAATAATAACACTGTCATACAGTATATGATTAAGTTATAAAATGAATGGTATAGAACAGTCATTTTAAAACTTTAGTAATGGAACCTCCTCTAACTAAAATTTTATCAAAATTCTTAGTCGTATATGTAAAATAATATGATGTAGTTTGAATGTTTGTCCCTGTATTAGTCTGTTTTCACACTGCTGATAAAAACAGACCTGAGATTGGGTCATTTATAAAGAAAAAGAAGTTTAACGGACTCACAGTTCCACATGGTTGGGGAGGCCTCACAATCATGGTGGAAAGTGAAAGGCATGTCTTACATGGTGGCAAGCAAGAGAGAATGAGCAAAAGGAGGAAAAGCCCCCTATAAAACCATCAGATCTTGTGAGACTTGTTCCCTATCTATGAGGACAGTATGAGGAAAACTGCTCCCATGATTCCGTTATCTCCATCCGGCCCCACCCTTGACACCTGGGGATTATTACAATTCAACATGAGATTTGGGTGGGGACACAGCCAAACCATATCAGTCCCCTCTAAATCTCATGTTGAAATATAACCCAGTGTTGGAGGTGGGGCCTGGTTGGAGGTGTTTGGGTCATGGGAGAGGATCCCTCATGAAAGACTTGGTTCCCTCCCCACAGTAATGAGTGAGTTCTCATTGTGTTAATTCATATGAGAGCTGATTGTTTAAAGGAGTCTGGCAGCTTGAACTGCTCCCTCTCTTGCCATGTGACATGCCTGCTCTCTCCCTTTACCTTCCACCATGAGTAAAAGCTTCCTGAGGCCTCACTAGAAGTGGAGCAGATGCTGATACCACATACAGATGAGCCAAATTGACCTCTTTTCTTTATAAAGTAGTCAGTCTGGGGCCGGGTGTGGAGGCTCACGCCTGTAATCCCAGGACTTTGGGAGGTCAAGGCAGGCAGATCACGAGGTCAGGAGATCGAGACCATCCTGGCTAACATGGTGATAGCCCCTCTCTACTAAGAACCCAAAAGATTAGCGGGGTGTGGTGGCAGGTGCCTGTAGTCCCAGCTACTCAGGAGGCTGAGGCAGGAGAATGGCGTGAACCCAGGAGGCGGAGCTTGCAGTGAGCCAAGATCGCACCACTGCACTCCAGCCTGGGCGACAGAGCGAAACTCTGTCTCAAAAAAAAAATAATAACAAAAAATAATAATAAATAAATGAATTAGTCTGTCTCAGTATTTCCTTATAGTAAGCAAAATAGACCCACATAAAATATAGGCAGTGCAACTATTTTGGAAGCTAGATAAATGCAACTGCTTCATTTCTTTCCCTGTGTTTTCTATTGTCGCCTGAGCCACCAGGGCATGATTTGAAAGCCACTGATTTAATTTTCTTGACTCTGGAAGGATCTCTGGAAAGATCACACACAAAAAACCTGATGCTATTAACTGCCTGCGGGGAAGAGAACTGAGTAGTTGAGGGACAGGCATGAGAGAGAGACTTCAATGTCAACTCATTTGTAGTGTTTGAATTTTAAACAATGTGAATGTATTATCTATTAAATAAATTAATTTAAAAAGAAAGTCAATTTAAAGGAGACTTTGCCCATCAACACACACACACACACACACACACACACAGGCACACACACACAAATAGAGGTAATAAGTATTCAGGTGGGAAGTTAACATGGGCTCTGAAGGTCAAGGAAATGACACTTGAGCTAATCCTTGGGAAGAAAACATGAATGAAATTTTGAAATTAGGAATGAGCATAACATATACAGAAAAAATCAGATAGTTGCTCTAAATTATGCAGACAGTGGGGAATAACAGAAGTTGGTAAGGAGTTCAGTGTGACTTTTATAAAATAATTTTATATTAATATATTTTTTAAGGAATTTTTTAATTTAAAAATAGTTTTTACAATCGTTGTCTCATTATGTCATGAGCAATGGTTCTGTTAAGAAGAATGTGCAGGTGGTATCTGTTTTATAGATGAAGAAATTGGTACTCAGGGAGACTAAATGATGTGCCTAGGGTTCTCAGCTCCTGATCCATATATATCTATATAGATCCACATACTAAATACTAAACATCTTCTCTGGATGACCCTCAGGTGGCCCAAATTGGCTCGTCCTATATTCCTTTTTTTCAGGTAATAGTACTGCAATTCAACCAGAAATCGAACCCTAAGAAACAGTCATCCTAGACTCTCTACCACCTCTTGTTCCCTACCCCACCCTCTATTGGTCATCAAATCATTTTTACTTTCCCTCTTAAAAGCCTCTTGATTCCAAACTAAACTGCATCATTTTACTGCCATGCCTGTAGTCCTCCTTCCCATAGCATACAATGTAAAGTCCTTGCTTTTTAACATGACATGTGAGGTCTTCCATGGTCTTACCATTGCTTCTTATCTAATGTCACTTCTTGCTATACCTATATAAATATGCTTTAGTCATATTCAACCACTTGCCATTGCCCAAATATGCAGTGTCCTTATCACCCAAAGATTTTTGGCAAATGCTGTTCCCTCTGCCTGGAATGCTTTTCTTCACTCTAACATGCCTCTCATTGGTCTGATTTCCTACGTATCCCTCAAGACTTTACTTGAAGATCAACTTTTCCTAATCTTAGTAGAAAGTAAATTCAGGAATACTGAAAATATTAATTTTGTCTTCTTAAATGCTTGTCATGTAGGCATTTGTCTCACTGATACATTTGTTTATTTACATCTCTCTCATTTGATTGGAAGCTACTGAGTAGCAGTGATGAGTCTAATTATATCTCAAAAATATCCCAGTGACTGACACATAAAAGGCCTACTGAAATTTTTACCAACTGGATAAACAAATGATTCACAGGGATACAAGTTGGAAGATGTTTGCTATGGCCAATGTAGATGATGATTAACATCAGTATGTGCCAGGGTGGATTGTATTCTTGTTCAAAATTAGTCATCCCATCTCCCCTTCTTCATAAAAAGGATGATTCATACTCATCCCACCGATGTGGGGCTTGGCTACGTGTTGTGAGCAGATGGGATATATGCCACACCCAAACTGAAGCTTTAAAGAGGTGTTCTCGGTCTTTCCCTCTGGCAAAAGAATGGCATACCTTAGATCCAGCTTGCTCCTTCAACCTTAGGGCTGAGACGAAGAGATATGTGGGACATAGCTACAGGGAACCTTAGCTCACATGTAGTGTGAGTAAGAAATAAACTTTTGTTGTTTTGCAACCTACTGCGATAGTTGTATTTTTATCTCAGCAAAGCTGATTGATAGTTACAATGATAACGAAAGCAAGGATGTTTATAGGAAACACTCTGAATGGGTTACTCGGTTATGCTTACAAAAAGATGTTTGGAGCTTTTGGAGTTTGTGATGATGTTAGGACACCTCCATGTGGTGATATCTTGTAAGGCGATGGTGCAAACTCAGCAAAATCTCTGGCACATCAAAATTAGAACTCAACAAATATTTGTTAAACCAAGCTATTGAATGGGAGCTTAGATTAAAGATCAGCACTGGAGATAAAAGTTCTAGATCCATAGTTATAAGATGACAGGATTTTCTACCTAATGAAGAAAGTGTGTGAACAGTACAGAATGGTGTCTAAGAATTGAGGCTTGTGGAATGCATTAGGTAGGATTTAGGAAGAGGAAAGGGAATTAAAAATAAGAATAAACAGGAAAACAGAGTGATGTTATATCACAGAAATTAGAGGAGAAAACTTATAGGAAACTTGGAGTTGTCAAATGTGAAGTTCAAGCAGAAAGAGGACTGTGAAAAGATAGAAGTTCTGGGATCTCTTTAGTGAGGAAAGTCAACTTTCCTCAAAATTCTCCTATACCAAAATATTTCTATCCAGCTTTTAAATAATTCTCATGGTGACATCAAATAGCTGATCAAGTCCTAAAGGGTCATGTGCTCTGCACTACAGTGACTTCATTAACCCACAATAATAGACCTATTCCAGTCTTGTTTTGTGATTTGTTTGCCTCTTTTTTGCTTCCTGTATGACTGTTGTTTTTGTTTTTCTTTTCAACTTCCATTTTAGGCCTTTCTGCTGAGTTTCATGCTGCTATATCTAGCAACATAACCCAAATTTGCCTATCTTAGGGGTACAGAACTGTTGGGTCACAACTGTGAAAATTCTTTCCTATTATTGAGGATGTGCTCTGATTCTCCTTTTTATTGGTAACAAACTTATTGTCACCTGGTGCGTGTGCTCAGTGCACATGCATTTTATGCATGCTGAACTCTTGGTTTAATTTTACTGTGGCCTGTTCATTTCACTGTGCAATCAAATAGTCCTACTATTTGGGGACCCATCTTGTTTTAGCTGTGTAGTGTTCTAGTTAGCTTTTCCTTAACCCTTCCTTAATCCATTCGTTTCATAAATAGGGAAATAAAAATAAGTCATTCTTTTAAGCAATAGTACCACAAAAATGTAGAGATATCCTTTCATTTGCTTCTTTTAAGAGCACTAACAATTTGAGAGTTCCCTGAGTGAATTTATCTGTAAAAACTAAATAGGATGGCTTGTATACATTTTGTTATACTTTTAAATTTGCTTTCCTTTTTTATATTTTGTTATTACCCAATTTACATTATGTTTAATATCAAATGTGCTACTTTTGAATCACCATAGTCTGAGAGCAGAGAAGTATAAAGGCTATCGTAGTATATAATTAGTTTGATATGAGGTGTTATAAAATAATTATATATAACTGTAGTCCTAGACAGGTCAATGTTACGTTTTTAAATTGAGATCATCTAGTGAATAACATATATATGGCAACCACATTAAAACTCAATTTAATAAAATTTTTTGTTGAAATGTATTAATAGCCTATGGTAGAACTATTTAATTTACAAAGATTGATTATGATTAAAAAGAGAAATTATTCAAATTATAAAAATAACATTATGTATTGATGAAATCAAGGTTCCCAGTATTCATACATGGCTTACCATTATAACACTTCTTTAAATGTTTTCATATATGATTATTTAAAAGAGGAACAATGAAAGTTTTATTAACTTCAAATGGGAAAAACGATGACATGTACCATCAAATTCCATTGTATGTTGTTATGATAAAAGCCAACAATTTGATCTTTT
The DNA here is from genome assembly GCF_009828535.3 of Hylobates moloch. Lineage (NCBI taxonomy): Eukaryota > Metazoa > Chordata > Mammalia > Primates > Hylobatidae > Hylobates > Hylobates moloch. The sequence continues at coordinate 51,355,166 of NW_026652293.1, forward strand.
CATGGTTGGCAAAAATGTGTAAAATACCAGTCACTAGTTTTAAAACTGATAAGAGATTGACATAGTTGCTTTCATAGATATTTTTGTTTCTCTTCATTAGATGAACACGTGTTTATTTTTAGATGAGAAAATGCCCAATATTTTTGATATTTTTCTTTATAGGACTTCCAAATCAGTTATAAGATAATAAGGCAGCATTCTTCACCTTTTAGTGTCATACCAGAAAACTGAAACATATATATATTTTTTCCTTAGGGTCTAAACTCCAAAGACAGGACAACTTAAGACTCTGAGTTACTAATATTAATTTAAAACGTTAACAACACATTTTTATCATAATTATAAGTTTAGATTTGGTTCACCTAATCTTAAAGATAATATTACTGGTATCTGGGAGAAAGAATATAATTGGCTTTTAATTCATTTTTATGGAAAAAATGATATTTTAAAAATGAACTGTTCAGGACAGGTGCAGTGGCTGATGCCTGTACTCCCAGTACTTTGGGAGGCCAACGCAGGCAGATCACCTGAGGTCAGGAGTTCGAGACCAACCTGGCCAACATAGTGAAACCCCATCTCTATTAAAAATACAAAAATTGGTCAGGCATAGTGGCACTCACTTGTAATCCTAGCTACTCGGGAGGCTGAGACAGGAGAATCACTTGAACCTGGCAGGCAGAGTTTGCAGTGAGCCAAGATCCCGCCATTGCACTCCAGCCTGGGTGACAAGAGTGAAACTCCATCTCAAAAAATAAAAATAAAAAATAAAAAATAAAAAAATAAAAAAGTACTGTTGATAATGACCAAATTGTTATCAATTGCCAGCAAACAAGGCAAAGCATATGTACAAAATACTCATAATTACTTGATTAGAAATTAATTTAATGATCATACTCAAAATTATGAAATGTCGATGGCCCTAATATGGAAAATAACAAAAACTCAGGCTCATCAGACCTGTTATCCATTGTGCATGGCTTCTAAAGGTTTCATTCTCATCACTTTAATGCATATATTTCTTTTGTATTTTTCAGTCTAGCAAATGATGCCAGTTGATCTCATCGTGTTATCTAGATACATTACTCAAAATTATTATAAATACATATTACTTTAAATGTTTTGCTCTTGAAATGGTTGATCATTTCGTCCTTGAAGCTCATATTTTCTTGGTTTTCAACCAAAATGCTCAACAATAGAGGAAAGATTAACTTATGGTATGTTCATATAACAAAAAAACCATGCAGTTATTGTATATTGTACATGAAAATATGTGAAGAAGGATTTTAAAACTGAGGAAAAGAAGAGATCTGTACTAGATTTGTTTAGAGTAGGTGAAACAGTCTTTTAATAGAAATTAAGCCTCCAGGGCTTTATGGAGAAGAATTTGCAGTCTGGGTTTAAAACAAGAGGTGGAACGGTCATAGTTGACAAAGTCTGCAGCATGTTTTGGGAATATAAGGCTAAACTGAAGTGTGGGGTCATTGGGACTGGAAAAGGTGGGTAATTGTGAGATTAGGGAATTGAATGTGCTGTTGACATGAATATGAAAAGTCTTGGGATAATGGCAGAAGTTCCAATGAAGAGTAAGACTTTAACCTAGGTGTTAAAAATCTTTTTTTTTTTGAGACGGAGTCTCACTCTGTTGCCCAGACTGGAGTGCAGTGGTGCCATTGCTGCTTACAACCTCTGCCTCCCAGGTTCAAGCAATTCTCCTGTCCCAGCCTCCCGAGTAGCTGGGATTACAGGCACCCACCACCACACCTGGCTAATTTGTTTTTTGTATTTTTAGTAGACACGGGGTTTCTCTGTGTTGGCTGGGCTGGTCTCGAACTCCTGACCTCCAGTGGTCTGCCCACCTCAGCCACCCAAAATGCTGGGAATACAGGCGTAAGCCACCACACCCGGCCCAAAATCTTTATACCCTATAGCGGGAGCAGGTTGGGAGGGCAACAAGGAGAGATAGAGGATAGTGTGATTCAGAAGCCTAAGGAAGGATAAGAACACCTAAAAGGAATAGAGAGTAATAAAGCTGAATAACCTCACATTAGAAATGAGTTCTTTTATTTATTTATTTATTTATTTAAAGAAGTTCATCCTACTGGTTTGAAATGGCTTGAAAGTACCATTTGGAGTTAGGAGAATGCTAGCTTCTTATTCCAGTTGGTAGCACTCATAGTAGGGAAAAAAGGTAGTTTCTCCTATAAATAAATGCTTATAAGGAAAACAGGAGAGATAGGATTTGGACAGCTAGAAAGGAATGGTAAGACATTTCAGGCAAGCAAAGTCATATGAATATGAAAGGGAGAAGAAAAAAACGTGCAGTAATTTGATCAGATTGAGGTTTAAGGGAAAGGAATAGGGAGGGATAATTGGAAAAAAAAACAACTGGCACTTGATTGTGGTGAATTTTGCTTATCACTTTGACCTGTAAGAGAGTAGTTCTCATTTATCCCCCACCCACATTGTAATTCACTTGATAGAGAAAAAAGAAACTTAAATATGGGATATACTGTCATCAGTAATCATTATCCTACTAGAGAAATAAAAAAAGTTAAGTGTCATGTGCCTTAGCTTGTGACTATATCTCTCTCTCTCTCTCCTAGTGATCTGAAATGCTCAAGTGTGTTAGTTACATCAATCAGCCCAATTAGGATGCCTTGCTTTAAGCAATTGGAAACTATTGAAAGTATATGATTTTAAAAATTCAAAAAAAGAGTTGATAAAAGCAATACTTTACAAAATTAACCTAGAAGAAGTGTTCCAAATAGATTAAACATAAGATTAAGCAGGTATGAAGACAGTAGGTTGTTCAGTCACAGGAAAAGAAGACTTGACAAAGCCCAGGGATTAGTTGGAAATGATAGGTAAAAATGAAAGAATCAAGTTCTCAATATAAAATAGAAAACCAACATGCCTAATGGTGGGACTGGGTTCTCAGAAGTTTTTCTTACAGGCAGGATAACCTTCAAAATACTTAGCCATGTATACAGTTGGGTCAGTCATCACAGTTCATGGACAACAAATCAGAAAGGACATCAGTTATAAATCATAAGTATAACCTCTCTGGTCTAATTCCATTGAATAAGAGCCCTGTCTGAAAGATCCATATGGATATCAACCAGTCAGAAAATTAATTATGTTTTCAAAAGGAATATATTTCTTCTAAAAAATTTCAGAAGCTTTCTAAAATTGAGCTAGATAATATGACAAAGGCCACATAGAGCTAAGAAATGGCTGATAACGTTCAAATGCTATTTTTTAGTCCCAGGAATTCTTCCTATCCTATCTGATGTAAATGCAAGACATCAATTCTCCCTATCTTTCCTGTTCTTTTCCCCTCCCTCTTTTTCTTCATTTATTCAACAAACATTTGGTGAACATCTAAAATTGAGCACCATGTTTCCACTACAATAAAACAATCTACTTCTGTTATACTTAATTTTCCCCCCAGATCTTTCATCTTCCCCTTTAAAATAGACTTGATATCTTGATGATAAAGGAATAGGTAATTAATAAATAAGAATTTTGTCTGCCGAGACATTAAAATGGCTTGTCATTCTTGGATATGTTATTAACATTTGGTAGGTATAATATGCTTTCCTCACCCAGTTTCATGGAATGAAAAAAAAAACTTTTAAGACAGAATTCTAGAAAATAATTTTTTAAGAACTAGAGCCTTTCTATGAGTTATATTTTAACTGTTCAAGTAACCCAAAGAGTTAATGTTAATATAACAAATAATTATCATTTTCAGAATGGAAAAACAAAGATAAAATTTTACAAAAGTTTAAAGTGTTTATATGTATCTCTTAGAAAGCTTATGGAAATACAGTTCATATTCAGATGTGATTTTTTTAGTTTTTAAAAAAGTTATGGTAAAATATGTGTAGCATAAAATTTACCACTTCAATCATTTTTAACAGTATTATTCAGTAGCATTAAGTATATTCACATTGTTATGTAACCATCACCACTGTTCATCTCCAGAACTTTTTCATCTTCCCAAATTGAAACTCTGTACACATTAAATAATAACTCTCCTTTCCCTCCAGTCCCTGGTAACCACTTTCTACTTTCTGTCTCTATGAATTTGACTATTCTAGTACCTCATGTAAGTGGAATAATAAAATATTCTGTTGCATATGCTTCTTTCAGTACTTTCTAAAGCATCTGGGCTAGACAATTGAGAATAAATGTGGTATCAATTAGTGGTTCACTTAAGAATGATATGTGAGAATCAAAGTGCTTTCTCACTTCTTAACTACAGGATTCAGAATTCTTTGGTTCAAAATCTGAATCTTTTTTTCCTGTTAGTTCATAATAAAATTGAGCCTTTTATACTTTTTGGAATTTTACTTTTTTTTTCTTTTTTTTTTTGAGATGGAGTCTCACTCTGTCACCTGGGCTGGAGTGCAGTGGCTCGATCTTGGCTCACTGCAACCTCCGCCTCCTGGGTTCAAGCGATTCTCCTGCCTCAGCCTCCTGAGTAGCTGGGATTACAGTCGCCCACCACTACGCCTAGCTACTTTTTTGTAGTTTTAATAGAGACGCGGTTTCACCATGTTGGCCAGGCTAGTCTCGAACTCCTGACCTCGTGATTCACCTGCCTCGGCCTCCCAAAGTGCTGGGATTACAGGCATGAGCTACTACGCCTGGCCTGGAATTTTACTTATAGTTTAATTATATACTTTTAACTATAAAATGTGTAATGTGAGCACTACTGATAATCCCTTTCATAATGACTATTAGCTATGTCCTGAGCACCTTAGATACTTTATCTCATTTTAGTCTTCACGACAAGTCAATGAAGCACATAATGACCAGTTTTCTAAGAATGGAAATCAAGACTGAAAGACTTTCAGTAAGTTGTTCACGGCCACACAGCTGTTAAAAGCAAAGCCAGGAATTGAACACAGGTCTGTAGTTCAAAAGCTCACACATTCGCTCTACTGTTAACTAAACAATGATATGATAAAGACAAGAAACATCTTTTTCTGAACCCAAACTTTTGGAAATATATAATATCCAATGTATTTCTTCTTTATAGAAATGTTTAATAGCAATGTCTGCTTCGATATGATGTCAAGAAGTACACTGTTAAAGTAAATATTTTAAATCACCTCAAACTCCAATTACGCCTTGCTTACAGTCATGAAGAAAGAGAATTTAAAATGAAGAAACATTGTTGTGTTCATTTGTAAATAACATATTGCAGCCAACTGTTTCTTAATTGCTCAGACTGTTGATAAATAATCCAGCCCTGCTGCTCTCCACAGACAATTTGCTTTGGATCAGACCAGGCAATTCAAACAACACTAATTACAGTGAAACCCTTTTATATGAATTTCTGTTTGTCATGGGGCCAAAAGCCCCTTTATAAAGAGTTAAGGCACTTTTTTCTGATTTTTGCCTGAAACATAACAATTATTACCTGGGCTCAAGTTATAGTGAATAAATTTTGGTTGAATAAAAATGGATAAAGTTGTATACCATGTTAAAAATATGTATCTCATTGCTTTTATTGTTTATTGTACTGTCATGAATTATATTTATTTTATATTTTTAATTAAAAGAACAGATGGGAAGCTTTATTTAAAGAATACTTTCATTGAAATAAGCTACACTGTTGAATGATTTACTGTAACAGAAATTTGTATATTAATATATAGATGTGTCTTTACTAGAGAGAAACCAACACTTCAGGAAGTCTTCACTATATCAAGGGATTTGCTGTAACATGATATCATTGTATTTATGATTTTATGGTGTTAAAATGAATATTAAATGAAACAAAATTCCCAAGGATTACTCAGGAGACAGCTAAGTACATAACATTTTGCATAGATGGTTGGAAGGCACAATTTTGCTCCATCACTGCATCCATATCCTTGAACGATTTCGACTGAAGACAGCATTTCTTTGAATTTTTCATTAAACCAGACGTCTTGAAATATGAATTCCTTTTATGTTTCTGTGAGTTTTGGCTAAAAGAACCCCAGTGAATAAATCATACAATACTACATGTCACCAGCACTTGTGAATATTTCTGCTTTGTTATTCTATTCTCAGTAGAGCACCATTGATTATCAAACTCAGCGGAGAGCATTTGATGATCATATATCTCCATTAGCTCCTGGTTTGACTACCATAGATTTTTCTGGTTAAGCTTGCATTATGTATTAGGAAGCCTATCTCTTCAATACAACGTTTGATTTCATTTTTCTAAGGCTAGAACTCTTATTATGTATTACGTATAAAGATTCTTATCTTTTATATGTACAAATAGGCTGCACTGTCTTTGTGTAACTGAAATGTATGCCATCTTTTTTTCTTGATTCACAGGTAGCATATTATACTATGATGATGAATCTCTACAATGCAATGGCTGTCAGGGTAAATATTTCTTCACTTGTTAAACAAATGAAAAGTCAATTGTGCCCTGAATTCGCTTTTAATAAAATGAGCAAACCAGAATAATGCAAATTTGATTGATATGCTAATGGTAAAGAGAGAAGGAGTATGTAGTTAAAAAGTTAGTTATGCTAAATAATCTTGGCAGTATTAAAAATTAGAGTAAAATGTAAAACATGTAATTATAAATGCTTATGTTTTAGAATGTCGAATATCTCTGAGCCATAACTAGAGAAAGTCTTAAATATTAATGAAGCAATGTATTAGTTTCCATATGTCATACAGAATACATTGTGATAAATGGATGAATATGGTTCTGAAATATGATTCCTGCCCAATACAAATCAATTAGAAATTATTCATATGATTTAACAGTAACGAAGTCAGTTTCCAGCTTAGAAGTTTTATTTCTATCATTTCTCTGTTCATTTTTAATGTGCTATTTTCCTAATAGAAAACTGAATTTAGCAATTATGGAGCTTGAACTCAGTTTCTGCACTGATCTTGGGAATGGACATAACAAAAATATTAGTTCTTTTGCTTCAGACAATATGATAATAATTTAATTGCTAAGCTATTATAAATGGAGAAATTTCTTAAGTGAATTTCATTAGTGTTCTTAAAATCTATGTTGCCTTATATTCTTTTTCATTAATCTGTTAGTTCTGCAAATAATGGATTTTATTTTGAGTGAGGCAAGGTAGTAAAATCCTTTCTGAAAGTGCTGGGGTGAACCATAGTGGGTAAGTTAACATTATTTTGACTACGTGTTTTGCTTTAGAAAGAGGCTCTTTCCTTTTCAGGTGAGTGTACTGGTAGTTTAGCCAGCTCACTCTAGTATTTCTTCATCCTCCTCTCTGCTTGTTCACCTGGAGTTTGAGGAAAAATATAAAAGGAAGAAGTAGATCTTCCTGCTGCTTTTCTTGAGCCAGAGGCAGAAAATCTAGCTGCAATGGGCTATTTGCCTTTCTCAGTAATATTCATATAGGAAAACAATTCAATTTTTCTCTTTTAATGGGAATACTTTGGTCTAGGAATTTCAGAGATTTTATACAGCTTTGCTATAAACTTAACCTCTGAGACTAAAACACCATTGATTCTTTTCTGCTTACTTCATGTCAGATGTGTCTCCAAAATAAAAAGTCATAGATGACTGAGAACCTAAAGCAGTTAATGCCCATTTAGCTATTTCCACTGATCACCAGGGGAGATTGTAGAAGAAGATCCTTCCTCCCTTCTGTGCTTCTAAGGAGAAGCACAGAAGATAGAGTTAGGAAGGTGTGTACTTTTGTGTATTATTTTACCTCAAACCTTCATATTGAGTTCTGGTCTGGCTTATTAAGGTTTCTTTTATCTAGACTGAACATATGTAAGAAATTCACATCAGTATAAGTCCCTTGGAAGGCAGTTTTTTACTTATTCCAACATATACTAAAAGCTCAATTTTCCAATAGCATCATCCAATGTCAATTTATCTTTGATTAATGTCAATGGACAATGTTGAATTTTACTGAGTCTTATGATCCTGGAAAACAACAAAGGTTAAGAAATCCCCACACCTGGCCGGGTATGGTGGCTCATGCCTATAATCCCAGCACTTTGGGAGGCCACGGAGCGTGGATCACCTGACATCAGGAGTTCAAGGCCAGCCTGGCCAACATGGTGAAACCACGTGTCTAGTAAAAATACAAAAATTAGCCGGGCATGGTCGTGGGCACCTGTAGTCTCAGCTACTCGGGTGGCTGAGGCAGGAGAATCCCTTGAGCCCAGGAGGCGGAAGTTGCAGTGAGCCGAGATCCCACCACTGCACTCCAAGCCTGGGTGACAGAGCAAGACTCCGTCTCAGAAAAAAAAAAAAAAAAAGAAATCCCCACACCCTTTTCTGTTTTAGAAACAGCTTACTGCAAAATAATAATAATAATTAAAACAGGAAAAGAAAAAAGTTTACTCTTCCCTTGTATCGGATATATACAGGGATGCCCCACTTTTTTACCTATGACGAGGCCAGATGCATTCCCTCCAAATTTCCATTCTTTACTTCACAAATGATTAGCCGAGTTGCTTGTTCCTACTGACCAGTTGGAACAAAATGTTTGTTAACCAACCTGTGATTTAGCTTCTCTCCCTCCTCTATGTCCCTGAACATTGGCCAGCATGTAGCATCTCCTTAACGTCCTCTCCTGATAATAGACTGACTTCAGGATAAAAGATTCTCTGATCTACTATTCAGTCATGCCACCCTCTTATCCCACTTCTCCACCTCAGATTCCTTCTAGCCTTGTTTATACCTTCCTATGAAAGAAAAATTCTTTTTGCCTTCCTCTTAACTTGCTTGTAAATCTCATGGTCAAAGTGTTCTCCCTATGCAGTAGTCTGCCTCTGCAGATTGCAGTAGTCACCCTCCCGCTTCCTCTTGCAATATTCCTTTCCAATAAAGTCTCTCCCTTGTAATTCTGGATCCTTTTTCCCTTCCCCTTCCTTTCTCTTCTCCTTCTGTCTTCTCCCCTTCCTGCCTCTCCTGTCCTCTCCTGTCCTCCTCTTATTGCCTTTTCTTTCCAACACAACATTTTGGGAGAGAAGCATACGGGTGGGAATGCAGTAGGGATTAAAGTGAGGGGAGCGAAGACTTAGGCTTTACCTAGAGATTGGAACGATCCACTAATGACACTCAGGAATTTCTGTGAGGCTATGTGGAGCACATAAATGTTAGAGACATTTCTTTAACAAAGAAGTTCAAAGTCACTCTTCAGAGGTTTGAGATGGGTTAACTTGGTAGTAGACTATGTGCTATTTCATGTTCCTAAGTTGAGGAATCAGGAATGAGGCTCACTGGCAGAAAGACCATAAGTGATTCCCCAACAACAATAAGTTTATAGCATTGGTTGAACCAAGTGACCAGTGACTGGAACTGAAGCTGTCAGTGGACTCCAACCAATTTATTTGTAAGTGGATTTTTGCAAGATGGCACTCTTAAAATTCTGCTACTTGCAAGAGTGAGTGGCCAGAGAGACCAATGTGTGGCCCAGATACCTTTGTGTTGTGTATATCCGAAGATTACAATCCTAATTGGATACCAGTAGCTGAAGTTTTATTTCTAATAAATACAATTCTGCTTTTTCAGTTCATAAGCTACCTGGTAACTTAGTTCAAAACTAGAAGTGATTTAAACATGAATGGTGAGTGTTCAAAAGAAAGAATCTCTAAGGGTAACAGATAACTACCAAATATCTATATGGCCAATAATATCCAGACAGATATATAGGTACCCAAATTATGAATAAGACCTTCATGTACAGTATATAAGAACAAAACTTTTGTCTTAATTTTCCTTACGAACAAAACCTATTGTAAGTTACATATATTTGGTTATTGATTGCTACCATGACAACTAAAATGTATTCAATTGTCAAAGAGGCTAGTGGAGCATTTCTGAAATGGCAGAAGTTTTACAAATTTATTTATAGCCTATCCATCCCTAAATAGATATCACTCTTTTGTAATGAAGAACAAATTATATGTATGTTATTTTCTTTTATTTAATATATATTAATATCCTGATTTGCTGCATTTATTTTTTAAAGGGTCACCTTTTCTCTAAAGACTTTATGATCCCCCTACTCCTGTAGAATTCATCACTTTCCTTTTTTATATTCCTGTTTTACCATTGACATACTTCTGTTATAGAACCTGTAACATTTTATTATCCTTACTAATTTACATGCCTGTCTCCACCCCACCACCCCCTGCCCCCCTACACACTGTAAGTCTCTTGAGGCCCAGATCCTATCCTCTTCATCTTTGTATCTTCAATGCTTGGCTTATAGTAGGTGGTTAAATAAATATCCCTGAATAAATCAATGAATGCTGGCCCATTCTTTTCTAAACAAGGAGTAAAAAAAGTCCTTTACTTTAACACATTTTTTCTAAGTTTCAAAGTGCGTTTGTTGCAAATTATTTAAGCCTTTGCTGGGGGATCTTTAAGCTTTTTTTGCTTATCTGACTATACTATAATGATGTAGGTAAACTGGACTTGGTAAGGTAAAATTTAGTTTGTACAGTTCATATGTAAATGGAAGACTTCACGAGATTTAGGATTTTGCTGAAGTATCATAACACACACCAATTTGAAGGAGGTTTGCTATGATATAAGCTGCTGTCAGAACCAACAGTATGCCTTTACAAAACCACTGTTGCTGATTTGCTGCTAGGCCAGTGACAGTCAATTAATATAGCAATTAATTGCTCAGTAAATTTTTATCTTAGCTCCTGGGCCCCTGCTCCTCCTGTTTCTCTGTTACACTTTATTTCCTTTTTAGTCTTCAATTTGACTTTACTCCAGATTAGAGTTCTGCTTTTCTTCCAGCATCTTTTCTACTCCATTGTGGATCCTGTTTAAATTTGGGCCCCAACTTTTATTTTCAGTTCTCTTTCTTTGAACAGCTGTTAGTATCTTATGCAAACGCCATGAGCTGATTCAGTTGCACTAGTCATTTCTCTCCCTCTGCCATCTAGATGTACAATTGTATATCTTCTGACAGCCTTGTGTAAAACTCATCCTCCATTTTCTATATAGTGAGCACTTGGGTGTCATCTTAGCCCTCCAAATACTGGGCTTAGAGAGTCTAGTTTCTGACAATATTATAAAGATGAGGGTAAGAATTACTTATGTGGGGAAAACCCATTTAAAAATATCCCCAGGTAGCAAAAGAGTAGAGTTTAGTGAAATTATTTTTTCCATCCTAAGGTCTATTTCTTGTCCCTTTTTCCCATTACCTTGATTCATAGTTTTCAATATTTAGTGTTTTCTCTTGCTTATGGCTTTTGCTGATTGGCTGACCCCATCCAGGAAGAAGTCTCTCATACAAAATGACATATATCTTATACCCAATTCTTATATTTGTAGGGGGAAAATAACCCAAGACCAAGATTACATACATTCAGCCTCAGCCTTGTTGCTGAAGTCTCTATTTTTCCAATAGAATGACTCCAGATTCTGAAACTTATTCCCTGAGAATAAATAGGTATAGCTGGGGCATACCTAAGTGTACTGTAGTCAAACTGACTACCAGTGAGGAAGCAAGGATTTAAAAAAGGGAACGCCCCAGATTCTGAACTTCAGTTAGACTGAGCTCTGGCCAGACTTCAGTGGATTCTGTTTCCTTGGTTCTCCCTCTTTATAAGGACTTCTTATTTTATTTATACCCTGTTCTAGATTAATGCTCCTTTGATTTGTGATGCAGGATTTTTCTTGGTCCTTTTGCAGGGATGATAGCAGGAGGTGCCTCATTTACTCAGCCTGTCTGGCTGTGCCTGGCTTGTGCTCCAGGCCCTGGCCGCTGCAACTGCATGCTCAGTCCCTGGCGGGAGAGTGTGTGTGAGCAAGCGAGTGCAGGGTCTGGCCAGCCATTCTCAACACCAGCACAGGGGCAGGCTCCGTGCAAGGCTTGCAGCCAGACTAGGTGTCTTGCCCAAGGGGAACACGGTGGTGCCCAAGCAGAGGTGCCAACAGCCCTGAAGCCCCAGAAGGGATGTTACAACATGCTAATTAGCTCTTTTAGTTCTGCCATCTGCAGCTGGATGGATGGCGGCGTGTTAACAGCTGGGTCAGTCCCTTGCCCTGCTCTGGCCTGCGGCTCCAGGGCTGGTTTGGCCCCACCATTGCTTCCTATGATGTGGAGCAGATGCCGGAAGGTGATCTCCCACCTGAAGTTGGGTCGTCTCCCCTAGTGTGGCTGAGTCTGGGATTTTTATAGGCAGAGGATAGGGGAGGGGGGAGCTGTAGGTAGTATTGGAAAAGGCAATATTTGACTGGTTAAAAAACATTATTGAGAAAGAACCAATTGGGAAAGGGCAGGCAAACAAGAACAGAAGTTCTCACTCTGGGTCACGGGTTTTATCTGGAAGCAGCAGTCTGGTCTTTCAGCCTTCCGGCTGTTTTTGGCTTGAAGGTGGGGTTTCATCGGACCGCTTCTATCTGCCGAGGCATTTGTCTGACTCCTGCCACAATTATATGGATATGTTGAGGTTTGTAGAGAAGGAGGATGGAGAGTAGATTAGTAATGTTCCAAGAGTGAGATTACAGTGTGTCAGAGTGTGGGGGGAAAATTAGACTTATTTTTTCCTAAATGGGATATAACACTGTGAAATTCAGTTTTCAACTGAATGCCCTGCAATTCTCCTAAAACATAGTTGTTTCTTTAATAAAGTTTACGCTAATGTTCGTAAATTCAAAAGACAAATTGCTAATCTGTCCACTTCAACTTTGTTTTATGTCCATTTCATATTGTTGTCTCTGTGGCAATTCATACTTTTGGCACCAGTTTCTGATATGAAATGTTAATTGTCTTGTAGTATCCTACAAAGAGTTCATTTGTAAGTAAATTATTGTGGCTGCTAATTTTTGAAAAACAAAATGGATCTCTGAAGCTAGGCAAGAAAAAGATTGCTATGTCATGTATTGCCAAATCTTGGTAGGTCAGAACCACTGGTAAATAATAATAATGAGTTAACAATTGTATAGCAGTTACTACTTTCCAGGCACCATTCTAAGTATTTTAAATATTTTAACTTTTCTCTGTAATCATCGTAACTAATTATCTGAGGTATAGGTATCATTAAGATTACAACTTAAAATATGAGGAAAGGGAATCACAGAAAGGTATCTTGCCCAAAATCACACAGCTAGTAAATAAAAGTGTTAGACACTGAACCCAGGAGGTCTGGCACTCACATTTCTGTCATTGCTGGTCACTTGTAATCCTGGCTTTACTTTCAATCCTCTTTTTCTGAAAATATGGATGAGAACAACTATACTGACCTAGACTGAGCTCTTAGGGACATTTTATTACTCATACCCTGTTTTCTTGGAAAACTGACCTTGTGGCCTGATAATTCGTGAGCATCATTATTGGTAGTACATTTCATGCAGGAATTCTAAATTAAGTGACAATTAATTTACAACTTACAAGGAGTAAGTTGAGGCATTCCAATGCAGTGTCACATGCTTCCCCTTGTAGGCAGAATTAGATGGCTCATGACGAAAAACCTCACCATCTAAAAGAATATTCAGGCTGTGGCCTCCCTTATTCCTATTGCCAGCATCAGGATTTGTCATCCATCATAAGCCTAGATGAAACACCCTTCCTGCTCCAATTTTAAATGGATTTTTGTGTAGGATGTAACAAATGATAACAAAGAGAATTTGTCATTTCTTTGCTGGTTGAAGTTCAAGGTGCAGATCGCACAGATTTTTGAAATTTAAAAGTCTGTGTTTAGTTTCATTTATACCTCTACCATGCCTGTTTTGGGCCCTGAAGCATCAGTGGAAAAGAAAAGGGACTCTAACATCTTTAAAACATTAGGAACAATCACAAAATTGTTGCTAGGACTGATAAAGTCAACTGCTCTTTCTAAATTAATGTTTAGAGTATACTAGTCTTCAATAAACTAAACATAATGGGGACATAGAATCTGTCACAGACTTTGGAATGTAACAAAGGTAAACTTTATGGGAAATATTTGTTCCTTGTAATGCCTTTGAAAAGCCTCCTTTATATCATGTCATACATCTTGAGTCTTCCTTTGCTTGTCTGCCCTAGAACAACTGGAGCAATAGCACATGAATGCAAATTTCAAGAAGTGCTGGTGTGCAGCATCTTAGAGATCTCTCTTATAAAATGAATTCCATCATACGTTTTTTATCTTAGTTTCAAAGATCTATGAGGAATGAAAAAAATGGTAATAATCAAAAGCTTACAGAGTGTTAAAGAACTACAGATGTAATTAATTGTTTCAAGTAAAATTCCTTTTACCCTGAAATCCCCATACCTGTTATTGATCAATCACCTATACTTACTTAGTGAAATTCCACTGGAATCTGCAGTTTCAACTGATTCTTTATTATTTTAAATTATTTAACTTGATTATAGTGCCCCCAAACAATTTTGTTCAGATTGAAATGCTCACATTTAGGGAGACAGAAGCAATAGTAACAAGAGAAACAGTAGAACAAAGGTCATTTAAACAACAAATTTGCCAAATAACATCACTTTATTGGCTGATTTCCCCTTAGAGCTTTCTCCGCATATAATAAAATTTTTAATTTATAAAAATTAATCTGACTTGATATATCAAGTAACTATTTTCTTTTGTTTCCCACTTGTGTCTAAAATACAAAAAAAAAAGTTAGAAAAGATTATATAGTGGCTTTACTTAAAAATGATTAAATATGTGTCAGATATATAAAGATTCATCTCAATCCCTTAAAGTACTTATAATACTATTTTCATATTTATAATATTATGAAGTAAGCATTTGTATTTAGAATAATGACCCCAAGATTACATAGAGATAGATAGGTAAATTAATTCAGAAAAAGGATACGGAAGGTCTTTTATATGCTAGACATTATGTTATGGTTCTGGGCGTACAGAATGAATAACAGTTTTATTTACACAAAAAAAGGTATCCCAAAATATCAGCCTAGGGAAGAAAAGAAGGGGCCATCTGGACAACACCAAGCTTTTACCTGATGATGGAATAGATATTTTAATGTTCCGTCCCTATGTAAAAGTATATTTCTTCCTCCCTCCTTCTACTTCTAGTACCAATATCATTGTGAAATGATTAAATAGATCTGTAGAGAAAGGAAGTATAAGGCCAGTGAGAGTGGGGAAACAGAACATAAAAGAGAGGAAACTGCACATTTAATAATTATCCAGAATCTTTTGCTAAAAATATCTAGTTAAGATTTTCACATATATGTCCTACATGTGTGAAACTATTTTTTCATATGATAATATTTTATGTATAAATATAAATGGTTGTGACATGACAATGCAATGATACCTAGAATGAAAACTTAGGTTATATTACTACTTTTTACATTCCTAATCTTTGAAGATTTAGTAAACCCGCATTTCTGTGTTCACTGTACAGTCTTTTTTAGAATGTTGAGCATTCTAATAAAAGTATAATTATGAATAACTGAGTTCTACTTTTGTACTCTCATATATATTTAGAGCATTAATACTGGGTGAGCTATTATCAAGGAATTTGTTTTCCATGCCTTCATTTTTCTTTTCTTTTCGAGATGGATTCTCTGTTACCCAGGCTGGATCATGGTCTCGGCTCACTGCAACTCCACCAGGTTCATCTATTTCTGCCTCACAACTCCTGACCTCGTGATCTGCCCACCTCGGCCTCCAAAAGCACTGGGATTACAAGCATGAGCCACCGCTCCTGGCCCCATGCCTTCATTTTTCATGTTAAGAGAGAAGACATTTTTTCTTTTAGTGGCATTAAGGTTACTATAGATTTTCAGGAATAAAAGTAAACCCAATGGAGGGAAAATCTTTTCTATAGCAGATGGCTTTTAATATATCAAGGTTTTGCCATTTGTTTTAGTGCTTAAAATAAACATTATTTATAAGACCACTTACATTTTGATGTTACTTAATGAGGAATATGCATCATTGATTTGACTAGCTTAAGAGGTCATTTAGAACTTGCCTGTTAACAAGCTGTAATCTGCTGAGCACACAATGACTTTGTTTAAAATTATCTATTCAGAGCTGATCAATGACAATAATTGTTTTATACCAATCACTTTTGAAAGTTGCTAATTACTTTGAAGGACATGAATATGAGTCATTTTTCTTTTGTTTTTTTGAAGTCATAACCCATTCACCTTGAAATTCAGAAGAAATGTTATAAAAATCATCTTGCTGCCTGAAAGTACATTTAAAAATATGAAAAGTATATTTACTAGTACTGGAATATCAACAGAATAGGCAAAATTTAAGATGTCATTTGTTTCTATAATAGGAAATATAGTACAGTCTCATCTATATTGTATTTTACAATATCAATTAGCTATTGGTTAAACTAGTCTCCCTATAATATAAGAAAATACCGTATTTTAAACTAAAGAACATGCATATACTCTCTCTCTTTATACAATATATATGTAAGGTGTTTTAAGTGGAAAGAGTGGGCTTTGGAGTAAGACAAACCTGAGTTTGTATCCTGACTTTCCATTTACTGTTTTACTGGTTATGTGACCCTGAGCAAATTACTTAACCTCAGTTTCTTCATTTTTAACATGGAGATCGTGCCCTATTCACAAGGATATTGTGAGAATAAAAGCAGTTAGCATAATACCTGGCACATTCATGGAGCTCAATAAATTTTAGATCCTTCATTTCACTGATGGCAGCTTCTTCACCCACTCAAATGCTGTTTCCTCCAGATCTTTTTACCCACTCATCTCTAAGAAAGGCACTTAAAGACTGATTGATTATACTTTAGTGTGGATGAGTTTTAATTTGTTACCTTAACCATCACTCACTTATTACATTCTTTAATATCCAATTTTGAATAAAAGGAATTATCTTGGAGAGGAAGTTTAGCCAGCCTTTGGAGAGAGGTGTAGGGTGTCAGGACATTAGAATGTTTTCTGAAAGCATACCAGTTGTAGGCTCTCTAGATATGGTTGGTGCTGTTTCCAGTAGTTGCTGGGTTTGGAGAAGGAAAGAGCCCATGTCGTTGGATTTTTTTCTTTTTTAATTACAGGAAACTCTTCTTACTTGAACACAAATTTTTCAGCCAATTTCAGTTTTTTTCCTTTAACGTCTCTTTCTTAGAAATGGGAATATCCATTTCTCTGATATTACCAAATCATAAACTCGCATTATTCTTCCTTCCTGTTGGTATGCCAACACGCATCTTTTGTGTTTTCTGGCACACTTAATCTTATTTTATTTATAATTTAATGATATTTTCATGTGATAGCCCCTCCCTTAATACTATTTGATATCTTAATATTTTCCTATGCAACTTGAATAACTTCTATTGCTGATGATGGATTTCCTGTCAGTACATGTATTTACAAGTGTTCCCTTCATTAATAAAATTGTTACTGTATATGCAGTAAAAGTATACTGAAACATTTGAAGCCATCCAACCAGCTATGTGACCTGACGCAATTAGTTAACCTCTCTAAACATCAATTCCCTCTTCTATCAAATGAGGCTAGTAATAATCTCCACCTCAGAATGATGCTGTAATGATCAAATTAGATAAGCTAGGAAAATATGCACTTATTTGCATGTATGATTTATATATGTATACATATTCCAATTGATTCTTCTTTTTCATTAGGAAAGTGGTTCTATCAATTCCTTCTTTTTCTTTCTCAGCCGTAATCTAATATTGGTAAAATTAGGGAGAGTTTCTAAATTGAGTATATAATTTTAGAGTTTTTTTTTTAAAGAATTGATCTTGCAAATAAGATCATTTGAGAAGTATTTCAAAAGACATTTTGAATACTTTTATTACATTAGTTTGCTGTACTACTAGTTTCACTTTCTAAAGTTATTGTTGGCTGGGTGTGGTGGCTCACGCCTGTAATCCCAGCACTTTGGGAGGCCAAGGTGGGAGGATCACTTAAGGTCAGGAATTCAAGATCAGCCTGGCCAACATGGTGAAACCCTGCCTCTATTAAAATTACAAAAATTAGCTGGGCATGGTGGCCCATGCTTGTAGTCCAAGCTACTCTGGA
The DNA here is from genome assembly GCF_009828535.3 of Hylobates moloch. Lineage (NCBI taxonomy): Eukaryota > Metazoa > Chordata > Mammalia > Primates > Hylobatidae > Hylobates > Hylobates moloch. The sequence continues at coordinate 51,373,137 of NW_026652293.1, forward strand.
GGCTAAGGCAGGAGAATCATTTGAACCCAGGAGACAGAGGTTGCAGTGAGCCGAGATCATGCCACTCACTGCACTCCAGACTGGGTGACAAAGTGAGACTCTGTTTTAAAAAAAAAAAAAAAAAAAAAGGCTGGGCACGGTGGCTCAGGCCTGTAATCCCAGCACCTTGGGAGGCCAAGGCGGGCAGATCACGAGGTCAAGAGATCGAGACCATCCTGGCCAACATGGTGAAACCCCGTTTCTACTAAAAATACAAAAATTATCTGGCCGTGGTGGCGTGTGCCTATAATCCCAGCTACTCACGAAGCTGAGGCAGGAGAATCGCTTGAACCAGGGAGTTGGAGGTTACAGTGAGCCGAGATCACGCCACTGCACTCCAGCCTGACGACAGAGCGAGACTCTGTCTCAAAAAAATAAATAAATAAATAAAATAAAATAAAGTTATTGTCTCTGATTTACTTGTTCTTGCAAGCTGTTTTGCATATTTCCAGTTAGTTTAGTAATCTCATACGGGGAGTCTGACAAAAACACTCCCTTATAATTTTCATGTTTAATATCTTTTTTTCATTTGAGACCGAGTCTCGCTCTGTCGCCCAGGCTGGAGTGCAGTGGTGCAATCTCTGCTCACTGCAACCTCCGCCTCCCCAGTTCAAGCGATTCTTCTGCCTCAGCCTCCCGAGTAGCTGGGACTACAGACACACGCCACCATGCCCAGTTTTGTATTTTTAGTAGAGACGGGGTTTTGTTTTGTATTTTTAGTAGAGACAGGGTTCCACCATATTGGCCAGGCTAGTCTCGAACTCCTGACTTTGTGATCTGCCTGCCTTGGCCTCCCAAAGTCCTGGAATTACAGATGTGAGCCACCATGCCCAGCCAAGTTTAATATCTTAAATTGTAAAATGATTATAAATGACCTTTTAAATGGCCGTGTTTTAAAACAGAGAAAAATAATCAGAATTTAAGTAAACAATTTTTCCGGTTTATTTTTTATTGATCCAATATTCAACTTATACAAATTTTATACTAAATATTTTTTAGTTAAAAAAAAGTAGGCTTTGGGGATAAAACCCAGTGGACTGGTGCTTAGTCTCCATATTTCCCTTTCCTATTAAAAAAAAAAAGTTTAGGGAAGACATGTGTTCTTCTAGCCTAGCAAACTGTGCCAAAATTGGGAAGACTTCATATCCAAAAAGGGAATCATTTATGATACGTGAATCATTCATATAGATATTTAAACTGTTGGAAAATTTTAGGGAACGATGCCAAATCTTTACGCAAGACTAAGTTAATATTTTTCAATATGTGCTATTTCTTTTTCCTCTAATCCTTTAAATAATTTCAGTTATTTTTTCCTAATTAATATCATATATTATTTTGTTTGAGTTTTTCAAATAGGGGTATTAGAAAATAGAGCAAAGGTATTTATATTAGCAAAGATAGGACTTAAGGACAGTGACTGATTCTCATGGTTCCTGGGGTTGTATAAGATATCTAGAAGCTGACTTAGGTATGGTCTCTCAGACTCCTAACATTCCTCTCATCCAAAAAAAAAAACACCCTACTTTGATGATATGTTCTAGTAAAAATAAAACTATTTGAATGTCAGCATTGAAGTAAAAGATGTAAGAAGCAGATAATTTCAATAAAATTTTTCTTTTATTGAAAATCACAGTTCTCTTTGTTCTCAGTTCTATATTGCAATGGTTATGAGAGTGGGCTCGCTGAAGCCCTAACTTAAAATTTGATTCCTGGATTCATCCTAATAGCTGTATAATTACAGAAAAGTTGTGTAACCTCTCTTTTTAATTGTTTCCACATCTGTAAATGAGGTAATGAGTATTTATGTCATAGGAGTATTCTAAAGATTAAATACATAAGTGTAAGCAAGAACCCTTAGATAGTGCCTAGCACATAAGAGCTCAATAAATATTAGCTATTGTTGTTATTGTTAAGGAAGTATTAAAATGTCATAATTAAGATACAATAATTTGTTTAAATATTTTGATACCACTGAATTTAAGAAGCCCATTAATGAGACAAAATACAAAAACTAAACATGTATTTCAATGAGACCAAATGCAACCTTAAAGTGAGTTGGCTATGAAAAAAAAAAATCTATTTGCCCAGGAAGTGGAAATGGTAGGAATTTGTAAAGCAAATTTTTATAAATCTTCCAATAGTTTAGTATTCTGTGAAATAATTATAAATAATTTAAAATAAATTATAATAACGTATAATTGTTTATTTTATAATATTTCATAAAAAATTTATGAGCAGAACCTATATTTACAACTAGTATACTACAATATTAGTAGAAAAGCCTAAGACTTTATTTGATAGGAGTTATCAGCCATAATTACCTTAATTTTGAAGTGCTATTACATTTTTTAATAAAAGTGTTTAATGGCATATTTTATCTCTTTATTTACTTTAATAGATTCAGAGACGATGGCGAGGCTATAGAGTTCGGAAATACCTCTTTAATTATTATTATTTGAAAGAGTACCTAAGGGTCGTTTCAGAGACCAACGATGCAATTAGGTAAGTAGTGTAATCATCCATTCACTAGGGAAAACTTTGGAAAGATTACTCAATAGATGTTGATCAACACCATAGTTAGAAATATTTTTTTGTTTTAGACGGAGTCTTACTGTGTTGCCCAGTCTGGAGTGCAGTGGCGCAATCTCGGCTCACTGCAATCTCCTCCTCTTGGGTTCAAGCAATTCTCCTGCCTCAGACTCCCGAGTAGGTGGGATAACAGGCGCCCGCCACCACGGCCGGCCAATTTTTTTCTATTTTTTAGTAGAGACAGGGTTTCACCATATTGGCCAGGCTGGTCTCAAACTCCTGACCTTGTGATCTGCCCGCCTCGGCCTCCCAAAGTGCTTGGATTACAGGCGTGAGCCACCATGCCCAGCTAAAAATACTTTCTAAAAGTCAGTGTTTAGGCAGACATTTTTCATAAAAAATATATATATGATTCTATTTACCTTAATTTATTATTATTATATTTAAAAAATCTTGTATCCTTCACTGCAAGTTATTTATGTGTGTAGTATCTTGCATATTTATTTATGTGTGTAGTATCTTGGTCCTATACAAAATAGTTTCAGGAAAATCATTTCATGATGAGATGAATTTATCTGTAAAACGATCTAGAGATGCAACATTAAATATGAAAAGCCTCAGATGCATTTGAGAAACATGTTCCATAGCAAGAACTTGCCTCTCCTAGAATAAAATGTCATAAAACATATTAAAAAGATCTGTTCACTGTCAGTTTTGATTTGTTTAAACACATAGGAGGATAGGACATAGATTTAGGATATGGGATCTGTAGAATTATGCAAAGTAAAGGCATCATAATATTACTCAGCCAGCTTTTCCAAAGTTCTATATGTTAAGTTTCCATATTACTTTGAAAATAGTTTTTTCCTCCTGTGATATGCCCCATTCTAATAACATATAAATGACCATATGCATATAGCACATTTTGATAAAAAAGAAATACTAATTAATAATAGTTGGTATTTATAGAATAGTCTCACTTCAAAATATTTTCTACATATATCATATATCAACTTATTTTACTCTTTTTTTTTTTTTTTTTGAGACGGAGTCTTCCTCTGTCATGCAGGCTGGAGTGCAGTGGCATGACCTCGGCTCACTGCAACCTCTGCTTCTGGGGTTCAAGTGATTCTTGTGCCTCAGCCTCTCGAGTAGCTGGGATTACAGTTGCATACCACCACGCCCAGCTAATTTTTATATTTTTAGTAGAGACGGGGATTTCGCCATGTTGGCCAGGCTGGTCTTGAACTCCTGACCTCAGGTGATCTGCCCACCTCGGCCTCCCAAAGTGTTGGGATTACAGGCGTGAGCCACTGCGCCCAGCCCCTTATTTTACTCTTTAAAGTCTTTGAACTAAAGAGAACAAGTAATTGGCAATAAATTATTAAAATAAAAGTTTTATCTGAGACCCTAAAATAATATATAAGATATATATGAAAACTAATTTCCCAACTGCTAACTTTCTCACATATGTTTTGAATATAAAGGGATCTGGTCTTTGAGGATTACCTATAGAGAAATTTGTTAATTTGATTTCTTTGGAAAGAGAGCAGTTAAGGTGGGAAGGCTTCAATAGGATTTAGTCGATTGGAGAAGTTGGAAAATTCAGAAACACATAAATCATAGGGGACTGCTGCTTAATTTCTTCCTGAAACATCTAAAATTCTAAAGACTGGCTGGCTGTCTACAAATGGCTGACTTTAGCTTGTCAGGAGGAAGAGCTAATAGAGTTTGCAAGAGAGAAGAAATACGTGCAGGGCTGGAACTAGGGTAAGACAAGTGAGGCTTTTAAGGGAGGGAGGTGCTCACTCTCAGGGTCACACAGTTATCAACCTTGAACTTTCATAACCCCAAGAGTGAGTATGTCCTTCAATTCTGCACTTCAGGGGCCTTACTTGCTTCACTCTTGTCTGAGCCCTGAATAGAAGAAAGTCAAGGAGGCAAATAGGTGAAGAGGTGGTTTGGGAAAGGTCTGAATCTTCTATTTGACAGATATTTCCAGTAATTCTTATTTTCCTCCTGATTTTGATAGGAATATCTCTAGTCATTAGAGAGTCTGGTATATCAGTGTTGTAGTTTTGTTTTAGAGTGGTATTCTTTAGTATATTACAGAGCCATTCTATTATTTCTAGCTCTCTTAGAGTTTTTTAAACCAGGAATGGAAGTTGACTTTAGCAAATGCTTTTTTATCATCTATTGAAATAATTATATAGGATGTTTTTTCTTTTTTTAATATACTAACATGCATAGAGCTATATTCTATTAATAGATGTACTAATATTAAACCATCATTTATTTTAGGAATACATCTAACCAGGCCATTGTTAATTATTCTTTTGAATTTTCACTAAATTATATGAGTATTTTATTTAGGATACTTACATCCTCTTCTGTATATGTGATTGGTTATACAGTGGTCCCTCTTATCCATGGTTTTGCTTTCTGCACTTTCAGTTATTCACAGTACAGTACAATAAGATATTTTGAGAGAGAACAAGAGAAAGAGTGAGCGAGAACACCCATTTGTATGATCTTTATTATAGTATATTGTTATACTTGTTCTATTTTATTTTTTGTTATTGATGCTAATCTCTTACTGTGCCTGATTTATAAATTAAACTTTATCATAGGTATGTACGTATGGGAGGAAACATACTGTTTATAGGGTTCAATATTATCTGCAGTTTCAGGCAGCCACAAAAAGCCTTGGAACACATTCTCTGTAAATAACAGGGGACTAATGTAATTTTCTTTCTCATATTGCAATTGTCAGATCCTAATGTCAGATTTTTGCCATATTTATTAAATGAATTAAGTAGATTTTTTGATATGGGGATTACTAGTCTTTGGAAGTTTAAAATAAATATTTTATAAAACTCCCTGGACCCAGAGCCTTTTGGGGAAGGTCAATCATTAACATTTCCAAACCTTAATTCAGGTTTTTATAAATTTATTAGAGTCCATTTTCTTTATTTCCAGATAATTATTAGTTCATTGACATTTAAATATATCTAATGTTATTTATGATATTTTAATTACAACATGTACTTTAGTTGTTTTAGTCCATTTCTCATTATTTAATTTGCTTATTTAAATACTTCTCTCTTTTGTTCTCAAAATTGTTAGGCTTATCTATATTTTTTAGAGAAACATCTCTCAGATTTTTTCTTTTAACTTATTTTTGTTTCCTAATTAAATGTTTTGCTTTCATCTTTAAAAGACCCGTAATTTCTTTGTTTCACAAATAATACATGCCCCTTGTAGAAAAACTGAAAATATAGATAATGTAAAAGAAACTAAATAAAAAGTCATCTATAATTTCATCACTCAGAAATAAACACTATTAACTTTTTTTTTTTTATATTTTGAGATGGAGTCACTCCCTGTTGCCCAGTCTGGAGTGCAGTGGCACAATCTTGACTCACTGCAACCTCTGCCTCCTGAGTTCAAGCGATTCTCCTGCCACAGCCTCTGAGTAGCTGGGATTACAGGCGCCTGCCACCATGCCTGGTTAATTTTTGTATTTTTAGTAGAGATGGGGTTTCACCATGTTGGCCAGGCTGGTCTTAAACTCCTGACCTCAAGTGATCCGCCCGCCTCAGCCTCCTAAAGTGCTGGGATTACAGGTGTGAGCCAACGCGTCCAGCTCCATGATGGCTTTTAAATATTTTTTATTGTTGGAGATAGTTGTTCTAAATTTTTGCTATTGTAAATATTGTGTTATTTTAGTACTACTACTAGTTAATATGGAGTTTCTTACAGTTCTTGCATTGATTACTCTACTGCTTTTTTTAGTAATTAAAACATTTAGGCTACGATTTGTTTCCATGTGTATTATTGTCCACATTTAATATATTTTTACATATAATGTTCTTATATTCTAATTGCATTTTTTATATTCTCTTTGAAATTCATTTTTCAATCTCCAGTGGCTTGGCTTTTTCTTGTAGTTTAAACATAAAACAAATGTATTTCTAGGTTTATTGTGTTATAGTCAGAAAATATATTTGGTGCAATTATTACCTCAGGAAAATTATTTAGTTTTTCACCTTTTATACACAGTCACATACCACATAATGATGTTTCGGTCAATGACGTCTGACATTTATGACGGTGGTGCTGCTATAAGATTATGATACTATACTTTTACTGTACCTTTTTTATGTTTAGATATGTTTACATACACAAATAGTTACCATTGTATTACAATTACATATAGTATTCAGTTCAGCATCATGCTGTACAGGTTTGTAGCCTCGGAGCCATAAGCTATACCTAGGTGTGTAGTAGGCTATACTATCTAGGTTTATGTAAGTACACTCTATGATGTATGCACGATGATGAAATTGCCTAAGGATGCATTTCTCAAACTGTATCTCTGTCATTAGTTAAGCCACCCATGACTGTATTATTTTGTTTTGGGTATTCTCTTAAAGGCAAATGAATAGATTCTGTTTTCTTACCCAAGCTAAGTTTTTGTATTTTAATTGAGCAATAAAATGTTTACTTTCATTATTGTAACTGTTTAACTCTTTCTAACTTATCTCATCTTGCTTTATGTTTCTGCTTTTTCTGTTTCCTTTTATATATAAACTATGATTAACATTATACATATTAGAATCATGGCCCTTCTGCACCTCATCTTCAGCTTCATTGAAAATTGAACTTAACTCTTAACTTTTAAAACCGGAGGGCCAGACACAGTGGTGCATGCCTGTAGTCCCAACTACTTGGGAGGCTGCGGCAGGAGGATCACTTGAGCCCAGGAGTCTGAGGCTGTAGTGAGGTGTGATTGTATCACTGCCCTCCAGCCGGGGCAACAGAGTGAGACTCTTTCTCTAAAAAAATATAAATAAACAAAAATATTTGAAAAAAAAAACTGGTTATCCTTCCCCCCCCTGCTATTTAACACAGAAATTTCTGGAGGCTTCTTTCCACCAAAACACCTACTCTTTAAATATAGGCTTCTATCATCTCTTGCCTGGACTCTTAATTAAGCAAGAACATTTTAACAGTTCTCTTTTCTTTTGGTTTTGCCATTCTTCAAAACAGTGTTAAGAGAGATCTCTTTTAAGTCATTTTTCTCTGCTTCAAATCCATCAAACTCTCCCTGTTGCTTTTAGCATGTTACATATTTTAGACTGTCACATAGGTCAACAGCCCCATCTTCAAATGCTCACCCATTCTGAATGTCTTATCAATTTTTAGAAGCATCATGTTTCCTTAGACTTCTAAGCCTTTGCACATGCCATTCTCTTAATCCCTCATCTGCCAGGTCAACTGCTCATCATTCTTTATGTTGCTGCTTAAATGTTGATAGAGTTGGACCACTCCTCATCTGCATGTCCGGAGACTCTCCAACAAAGCTATCTTATGCCTTCTGTCTTATGGTATTATAATTACTTATGTGTTTGTCTTTACCTTTATATTATGAAATCGGTGGGTGAAAGGAGCTGACACTTGAACACCCTGTCTTAATTATCTTTGAAATCTCAGTGTCTAGCACAGTTACTGATATATAGTAAGTCCAAGGTAATATTTGCTGACTAAAAGCTTACTGAATGAAAGAATGAATGAGATTAGATGAAACTCCATTATAATTTTCACTTTGTCAAGCAGCTGCAATTTTGAGAATATTGCTTTTTTCTGTCTTAATAAGTCATGATTTAATACTTATTTAACAACTACTTTGTGGGTCAGGTACTAGGTTAAATGTTATGGATACAATGATTAACATGGTAGATTCCAGCTAGCCTTTATAGAGCTTAAAGCTTAGTAGAGCAAAATTACAATATAATCATCACAAAACAGTTAGCATTTATGATGTCTTTTTTTTTTTTTTTTTTTTTGAGACAGAGTCTTGCTCTGTCTCCCAGGCCGGAGTGCAGTGGTGCAACGTCGGCTTACTGCAATCTCTGCCTCCCGGGTTCAAGTGCTCTTGCCTCAGCCTCCCGAGCAGCTGGGACTACAGGTGTGTGCCACCAAGTCCGGCTAATTTTCATATTTTTAATAGAGATGGGGTTTTGCCATGTTGGCCAGGCTGGTCTCAAACTCCTGGCCTCAGGTGATCTGGCCACCTTGGCTTCCCAAAGTGCTGGGATTACAGGTGTGAGCCACTGCACGATGTCTTTTTATGTGCCAGAAATTATACTAAATTCTGAGAACTATTACAGGCAAGTATAAGACAATATTCTCAAAAATCTCTGACTTTCAGAGATCACTCTATCCTCTAATATTCAAAATAAATATCGTTTAATCAGTCCTTCAAACTGGGATCCAGTGCACCTTCCCTTTCAATATCTCCTAGTTCTGAAGTAGCTTTTCTCTCTATTTATTTTCCTGATGGCATGTTTCAGTTGAATTCTCATTTTAACTCTGTATTTCACTCACCTTTTGCATTTACCTTCTGCTTTTTTCATTGCTTCCTTCTCCATTTTTGATCCTAGTCAACCCCGTACCATCATAGAAGCCTGTTGTAAGCTTCATTTCACTACAGGCTTTTTTTTGTTTTTTTGTTTTTTGTTTTTTTTTGGACGGAGTTTTGCTCTTGTCGCCCAGGCTGCAGTGCAATGGCTCAATCTCAGCTCACTGCAACCTCTGCCTCCCAGGTTTAAGCGATTCTCCTGCCTCAGCCTCCGAGTAGCTGGGATTACAGGTGTGCACCACCACACCAAGCTAATTTTTATAATTTTAGTAGAGACAGGGTTTCACCATGTTGGTCAGGCTGGTCTCAAACTCCTGACCTCAGGTGATCTACCCGCCTCGGCCTCCCAAAGTGCTGGGATTACAGTCGTGAGCCACCACACCCGGACTTTAGTTTTTCAGAACTCTGACTTTAGATATATTAAGCACTCTCATTCTATCCTCCATATCTACCTTACATTTAATCTTTAATATTTTCCATCAGCTTACATCTTTAAACTTTATTCTGGATAATTTCTTCAGATACAGCTTCTATCTTGCTAATTCTCTTTCTTTTGCCAATCCTTAGAGTTAATTTTGATGACTATATTTTTCATTTCTAAAAAGTACTATTTGGTCCTTTTTAAAATTTGCCTAATCATTCTAAAATAATCTTATGTTGTTTGTTGTAAGATTTTATTTTAAAAGATTTAAATAATCAAATATTTATATTCTGCGTCTGATCATTGTAATATTGTTCCGGTTGTTTGTATCATATTTCCTGATTTTTTTCTCGATGTATTTACCATTACAAACATTTTGAGTTCACAGTAAGCTGAACTTCATCTATAACAACCCTAAAGGCATAAATTGGCACAGTTTTCCTCTAGAGAGTAGTTACGTCTGTCTTCCTTAAGCTATAAGATGCTACTGATCTAGAATCACTCTAGTCCCCTTAGAAAGTATTGGCTTAATACGAGAAGCTCAGGTTTCTTTCCCACTCCTATGCCATCAAATCTTCTGAACTCATCATACGAAAGTGTCTGCCCCAAGGTTACCTGACTTTGAAATTTGCTTGCAGGTGACTCCTTCTTGTTTTTTTTTTTTGTTGTTTTTGTATTCTTTTGTTTCAAGACAGTCTTGCTCTGTCACCCAGGCTGGAGTTCAGTGGCAGGATCTCAGCTCACTGCAACCTCTGCCTCCCAGGTTCAAGTTATTCTCCTGCCTCAGCCTCCTGAGTAGCTGGGACCACAGGCACGTGCCACCACGCTAATTTTTTGTATTTTTAGTAGAGGCTGGTGTTGAACTCCTGACCTCAGGTGATCCGACTGCCTTGGCCTCCCAAAGTGCTGGGATTACAGGTGTGAGTCGCCATGACTGGCCTCATTGTTTTGCTCATTTTGTTTTCATTGTCCTTGGAAGATTTTCATTACTTTCTTGGAATCCAGAAATGCATTACAATTTATATGTTGATCTTCTCCGGGATCTAACTATATTACAAGAAGATTCTTGAGAACAGCTAATTTGCAATCGTGCTGAAAGCGGAAGTCTCATTTCTTCTTTTATTTCAGTAGTATTTCCAAATTTATTACATTATGATCAGAAAATGACATCTGTTCTATTTCTACTGTTTAAACTTTGTTGGGAATCTTTTTGTGACCTAATATATGGTGAATTTTAAAAATACACCAACTTTGAAAATAAAATATATTATCTTTTTATAATATAGAGCTCAAATTTTGTTCTTCTTTAATAGTTAAGATTTTTAGATTTTCTATAACTTTTTTTTAAAAAACAAAAAACATTTATTTCTCAAGGGCTGAGAGAGGTAAATTTGAACAACAAAAATCTTTAAAGTATATTTTATCATGCTTTTATTTATATTTCCTATAATGGAAGATTGCTTTATGAAGTTTGGTGCTAAGGTAATGGTTAATAGGTATTCATGACTTAAATCTTCTTCTCTATAGTATTCTTCTTTGTGTTATTTATTTTATCTGCCCTTTATTCAACCTTTTGTGAAATCAAGATTCATACCTTGCTAAGTTTTATGTGCATTTTCTTAATGACTCTTCACCATTTTTTTTTCTTACTTTCAAATTATCAAATTTGATTTAGAGACCAGGAGTGGTGGCTCACGCCTGTAATCCCAGCATTTTGGGAGACCAAGGCGGGCAGATCACCTGAGGTCAGGATTTCAAGACCAGCCTGGCCAGCATGGTGAAACCCCGTCTCTACTAAAAGTACAAAAATTAGGCTGGGCACAGTGGCTCACACCTGCAATCTCAGCACTTTGGGAGGCTGAGGCGGGCAGATCACCTTGGGAGTTTGAGACCAGCCTGGCTAACATAGTAAAACCCTGTCTCTACTAAAAATACAAAAATTAGCTGGGCATGGTGGTGCCCACCTGTAATCCCAGCTACTCGGGAGGCTGAGGCAGGAGAATCCATTTGAATCTGGGAGGCAGAGTTTGCAGTGAACTGAGGTCCTGCCACTGCACTCCAGCCTGGGCAACAGAGTGAGGCTCCATCCCCCTCCCACCAAAAAAAAATTAGATTTAGAGTGTCAGAATGTGGCTGGGATTTCTCTGTCATCCAAATAAGAGGGCCGTTTTCTTTCCTTAAAAAAAAAAAAAAAGTTAACCTTTGTCTTTGATACAATTGTAAATTCACGTGCAGTTGTAAAAAAAAAATACAAAGAAATTCTATGTTAACTCAATACCAGCATCTTGCAGAACTATAGTACAATATCACAGCCAAGATGTTGACCTTGATACAAGCCATCAATCTTATTCAGGTTTTCCCAGATTTACTTTGTGTGTGTGTGTGTAGTTAGGTCTATGCTAGTTTATGACATGTCCAGTTTTATATATCTCCCACTAGAGCCAACACACAGAACAGTTTCATCTCCTGAATATCCCTTGTGTTGCCCTTTTATAACCACATTCACTTCTATTCTACCACACTCCCCTCACACCATCCCTAACTTCTGCCAACCATTAATCTGTTTGCCATTTCTATAATTTTGTCATTTCAAGAATATATATAAATGGAGTTATACTGTTATGTCAAACATTTTATGATTGACTTTTTTTCCACCCAGCATTGTTCCCTAAAAATTTGCTCAAGTTGTTGCATGTATTGATATTTCCTTTTGATTGTAGAGTACTAGTTCACCTTGTGAATGTTTGATTAATCATTTACCCGTCGAAGGATGTCTGGGTTGTTTCTATTTCGGAGATTTTATGAATGAAGCTACTACAAACATAGTGTACAGATTTTATGTGAGCACACATTTCTATTTTTTTGGAATAAATACCCAAGGGTGCAAGTATTGGGCCCTATGGTAATTGCATATTTAGTTTTACAGGGAACTGTAAAACTGTTTTCCTGAGCAGCTGTACCATTTTACATTCCCACCAGGAATGTGTGAGTGTTCCAGTTTCTCCGTGTCTTCACCAGTATTTATTATTTTTGTGTTTAAAAATTTTAGCCACTCTGATAGGTATGTACTGATACATTCATGAGGTTGTAATTGCATTTCCCTAATGACTAAGGAAGTTTAATACTTTTTCATGTGTTTATTTGCCATTTGCATATTCTTTTTTGAGAAATGTCTTTTCATGTGTTTTGCCCATTTTCTAATTAGATTATATTTTTATGGTTGAGATTTTGGGAGTTTCTAAAATTGTATTCTGGATGCATTTTTTTTCAAATATGTGGTTTGAAAATATTTTCTTCCAATGTGTAGCTTGCCTTTTCATTCTCTTAGTATGATCTTTTCACAGAACATAACTTTTTAATTTTAATGGCATCCAGTTTTTGAATATTTCCTTCTATGAATCATTATTTTGGAGTGTAGTCTAAGATCGCTTTGTCTGTCCCTAGATCCCAAAGATTTTCTCCTTTTTTTTTCCTAAAAGTTTTATTGTCGCCCATTCTACATTTGTTTGTGATTCATTTTTAGTTCATTTGTGACAATGGGTATCTAATTGTTCTAGCACCATTTTTTGAAGAGGCTATCTTTCCTTCATTGAATTGCTTTTGCACCTTGTCAAAAACAAGGTAGGTATAATTATGTGGGTCTATTTTTGGACTTTCCCTTCTGTCCTTTTTGTCTATGTGTCTATCCCACTGACAAAACACACTATCTTATCTACTGTAACTATATAATAAACCTTAACATTGGGTAGGGGGATTCCTTTCACTCTATTTTTTTCAAGGTTGTTTTTATTTATTCTCAGCCTTTTGCTTTTCCCTATGTATTTTAGAATAAGGTTATATACGTCTACAAAACACTTGGCTGGAATTTTGTTAGGAATTTAATTAAATCTGTGGACCAATTTGGGAATAATTGATTCATTTTCTTTTAAAAATAAGTTATATTCACTTATACTTATTGATATTGTACATGTGTGTTGTCTTAGTTCTATTACTTTCTTGCTATAGGTTTTCATGGTTAGGCTTTCAGCATATGTATGGCCTATGTATATATGCTTTAAATCTAATAATTTGGAAAATTTAAGCCTATTTTTAGTTCTGATAGATATCTTATTTTCTTAAAAGCATTTTCAGTATTTATGTTTCGACAAAATCTATTGAATAGAGTTTGATTGACTACACACCCATAGTTTTACATATTTTTATCCTTAGACATAATGTGACCTGTCAGTTTATACATACATTTTTTTTCTTTTTTCTTTTTTTTTTGAGTTGAAGTCTTGCTCTGTTGCTCAGGCTGGAGGGCAATGGTGCGATCTCTGCTCACCTCACCCTCCGCCTCCCAGGTTCAAGCGAATCTCCTGCCTCAACCTGCCAATTAGCTGAGGCTACAGGCATGCACCACCATGGCTAATTTTTGTTTTGTTTTGTTTTTCTAGTAGAGACGAGATTTCACCATGTTGGCCAGGCTGGTCTGGAACTTCTGACCTCAAGTGATCCACCCGCCTCAGTCTCCCAAAGTGTTGGGATTATGGGTATGAGGCACCGCACCCAGCCTATACATACGTTTTTAAATATCATGAAATTATTTTTCAATTGTATATTTGAGTTTTTTGGATTATTTATATTATTTATTTATTTTTTGAAACAGGTTCTTGCTCTGTCATCCAGGCTGGAGTGCAGTGGTGCAATCTCAGCTTATTACAACCTCCGCCTCCTGGGTTCAAGTGATTCTTGTGTCTTAGCCTCCCGAGTAGCTGGGACTATAGGCGTGCGCCACCACGCCTAGCTAGTTTTTGTATTTTTTGTATTTTTTGTAGAGATGGGGTTTCACCATGTTGGCCAGGCTGATCTCAAACTCCTGACCTCAAGTGATTCATTGCCTTGGCCTCCCAAAGTGCTGGGATTACAGGCATGAGCCACCACACCTGGCCTACTCATATATATATGTGTGTGTGTATATATGTGTGTGTGTATATATATGTGTGTGTGTGTGTGTATATATATATATATATAATTATTTTGTTTTGTTTTATTTATTTATTTTTTTCCTTTGAGACTGAGTTTTGCTCTTGTTGCCCAGGCTGGAGTGCAATGGCATGATCTCGGCTCATTGCAACCTCCACCTCCCGGGTTCAAGCGATTCTCCTGCTTCAGTCTCCCAAGTTGCTGGGATTACAGGCACCAACCACCATGCCCGGCTAATTTTTTGTATTTTTAGTAGAGACGGGGTTTCGCAATGTTGGACAGGCTGGTCTTGAACTCCTGACCTCAGGTGATTCACCTGCCTCGGCCTCCCAAAGTGCTGTGATTAGAGATGTGAGCCATCATGCCTGGCTTATATTATTTTTGTTTCATGTTTATTTCTTAGGTTTGCCTGGTATTATGGCTTTTATTGGTGCTCTCATTGTCTGATTTTCAACGTCTATTATTTTCTTTATACACTTTCATTTCCATTTCGTCTTGGTCACTTTTCTTAAATCTGCTCTCAATGTGCTTTTCTGTGCTTTCAGCATTGTCTATTCTTTTTGCTCTTTCCAATGGAAACTTCATTTCTATGATGACTATATTTTTCAGTTGTGACTTTAGTTCTATCATCCTTTTCTTTTTGGAAATTATAATCATCCTTTTCTTTTTGGAAATTATAAATAATGCAGAAATGTATAAAACTTAATATTACAAATACTTAGAGGCAATCACTAAAATTTGGTGTATATATATATGCAGATAATGTTTTCTAGTTTGACTATTTATACAAAAATAACATGTAATAGTGCTTTGTGTACTTAAAATTTTACGTAAATGCTATCGTGTCACATGTTTAAGTGTTCTATAATTAAACCTTTTTTAACTAACTTAACATGTTTGCAAATTCTATTTGTACACATAGATTTTGTTTATTTAATTGCCATATTTTATTGATTCCTTGAACTTAACACAGAACTGATATAGATGGGTCACCACTAATGTCTAAGCTTTATTCTAATTTTTTAAATTACCCTTGCTTTTTCTTGAATTATCTTTTTTGTTGTTGTTTCTACATCAGTTTCCCTTTTCTTTTCCCACCCATTTGGAAGGTATATAATCTAAATTCTTTCTTCTACTGATAACCCTCAAATTTTAACATACTGTATATTTACCTTCTTTCTCCTTTAAATGATAAAGCATAGAATACATTAAACATGACCCTCTATGTATCTTTCACTTTTTAATGAAAGACAATTACTTTGGTTTTTACTTTATTTTTAAATTTGTTCCAGAATGGCATTTTTAGAATAGTTAAGAGCCAATACTTATTTAGATTTGTCAACATATTTTGCTAGTTTTATTGCTCACTGTTACTTTTAAAATTTCACTATTTCCTTGTGGGTTTAGTTTTTATTTGCTGAAGGTAATCCTTTGGCATTTTATTTGCTGAAGGTAATCCTTTGGCATTACTAATCCTGTGAGTAGTAACTTTCTCAGTTTTATGCATCTTAAATTAGCTTTATCCCATATGTTCTATCGAATGATAGTTATATGGTTATAAAATTCTGAGATGACCGATTTTTTTTTCAGGTATTTGAACATATTATTTCATTACTTTTTTTTTTTTTTTTTTGATATGGAGTCTCACTCTGTTGCCCAGGCTGGAGTGGCGACATCTGGGCTTACTACAACCTCCATCTCCTGTGTTCAAGTGATTCTTCTGCCTCAGCCTCCTGAGTAGCTAGGATTACAAGCGCCCACACCACACTTGGCTAATTTTTGTATTTTTAGTAGAAACGGGGCTTCACCATGTTGGCTAGACTGGTCTCGAACTCCTAAACTCAGTGATACACCCGCCTCAGCCTCCCAAAGTGCTGGGATTACAGGCGTGAGCCATCGTGCTCGGCTCTGTCGCCCAGGCTGGAGTGCAGTGGTGCGATCTCAGCTCACTGCAACCTCTGACCCCCAGGTTCAAGCAATTCTCCCTGCCTCAGCCTCCCGAGTAATGGGGAATACAGGCATCCATCACCGTGCCCAGCTAGCTTTTGTGTTTTTAGTAGAGATGGGGTTTCACCGTGTTGGTCAGGCTGGTCTTGAACTCCTGACCTCAGGTGATCCGCTGGTCTTGGCCTCCCAAAGTGCTGGGATTACAGGCGTGAGCCACCATGCCTGGCATATTTCATTACTTTTTGTCCTAAATTGTCACTGATGTACAAAGTGTGATGTTGGTCAAGCTATCTTTGGAAGACAGCTCTCTAGTATCTTTACATTTTTTTCTTTACTTTTGTAATGTCCTCTTATTTTACCACAATGTATCTAAGAATTTTAAAAATATGGACTGCTTTCTATCTGATGAGCTGCCTTAATTTTATCACTCATGTTTTCTTGTTTAGGAACTCATGTTTAGGAAAATTCTTAGCCATACTGCTATTGACTTGTCTCTAATCTCTAGTTTGTTTTTCAACAGCTCCTATTAGATGCATATTTTAACTTTTCTTTCTAGTCACCTTGACTTATAACATCTTTTTTATGTTTGTATTTATATTTGTGCTAGGAGTAATTTGTATCTATTTTCCAATTCATGAATTTTCTCTTTAGTTTGTTATTGTCTGCTGTTAAACTCATTTACTGAGTTTTTATTTTCAATGAATATATGTTTAAAATTTTTGGGGGGTAGGGCTCTTTTAATAAAATCCTCTCCCCCTCTTTATTTCATGTTGCTATTCTCTAGTTTCTCTTTAAACATTTTTTTTGTTTGTTTCTTGTGTATTTTTAAAACTCTTTTATCTTAGGTTCAGGGTACATGTGCACCTTTGCTGTATAGGCAAATTGCATGTCACAGTGGTTGGTTGTACAGATTTTTTCGCCACCCAGATAATAAGTATAGTACCCAATGGGTAGTTTTTTTTATCCTAACTCTCCTCCTTCCCTCTACCTTTAAGTGGGCTCTGAAGTCTGTTGTTCCCTTCTTTGTGTTCATATGTACTCAATGTTTATTTCCCACTTACAAGTGAGAACTTGTGGTATTTGATTTTCTGTTCCTGCGTTAGTTCACTTAGGATAATGGCCTCCACCTCCATCCATGTTGCTTCAAAGGACATGATCTCATTTTTTTTTTTAATGTGTGGGTAGTTTTCCATGGTATATATGTACCACATTTTCTTTATCCAGTATACCATTGATGGGCATCTAGGTTGATTCCATGTCTTTGCTATTGTGAATGGTGCTGAGACGAACAGACATGAGCACATGTCTTTATGGTAGAATGATTTGTATTCCTTTGGGTATATACCCAATAATGGGATTGCTTGGTTGAGTGGTAATTCTGCTTTGAGTTCTTTGAGAAATCACCAAACTGATTTCCAAAATGGCTCAACTAATTTACATTCCCACCAGCAGTGTATAAGTGTTCCCTTTTTTTGCAACCTTGCCAACATCTGTTATTTTTTGACTTTTTTAAAATAGCAATTCTGATTGGTGTGAGATAGTATCTAATTGTGGTTGTGATTTTCATTTCTCTAACAATTAGGAATGTTGAGCATTTTTTCATATTCATGTTGGCCACATGAATATCTTCTTTTGGAAAGTGTCTGTTCATGTCCTTTGCCCACTTTTCATTGGGATTGTTTGTTTTTTGCTTGTTGATTTGTTTAAGTTCCTTATAAATTCTGGATATTAGAACTTTGTCAGATGCATAGATGCGAATATTTTCTCCCATTCTGTAGGTTGTCTCTTTACTGTGTTCATAGTTCTTTTTAAATTTTGCTCTGCAGAAGCTCTTTATTTCAGTTAGATTCTATTTGTCTTTTTTTTTTTTTGGAGATGGAGTCTTGCTCCATCACCAGGCTGGAGTGCAGTGGTGCAATCTTGGTTCACTGCAACCTGTGCCTCCCAGGTTCAAGCAATTCTCCTGTCTCACCCTCCCAAGTAGCTGGGATTACAGGTGTGCGCCACTATGCCCAACTAATTTTTGTATTTTAGTAGAGATGGGGTTTCACCATGTTGACCAAGATGGTCTCGATCTCTTGACCTTCTGATCCACCTGCCTCAGCCTCCCAAAGTGCTAAGATTATAGGCGAGAGCCACCGTGCCAGGCCTATTCGTCATTTTTAATTTTTGTTGCAAATGGTTTTCTTGTCTTCTTCATGAAAACTTTGGCAGCATCTTATCCAGAATGGTATGTCCTAGGTTATCTTCCAGGGTTTTTATAGTTTTAGGTTTTACATTTAAGTCTTTAATCCATCTTGAGTTGATTTTTATATATGGTGTAAGGAAGAGGTTCAGTTTCAATCTTCTGCAAATGGATAGCCAGTTTTTCCAGCACCATTTATTGAACAGGGAATCCTTTCCCCATTGCTTCTTTTTGTTGATGGTTGTAGGTGTGCAGCATTATTTCTGGGCTCTCTATTCTGTTCCATTGGCATATGTGTCTGTTTTTCTAGCAGTACCATTCTGTTTTGGTTTCTGTAGTCTCGTAGTATAGTTTGAATTTGGGTAACATAATGCTGCTAGCTTTGTTCTTTTTATTTAGAATTGCCTTGACTATTTGAGCTCTTTTTTTGCCTCCATAGGAATTGTAGTAGTTTTTTTCTAATTCTGTGAAGAATTTCATTCATAGTTTGATAGGAATTAGCATTCAGCCTGTAAATTGCTTTGGGCAATGTGGCCATTTTAACAATATTGATTTCTTCTATGTGATATGGTTTGGCTCTGTGTCCACACCCAAATCTTATCTCCAATCATAATCCCCACTTGTTGAGGAAGGGACCTGTAATCCACGTGTGTTGAGGAAGAGACCTCTAATTCCCACGTGTCGAGGGAGGGAAGTGATGGGATTATGGGGGCTGTTCCCCCATCCTGTTTTGTGATAGTGAGTGAATTCTCACAAGACCTGATGGTTTTATAAATGGTAGTTTTTTCTGTGCTCTCACACGTTCTTGCTCTTGCCTGCTGCCATGTAAGATGTGCCTGCTTTCTCTTTTGCGCCATGATTGTAAGTTTCCTGAGGCTTCCACAGCCATGCAGAACTGTGAGTCAATTAAACCCCTTTCCTTTATAAATTACCCAGTCTCAGGAAGTACTTCATAGCAGTGTGAAAATGTACTAATACACTATCCATGAGCATGGAATGTTTTCCCATTGGTTGCATTGTCTCTGATTTCTTTGAGCACTGTTTTGTAATTCTCACTGTAGAGATCTGTCACCTCTCTGGTTAGCTATATTTCTATTTATTATGTATTTCTTTTATTTATTTATTTATTTTTTTGAGACGGAGTCTCACTCTTTCACCCAGGCTGGAGTGCAATGGCACGATCTCGGCTCACTGCAAACTCCGCCTCTTGGGTTCAAGCCATTCTTCTGCCTCAGCCTCCCAAATAGCTGGGACTACAAGCACGTGCTACCATGCCCGGCTAATTTTTGTATTTTTCATAGAGACAGGGTTTCACCATATTGGTCCAGCTGGTCTTGAACTCCTGACGTCGTGATCAGCCCACCTCAGCCTCCCAAAGTGCTGGGATTACAGGTGTGAGCCACCATGCCTGGCCCTGTATTTCATTGTTTTCATGGCTATTGTTAATGGGATGCCTTCTTGATTTGGCTCTCAGCTTGGATGTTGTTGGTATATAGCAATGCTACTGGTTTTTATATATTGATTTTGTACCCTGAAACTTTGCTGAAGTTGTTATCAGGTCAAAGAGCTTTTAGACAGAGACTGTGGGATTTTCTTGGTATAGAATCATATCATCTGCAATCAGGGGTAGTTTGACTTCCTCTCTTCCTATTTGGATGCCTTTCATTTCTTTCTTTTGCCTGATTGCTCTGACAAGGACTTCCAGTACTATGTTGAGTAGGAGTGGTGAGAGAGGGCATCCTTATCCTGTTCTAGTTCTCAAGGGGAATTGCTTTCAGCTTTTGCCCATTCATTATGATTTTGGCTGTGCATTTGCCTATGAAGAGACTTAGATTTCCACACAATAATATCTGGAGACATCAACATCCCACTGACAGTATTAGACATAACGTTGAGGCAGAAAACTAACAAAGATATTCAGGACCTGAACTTGACACTTGACTAAATGACCTAATAGACATCTCTCTATAGTACTCTCCACCCCAAAACAATAGAATATGCATTCCTCTCATCTGCACATGGTACATACTCTAAAATTGACCTCACAATCAGCCATAAAACAATCCTTAGCAGAATCAAAAAACCTGTAATCCTGCCAACCACACTTTCAGACTACAGAACCATAAAAATAGAAATCCTTGCTAAGAAAATTCCTCAAAAGCATACAGTTACATGGGAATTAAACAACTTGCTCTTGAGTTCCCTTTGTGTAAACAATAAAATTAAGGCTGGAATCAAGGAATTCTTTGAAACTGATGAGAACAAAGATACAACACACCAGAATCGCTGGGACACAGTTAAAGCAGTGTCAAGGGAGAATTTCATAATGCTAAATGCCCACATCAAAAAGTCAGAAATATCCCAAATTAATAACCTAAGTTTGCACCTGGAGGAACTAGAGAAACAAGAACACATCAACCCCAAAGATAGCAGAAGACAAGAAATAACCAAAATTAGAGCTGAAATGAAGGAAATTGAAACAAAACATGATACAAAGGATCAACGAATTCATGAGTTGGGTTTTTGGAAGAGTTAATAAGATAGATAGACCAGTAGCTAGACTAATAATGAAAAAAAGAGAGAAGATACAAATAAATACAATCAGAAATTACAAAGGGAATATTATGATACTACTGACCCCACAGAAATACAGAAAACTCACAGAGACTACTATGAATACCTCTATGCACATAAGGTAAAAATCCTAGAAGAAATGGATAAATTCCTAGAAACATACAACCTCCCAAGATTGAACCACGAAGAAATTTAATCCCTGAACAGACCAATAATGAATTCCAAAATTGAATCAATAATAAGAAGCCTACCAACCAGAAAAAGCCCCCAAACCAGACAGATTCATTGCCAAATTTGATCAGATGTATAAAGAAGAGCTGGTACCATTCCTACCAAAACTATTCCCAAACTATCTCATTCTATGAGGGCAGCATCATCTTGATACCTAAACCTGGCAGAGATGCAACAAAGACGAAAACTTCAGGCCAATATCCTTGATGAACATAGATGCAAAAATCCCCAACAAAATAATAGCAAACCGTATCCAGCAGCACATTAAAAAGGAAATCTACCATGATCAAGTGGGCTTTATCCCTGGGATGCAAGGTAGATTCAACATACAGAAATCAATAAATGTGATTCATTACATAAACAGAACTAAAAACAAAAAACAGATGATTGTCTCAGCATATGCAAAAAAAAAAGGCTTTCAATAAAATTCAGCATCCCTTCATGATAAAAATCCTCAACAAACAAGGCATCGAAGGAACATACTTCAAAATAAGAGCCATCTATGACAAACTCACACCAGCTTTAAACATTTTAAATATACTGGATTTGGAGTCTCTTTCAGATGTTCACAATCAGGCAGCTTGCCTTTTCACATTTCGTTATTCTATTTTTCAGTGAAAATCACTGGGATCAGGACTATAATTGCCATTTGCTGTATAAGAAATTATACTCAAAGCAGTTTGAAACAATAAATATTTTTTATCTCATTGTTTTCTTAATCAGGAATCTAGGAGGGGCTTTGCTGTGTATGTAGGCTTGAAGTCTCTTTTGAGGTTGTAGTCAACCTGTCAGCCAGGGCTGCTGCCTCATGTGAAAGCCCCAACCAGGGAAAGATTCACTTCCAAGCTCACTCACATAGGCCTTAATTCCTCTGGCTGTTGGCCGATGGTGTCCCTCAGATTCTTGCCATGTGGATCTTACCATCAGGCAGCTTACGACATGAAAATTGGCTTCTCTCAGGCAAGTGACTGGAGAACACAAGAGAGCACCCAAGATGGAAGCTACATTTGTGTCATAACCAAAAATCAGAAGTGACATCCCATCACCTTTGCTGTTCTGTTCATTTAAAGCAAGAAATTGGCCCCTCCCACACTCAAAGGGAGGAAATTATGCAATGGAATGAATACCAGAGTGGGGATCATTGGAGGCCTTTTTAGAGGCAGTCTTGTCTTTCACACTGGGTGATGCACATATTGTATTTCAAAAACTATGTTGATTTTCAGCATTTTGCCTAGGATAAAAGTTACTTTACCTTGACTTAGGGCAATATTTTTATGTCAGGTCTTTTAATATTATATTTCAATCTTTAATGTTGTCTTGAGGCAATTATGACTTATCCTAATTACTTATACCAGCAACAATTAAGGTTTATGTCTGAGTTTCAAAGAGAACATGAAAGATCTAATCCAATCTTCTATCTTTGGGGGTTAAATCATTTAAAGAAGAAAAGTAGCAAAATATTTTACATCAGAATATGTTTTGCATTTGAATTGTGTAGGATACCAGACAACATTGGCCTTAATTTTAATTTATCTGCTCTTTTGCTAATAGAAATAGTTTATCTATTTCATAGTTAATAGTAAAAAAAATTGTGTGGTACATATGCAAAAATGCATTTTTTAACCAAGAGTGGACCTATTACAAAGATAAATGGGATTGATTAATTTAAGGCTGAGTTTGCACTTGGTAGACATGTTCTTTTGTAACCTCTAGACTGATATGCAAAAACTGCCCTAGGTTATGAATAAGAAAATTATGTAATGAAATTAGAAGCTAACTACAGAGTTACAGATTGGTAGCATTAATAAAACATTATTAGCTTGGAGTCAGAGAAGTGAGTTTAAAAAAAAACAACTCTTGACAGAAATTTAAGATCAATGTAATATATTCCCCCAAGTTTAATGCTTGAATATAGTTGCTGATGGTTAGTATCTCATAACAGTAGCTCTGTTTTGAATGTAAATTTGTCATTCATCAGAATGAATTAGTTTCTTAGCATGTTGATTTTGTATAATATAGTTTGGCTAGAAAGATTTTTATGGATATTATTTTCTACCTTTCCTTTTATGTATCATGAAAGTTTTTCAAAAGGAAATATTTATTTGCTTTGTTTTTATTATAACAACTTTTTTGAGATAAAATCCACGTAACATATAATACACCCATTTAAGTACTATGGATTTTAGTATATTTGTAGAGTTTTGCAACCATCACCACAATCAATTTAAAACACTTTTATTATACTAAAAAGCAACCCTATACCCTTTATTAGTCATCCCCATTCTACTTGTCCCCCCTCACTTCTAGGTAACCACTAGTCTACTTTCTGGCTGTATAAATTTGCTCAGTCTGGACATTCCATGTAAATTGAACTTTGTATGACTTCTTTCACTTAGCATGGTGTTTTCAAGGTTCATCCATGTTGTAATATGTGTATATCAGTACATAATTCCTTGTTATTGTCAAATAACGTTTCATGGTATGAATAAACCACATATTTATACCTGTTAATCAGCTGATGGACATTTGAGATGTTTCCACTTTTTGGATATTATGAAAAGTGCTACCATGAACATTCATGTGCAAGTGTTTTCTTTTAATTTTAATTTTTGGTTCAGTGGTACATGTACAGGTTTGTTATATAGGCAAATTGCGTGTCACAGGGTTTGGTGTACATATTATTTCATCACCCAGGTAATAAACATAGTACCTCAACAGGTAGTTTTTCAATCCGCAGCCTCCTCCCACCCCTCACTGCCAAGTAGGCCTTGGTGTCTGTTCCCTTCTTTGTGTCCCTGTGTTCATGTACAAGTTCTTATGTTTACATATTTTCATGTTTTCATTGATCTTGGATACATCATGAAAGCTTTAAGATAAAAAATATAAGACATAAGAGATTGAGAACATTGGCTTTGGATTCAGATAGACATGAATTCAAGTCATAGTTTTTCCACTTTCTAGCTATGTGACCTTGAACTAGTTGCTTAATCTTAACAGAAATCAGATTTCTTCATCTTTATATTGGAGCACCAATATTTACTTTGCAGAGTTTTTGTGAAATATGCAGTATATGAAACACTGAGCTTATAATTGACGCTCAACAAATAGTGGCTATTATTATCAAGGACAAGGTAGAGAAATTAAGAGCTAGTACTTATAAACAGGAGAAGGTGAAGAACACTGTCAGTCCACAATGCAAGTCTAACACTTGTAGAAAGAGGGGAGGAAGAAGATTGGGAAGAGACTGGGACTATAATACGTTTCCAAGAAATGTTCAACTAGGCTAATGGGTTGTCCTGAAGCTAAAATTTCCCCATGAAGGAGCCTGTTGCCTTGACAGAATGGTCGTGCCTTAGTACCCTAGCATTCTCAATTACGGGCTGGAAGGGACTTGAGGTAGATATGTTCTTGGAAGTAACATGTTGGTAGATCCAGCAGTACATTTTTAGAGCAACTTTTTTTTTATAGTTTCTTTTTTCTCTGAAGTTTTTATAATTTCTCAGAATTACTAATTTTATGGACATTTTACATTCAGGGTACTGAGCCGTCAGTGGACCCTTAAGTTCTACAATATGTTCTTTTTTTTTTTTTTCTACGGAGTTTAGCTCTTGTTGCCTGGGCTGGAGTGCAATGATGGCACGATCTCAGCTCACTGCAACCTCTGCCTCCTGTATTCAAGTGATTCTCCTGCCTCAGCCTCCCGAGTAGCTGGGATTATAGGCATGTGCCACCATGCCTGACTAATTTTGTATTTTTAGTAGAGACAGGGTTTCTCCATGTTGGTCAGGCTGGTCTTGAACTCCCAACCTCAGGTGATCCACCCACCTTGGCCTCCCAAAGTGCTGGGATTACAGGCATGAGCCACCACACCCGGCCTACAATATGTTCTTATATTATGTCTTACATAATTTCCTCATTCTATTTTCTTTTCTTCATCCTTCATGAGGTTCTTATTGGTAGGATGTTGGACCTCCAGAAGTAATGCACTCAGTCTCTTAAATTTTTCTGCCCCTTCCTCCAGCACCAGGCCTTTTCCTTCCATTCTGTTTTTGTGAGAGACTTCCTTCCTACCCTCCTACTGACATTTTTATTTTAGCAATTTTTAACTTTAATGAAATATTTCTAGCATTCTGATCATTTTTTCATAGCATTCTGTTATTTTATTAATAAAATATCTCATATTTCTCTAAAAATACTAGGGCAAATAGGGTCTTTGCAGAAAGCAGAATCGATCTCAGGTGGCTCAAATAGAGTTACAGAGGGCTCAGCAGGGGATGTTTTGGCGTCCAGAGACCAGCAGTACCCGGAAGGTGTTCCTACTGCCACAGTTGAAGTACTAAAGGCAAGAAGTAGCATGAATGGAACAGTCAGAGCCAAGACGTTCACTCTCCAAACCTTGGCCATGAGCTAGACTTGCAGGGCAATGCAGCTATTGCCAGAGGTGTTTGGCACCACTGGAGACAGAAATGAAGAAACACCCCTAATTTCTTCTTTCTCCTGCACTCTAATTCTCTTTAAGACTAAACCCACTGGAAACCAGCCACGGTGATACAATCTGCAGAGTTCATCTTTTCTCGGTCACAGTGTAGGGCAGAGGAGTATGTAGAATGGAGTGAAGGTGTGGCAAATGGAAAATAATTAGCATAGATAATAATTCAGGTTAAGGTTAAGTTTTATTCCAGTGTGTGTGCTATCAATTTCCTTCAGGGTGTTTTTTTTTTTCCTAGTGATTGTTTTCATCTTCCCTTTTATGTTGGAGTCTTGCCTCACACAACTGGTGATCTTGAGCTGTTTGTTTATACATGAGCATGAGAAATTTAAATGATGATTTGAATATATACATACATAAGCAGATGTTGTTGACTGATAGGCTTTGTTTGCTTTTAAAGTGATACAATGAAGAGATGACTCATTAGGGCACCCCCGAACACCAGGTCTTTCTTTAAGAAGTATTGAGTTTCTCCAAAGAAGAAATTTATAATGATCTATGGAGGGAGTAGATTCTCCATCTGCGTTTGAGTGAAGGGGGAGAGATGGGCCTGTGCTTCATACGCACAAGTCACTGTACTCTGATTCCTAGGCTTTTTCTCTCAGTTTTTTCAGAAAGCACACCTTTGATCCCTCACCTAAGAAATCGACTCTTGGATGCTGGCATTCTCTGTGTGTATGTGTTAAAGAAACAAACAAAATTGTGTAGCCATTGTGCTTTTGAAGCCCAAGGTTAAATTTTAAAATTGTAGCAAAACTGCGATGGGATTCTAGACCTTATGACCTCAAGAATAGTGCTCTTTCCAATATATTACACTACTTCCTGTTTACAAAATGAATAGAGAATAAAAGTTTCTCAGTTGGACTGCATGTGGTGTCCACTGTTAAATTCTGAATGAACATTGTTATTTCTGATGAACATTGACGAAAAAAATTTGCATCCAGCAGAAAGCAACCAGGAATTTTATGGGGATTGGAAATCACAAAGACATGGCCCAGATTGGAAAATAGAGCCTAAAGGAAGACATGATATTGACCTTCACATTTTTGAGAACCATTGGCTGGGCATGGTGGCTCACGCCTACAATTCCAGCACTTTGGGAGGCTGAGGCGGGTGAATTACCTGAGGTCAGTAGTTCGAGACCAGCCTGGCCAACATGGTGAAACCCCATCTCTACTAAAAATTAAAAAAATTAGCCAAGCGTGGTGGCAGGTGGGTGTAATCCCAACTACTCAGGAAGTTGATGTAGGAGAATCTCTTGAACCTGGGAGGCAGAGGCGGTGAGCCGAGAATGCTCTAGTGCACTCCAGCCTGGGCAACAAGAGCAAAACTCCATCTCAGAAAAACAAAAAACGAACAAAACATCATGCACTATATTTCTGAAGAGGGAAAAAATTAGGACAAATAGGTAGATTTGAGTTGAACATGGAAAACGTGTTTCTTTTTTTTGTTTTTTTTGAGATGGAGTCTTGCTCTGTTGCCCAGGCTGGAGTGCAGTGGCACAATCTGGGCTCACTGCAAGCTCCGCCTCCCAGGTTCATGCCATTCTCCTGCTTCAGCCTCCCGAGTAGCTGGGACTACAGGCGCCCGCCACCATACCTGGCTAATTTTTTGTATTTTTTTAGTAGAGACGGGGTTTCACCGTGTCAGCCAGGATGGTCTCGATCTCCTGACCTCATGATCCACCCGCCTCGGCCTCCCAAAGTGCTGGGATTACAGGCGTGAGCCACCATGCCCGGCCGGAAAATGTGTTTCTAATAATGAGAGCTATTTAGTAATAGGCTGACTTGTACTCTGACAGAAGGATTTATCTAAAATGTCAGGACATAGGTAGAAAGGATTTCTGCATTTGATGAAGAATTAGATTTCCAATATCCCTTTAAGTCTGAGAAAATTAGCCTAATATGGTAATAAGTATATTTTAAAATTACAAAAATCTATGTATTTATTTACCATGAAACTAAAGTATGTTGAATCCCTTAAAAGTGCAAGAAACATTTAAATGAGATTAATATATGGCATAAGGGATTTTGTACCATAAATATATGATATAAAATTATCCCCTACCATGACCAAGATGGATATGATAATATATGTCAATCAAGATGTATACACACACACATTACATTATATGTTTAAAATCAGAAGTTAAAAGGCTATCATGAAATTTTAAAAATCTTCACAGTATTAACAGATGATATTGAAATATCTTTTTTACTCCTGAAGCATAAAGGTTGTTTTGAATTCCTAAAGATAGGGAATGTTATCTCAGAAGTGGCAACACCTTTACAAATTACTAAATTGACCTTTCAGAGTTTTGGAGAAGAATGACTAATGGATTTATCATTAATATGAACATTATTCCAATTTTAATCTTATATTAAAGAGTTCTTAGATTCATTGACATGCTTGCCAAAATGCTAATAGGCAAGGTCTATTAAAATGCATTATCAGCCTTTTCATGATCTGTGTAATGCTGATGAAAGATCACATTTATGAGAACAATCTCCAGTGCTTTCAAGATCCCTAGGCAGCTCTGTCATATTGGCATCGACTGGGCTGTGTGCTTAGTTTTCTGGATTATTCTGAAATCCATACATTCATACACTTAGCTTGTCATGCAAAAAAAAACCTGTTCTATGCCTATTGCTGTTATTTTTATGTGAACAACTTCTAGTTGTACTATGAGAAATTCTCTTAGATCTTAAAATTCTCAGTTTCTTTCTCTTTGTTGTATTTCCTCTGTTACACTGTCAGTGTTTGTTCCCAGTGATGATCATCAGAATCCAGAACTAACAGCTAACAGCTTGCTGTTTCAAAATATTTATATCAATATTTGTGTTAAATGCTGTCTTTGTAGTCTGCTAATTTGCATTTGTTTTCAAGGATGAAGCAAAAAAACTTTAAAAGTGATGTTTATGAATATGCGTCGAGTTTCTAGGAAACTCAATTCAAAAGATTTGAACATAATCTCTCATCCTTATAATGACTAGCTGGCAGCTTCAATATACTCACCATCATACTTTTTAAATAATCTTGCTCTAGCAGAAGAATATGCAGAACGAACAAATGCAATAGGCTAATGACAAACATAAAAAAAAATTGAGATCACTTCTGCATCTGGGAAACACAATACTCAAGATTTTTAGTGTTCTGGAGTTGAAGTCTGTTAATATATTAAGCTATCTAGGCAGCACGTTTCTAATTGTGCTTTAATTAATAAAGAAATAGAAACATGAAGAAGTCAGTATGCCCTTTCAGACTGCTAACATGTGCAGCACCTAAAAATCAAAGCAGCAATCTTGGGTAAAAATCTACAGGGTGGTGTTTGTATTTGCCCTCCTTTTGCAATCATATATCAATTCTTCAGAATTTTCACCAACTTCATTTTAAAGTCACAATTAATATTAAGTAGGAAATAGAAATGCAAATGATAATGATCTGGAATATATCTAGACTGTTGGCATTGAGTAGATGCTTGCTGATAAAATATTCCTCTTTAGACACATGTACAGGGTAGGCAAATAACATTATAACTGAGTAGTTACTGAAATGGTATAAACACAAACAAAAGAAATACTCTAATTACAGACATTAAACATTTGTGTATATAGGTATAGAATACATATGTGTTCTTGGTAAATAACAATAAGAGAGAGATCAATCTGGTATGTTTTCTTTTATTATTCTTATACTTTAGGTTTTAGGGTACATGTGCACAATGTGCAGGTTTGTTACATATGTATCCATGTGCCATGTTGTTTTGCTGCACCCATTAACTCGTCATTTAGCATTAGGTATATCTCCTAATGCTGTCCTTCCCCCCTCCCCCCACCCCACAACAGTCCCCGGAGTGTGATGTTCCCCTTCCTGTGTCCATGAGTTCTCATTGTTCAATTCCCACCTATGAGTGGGAACATGTGGTGTCTGCTTTTTTGTCCTTGCGATAGTTTACTGAGAATGATGTTTTCCAGTTTCATCCATGTCCCTACAAAGGACATGAACTCATCATTTTTTATGGCTGCATAGTATTCCATGGTGTATATGTGCCACATTTTCTTAATCCAGTCTATCGTTATTGGACATTTGGGTTGGTTCCAACTCTTTGCTATCGTGAATAGTGCCGCAATAAACATACGTGTGCATGTGTCTTTATAGCAGCATAATTTATAGTCCTTTGGGTATATACCCAGTAATGGGATGGCTGGGTCAAATGGTATTTCTAGTTCTAGATCCCTGAGGAATCGCCACACTGACTTCCACAATGGTTGAACTAGTTTACAGTCCCACCAACAGTGTAAAAGTGTTCCTATTTTTCCACATCTTCTCCAGCACCTGTTGTTTCCTGACTTTTTAATGATGGCCATTCTAACTGGTGTGAGATGGTATCTCACTGTGGTTTTGATTTGCATTTCTCTGATGGCCAGTGATGATGAGCATTTTTTCATGTGTTTTTTGGCTGCATAAATGTCTTCTTTTGAGAAGTGTCTGTTCATGTCCTTCACCCACTTTTTGATGGGGTTGTTTGTTTTTTCTTGTAAATTTGTTTGAATTCATTGTAGATTCTGGATATTAGCCCTTTGTCAGATGAGTAGGTTGCAAAAATTTTCTCCCATTCTGTAGGTTGCCTGTTCACTCTGAAGCCAAAATTGACAAATGGGATCTAATTAAACTAAAGAGCTTCTGCACAGCAAAAGAAACTACCATCAGAGTGAACAATCTGGTGTGTTATAATCAGAAATGTCATAATTATCAGGCCAAACACACAGATGAAGAAATTTAGACACTGTAAACAAGGACCAGCTCAGTAAATGGAGGGCAATCACAGCAAGTCATTTATTTAGCACCTATCATGTGCATGGTGTTTTATATGTTATCTCGTCTATCCACACAAACCCCCTTTTGGGATGTGTCTTCTTATACCTCAGAGATGAAAAATAAAATTCAGGGTTTAAGTAAAGGGTAAGGTCACACACCAAAATAATGGTGGATCTAGAGGTAGGAACTCAGTCTTCTTTTAAGCCAGACCACACTGCCTCTTTATATTTTGAATTATTACAAGTTCTATTGGTCATATTTCAATTGAAGCATATACCATAAATAACTAGGCTCACGTTAAGACCCATTCCAACCTCTTTATAAATTGCCTTCTCTGCTATTAAGGCTAGAAAACTAAAAACTCACTTTCATAGATTTCCTTGTTTTTAATGTTAGCCATGTGACTTAGTCATGGCCAATGAGACATTAGAAGGATATTAAAAGTAACAGAACTTAAAATGGGAATTTGGTTATTGGAGATAGTTTGGTGCTAGATTGGAAAACACTAATTTGGCCAGGCACGGTGGCTCACACCTGTAATCCTAACACTTTGGAAGGCCGAAAGAGATGGCTCACCTGAGGTCAGGAGTTCAAAACCAGCCTGGACAATATGGGGAAACCCATGTTTCAACTAAACCCATGTCTCAACTAAAAATTCAAAAAAATTAGCTGCAAGGTGGTGGGCACCTGTAGTCCCAGCTACTTGGGAGGCTGAGGCAGGAGAATCGCTTGAACCCAGTAGGCAGAGGTTGCAGTGTTCTGAGATCATACCACTGCACTCCAGCCTGGGTGACAGAGTGAGACTCTATCTCAAAATAATAATAATAAGTAATTATGTAAATCCTTATGTATTTTTTTTTTTACAAATCCCATCTTCTCTACCATGTGATGCAGATCATTATCATTTGAGGGTTTGACATTAATAGAAATGATAGGCGCTTTTAAGAATATTGGTGTGTGCTGCCACCTCTTTGACCCTTTGAGCAAATTTCTGTGAGGAACAGATGAACTTGGACTAGAGGGTGCCAATCTGCGAGCAGAGACAGAAGTTAATAACTTCTTTGCTAACAGAGATGCTCAACATGTACAACGTGTGTCCGTTTAATAAGAGTTCTATAATTTGGCACCTTAAAATGTTGAAAAACACAACTGCTATGCCGCAAACTAATGGGGTCATAAGCAGTGGCTATGAAATGTAGGGCTTTAGCTAGAGATAAACCTCAGGACTTCACAAGTATGTGAGTCCAAGACAAAGACCAGATTAGGAATGTTGTTTTGTCTAATAATGGCTGAGCAATTCAAAACAACTTTCCCCCTGCTGACATCTAAGCATTAAAGAGCTATCAATATAGTAAATAATTTACTAGCCAAGGCACAGGAGAAGATGAGAATTCAGATATGAGTCTGCCTCAAAACTGCTTTTGCCCTGAGGTCATGTGCCTATCTAAAAGAATACCTGACTAACTGAGAAAGAGCTGTGCTTTGGGCTGCACTGCAGGAGCAGGAGGAAAAAAAATTCCAAGTCATGGCAACCAAAGGTAAGAACGCTGATTAACTTCCCCCTCTTCTTTCAGCCAGGATCCCCAAAAGCCATAACCTTAGAGTAAGTAATAATGGAAGTAAACTAGCTTAATATAAGATTTGCAAGCACACTGCTAGTTATCCAGGTGGTTTAGATAACTTAAAGTCTTGAACTTGAACTTAGAAGGTCTCAGACTGATAGTGACCCAGGAACCTGACCGAAACATTTGAAAAGCCTCTCTCAGGGAAGATGCTGTCATTCTAGTACTAACAGTATTCCTATAAAGTGTTTTTCAAATGCAATGGCCAGCACAGCAAAGGTACCAGGGAGTTAGGAAAACAAGACACCATGAGTGAGAAGTAGGAAGAAGAAGAAGAAAGAAGAAGAAAGCAATCAGTCAATCTTATTATGTTTAAAGAATAAAAATCCAAGCTAGAAAAATTTAACAATTAGTGAATTGGTGCCCTGCCACCCAAATTTGTTGTTTTAGATGAATGCAAGTACTGGCTGCTAAACAAACAAACAAACAAACAAAAACAGCAGCAAAGCTTAGAAGCCAGCATCTAAGACCATAAATTCTAGAGAACTGTCTAGACCAGATTCTTGGTTGTGGTCACTTGCTCATGAAACTGACCACAAACAAAGAAGCTAGAAGCCTGCAATATCATTGAAAGTTCCTGTTACTGAAGAAATCCCAACTTGGCCAGCTGTGAACTACCCTCAAGCAATCATAAAACAACTGAACTTGGACCAATAGGCCCCTGGTGGGCTACTAGAACAATGCGTTCTCCAGAAATACTGTCCTCTACAATGGCCACCTCATATGTGGTCATGGAAGATAACAGACATGGAATATTCTGTCTGTCTACCCAAGAAAACACGCTTGAACAGGAACTCTTCACTATACCTGTGTAGCAGGATTTCATGTTTGCTCTGGATTAGTAACTATTTCTTTCTCATTTTCTATTTTTCCTAATGTAGACATTTTGTTGTGGTTATTCTTATTCCATTCCTCCTCTACCATTCAGTGCTGGTGTGTTATAGGCAGATAATTTGTATTTTAATTTAGGTGACAGATAATTAACAGTTACACCCAAACCTGATGGCTTTAAATTAAATACATTAACAGATGCAACAATGGTACCATCTTCTTTGGGAAAGGAATGAAGCACTTCATATAAAGTTTAAGTAAGGAAGGAGGGTTGTTGGATATTGTATCAGTCAGAGACTAGTCAGGAGACAAAATCCACACCAGTAATTTGAACTGAGAAAATTTAATATGAAGCTTTATTAACTAATACAAGATGAATAACTTTTAAAATGAACGAAAGGGAACTCTAGAGAATACAAATATAGTAAATATTGGGAGAAGTTACCACCTCTAGGCCTATGGGCAAGAACCCAAGGAACTGAAAAGTTTGGAAGAGCCTTTACCCACCCATAAGCAGTGCAATTCAGACTTCATTGGAGAGGATGTGGCTGAAGCCTGCTGGTTTGTGGGGTTCTCTGAGATGTCATGGGCGAGAGCTGTTCTGCAGCTAGTGGTCTGACCCTGATGAGCAGAAAACTGCCCATGGTGGTGCAGATGGGCTGGAATTGATAAGCAAGGATCTACCTTTGTTGGAGTACCAGCAAAACTCACTAGCTGTTAGGCACTACTGGTTCTCCTGCATAGAGCTAATAGCCAAGCCACTGAAGAAAGAAAGCAGACAATTGGAACCGGAGGAGGGAAGGGGTAACGCTTTCCCCGGTCATGCATTGACATATCCCTCCAGAACCCTTTATTTTCAGACTAATGTTATACAAATTAGTAAAGGTAAAATGTTACAGGTCCAGGTCCAGTTTTACCAAGTATAGCAAATAATAAATTATTTGAAACTGAGAGGTAAAAAATTGGTAACTGACACAAATGTTGATTCTGCGATGAGGTGGAGTATGGAAAATTTCAAAGATTTGATCACTCAGTGTTCATTCCAACACTGCAACTTAACTCATGTTACTGTTTTTCTAAACTTCTTTCATCTAAGAATGGCAATATGACTTCATTCTGAGCAATGAGATCTGCTAGTTCTTCCATTCTTTTTCTTTTTTCTGAAATATGCACAAAATGACTATAGCTGCAACAGTCATCTTACCAGTGGTAACTAAAGGCTAATCCTGGACACAGTGGTGCATACCTGTAGTCCCAGATACTTGGGAGGCTGAGGTGGGATGATCATTTGAGTCTTGCCTGGGCAATATCGTAAGGCCTTGTCTCTAAATAAATAAATAAACATTTTTTAAGGAAAGAAAAGAAGAAAAGGCTAAGACTTTTATACATAAACATAATTTACAAAAACATACAGCATTATAATTTGTATATTATAAGAGAGAACTCTAGAGAATACAGAAATAGTAAATACTGGGAGAAGTTAGCACCTCTAGGCCTAAGGAAGAGAACCCAAGGAAGGAAATGTTTGGAGGATCCTCTCCCCACACATTAATGATGAGATTCACATTCCAGTGGAGAGGATATGGCTGCAGCCTGCTGGATTGTGGAGCTCTCTGAGATATTTTGGGCCAGAACTATTGATAGTCACTGAATCTGTATAAGTGTGTATATATGTTACTAGAAAGGCATATATATCCAGATTCACAAAATTCATCTAAATAAACTAATACACTATAGATTGTGAGTTTAGCCACGACATATTTATAGATAAGGCATCACACTCAGATGTACCATGAACTATAACAACTTTTTATTCCTTTAGCTTTAATATTCTTGGTGTATTCTTCAATCACATTTCCTCCTGCTGGCACTGGGATGGGAGAGGGAAAAACTAGATAACGATTTACTTTGGCTTAATACAGTAATTAAAGATAATCTTTTAAATAAGTTGATCTTTTTCATAATTCCTTGAGTTCTCCACGAATCTCTCTAAGATGACCTATGAGTGTAAAGGGGGCTTATGTTACCGGTGGCTCTAAGGCTTAAAAAGGAACCCTGACTTATATATAGGTAACAGTAGCTGGTGTCTGCTGCTATGTGATTGATCATTCTTGTCCCTAGGAGTTCTGCTGGCATTCTGCTAAGACTTGCGTTTGATGTAAGCACTGTCAACTTAATTTGGGTCTGGTGGCTTTCCTTAGCTCACTAGGCCCTGTGTCATCTCTTCTTCTCTCTGCCAGTATCTCTGAGGTCTTCCATGTGCTCCAAATGACTCCTTGGACAAGGTTGGTTACCCTGCAGACTTTGATTCAAGGTTGTTTATATTTTTGCCATAGCCGTTCTCATGATTCAATCCTTGGCTCTTACTTTTGATCTGGCTTATCCCTTAAAAGGATATGTTTGTACTTTGGTCCTTCTAGATGATATGGGAGGCAAGAAAAACATGAGAGTATGAAGCCCTTTCTACCTGACCTCACTGTTTGATACTCTTTACTGTGCTGGACCCATCCCTTATTGTCTCAAGGCTGTCTTATACAAACGATATTCTCCCAGGAACCCAAGTAGGTAGGAAAACACCCGTCTTTGGCATTCCTCTCAAACTACCAAACATTCCTCTGTGCTTCTAAGACTTGGCCTGGAGTTGACAGGTCCAGGGCACAGGACGATGCATTATGATCCATCTCCTGCCCTCTCTTCTGCCTTCCGTGGTCCCTTGGGGTTGGAAGAGGCAGGGTTGTCATCCTTTTTACTTTTTCCAGCTGCTTTTCCATCCCTTCTATTTCTCATTCCATCGTAGGACCTATTCTCCCAGGGGCTATAATTGGATGTAGTGCAGGGAGAGAAAATGACTTTCTGATAAAGAAAAATAAATGAGGGGTACTTAAAATATGTACCTGTTACACAGACTTTAGCACGCTTTCTACCAGAATTTTCCATTCCTACCATCTTGTCAGTGACATTATTCAAACAAATTGGCAATGGTTTTGGAAAAAAGAACAACTTGCATGTTGAAGTAGTAATATTTAACATTAGCCATCCTGCAGGTAATAAAAAATTAGTAAAAATTTTATTAAATATATTTAGGAAACTTATTTATATCAGCTCCACATTATTTTCTGTAACCTTTTTGATAAAAATAATGCAAGTATTATAAAAACTTTAAAACATATAGAAAATTAATAAAAATACAAATAGCAAACATTTTACAAGTAAAATAACATAAAACCTCTTTCAAAATCATACCAGACAAGCACTTTTAGAGAATAACCTTTAATATGTGTTTTTGTGAGTGTGTGTATATTGTCTATTACTATGTATA
The DNA here is from genome assembly GCF_009828535.3 of Hylobates moloch. Taxonomy (NCBI): domain Eukaryota; kingdom Metazoa; phylum Chordata; class Mammalia; order Primates; family Hylobatidae; genus Hylobates; species Hylobates moloch. The sequence goes on from NW_026652293.1 coordinate 51,409,531, forward strand.
TTTTAATGAGCCTTTTTAAACTCTTCAAAGAATAAATCTTTTCCAATTAATTTTTCTTCTCTTAAATTGTCTAAGGACTCTGGAACTTCTTTAGCCACTTCTGCTTTCAGGATTTCATTTGTCAGACAGAAAGAAAGAAAACTGGTAATTCCAATCTGTCTACTGGCCCATTATTTTAATCCCTACCCCATTATATCCATTGATCTTTAGTCTGCAAGGTATTGTGACTTTTTTTTCCTGCTGAGGAAGTCCCTCTGAGGTTACCACTCATTGCGCACACTCATGTACCATTCATTTTTCCTAAAGGTGACACTGTCAGAATGGCTGGGTCCATGGGGTCAAGAGGGACTTAGTCTGGAGTAGGTAGGCCCAGAGAATCTACCACATATAGACCCAGGATATGTTAGCATCAGCCCTCTCCTGTAAACCAGGTGTTGAGGCCAGAACTCCAGTCCACAGTCCATGTAATACTTCAAACTCATATTGAGTTACCCTTTATAGTGTTTAATATTCTTTCTTGCCAGCAAATATCAACTGAGACCATTCCAGTTTATCTTATGAAAGGGTCTACAGTGAGCCTGAAAAGTAAAAGGATTGGGATCACCTCCTTGGTGAGCTGAAATGCATGCCATGAATACATGTATTGGGTCCCCTTTGTGAAGCCATATAAAGTTTCTTTCCCAAAGTCGGGGGCCCATAAAAGATTTGTTTCTATCCTTCAGATATCCTCTTAAATGTCACCTCTTCAGAGAAATCTTTCCTAACCCCCAATCATCCCACCCAACCTATAAATAGATTAAATCTTTCTTTTGTATACTTCCATAATTTTCCTCCCCTGAATTTATCCCATTGTAAAATTTTTGGAGTTATTTTCATATTGCCCATCCTTCCTCATAAATCACTATACTCCTAGCACCTACCACGGTACTTGAAACGTAGTGGGAACTCAAGCAAACAATTATTGTTTGATTTAGAACTAAATAGGTCTGAGGAAGTCTATCTAATAAATCTCACTCTTCCCTAACTGTGATCTAGGCCAATGGGGAAATAAGACAAAACAATAGGGCAGATGAGAGACCAAAAAATCACATGTATGATTGCTAAAGCTAGTAATATGGAATACAGTATGTGTGCAGATAATAGGCTTTTCAAATACTGCATAACAGGAGTTAGATAGATTTTCCCAGGCAATCACCATAGTACTAAGCAAACACTTCCTCTCTGCATTAGCCTCTGGTCCTGCCAAGCTCAGCATGTTTGCTCCCACCCCTGTCCTCTGAAGGGACACGGGCGGAGCTAACCTCCAATCAAATTAAACTGCTTTTCTAGCTGTTGTACATTCCTCCACATGGAAGGAAACAGGAGTGAAGGAATTATTTATCCACCATGACAAGTTACATTTTCTATGTCAATAAATATAAATTTCATGTCAAAATTTTCAATGCCTATAGTATACATGTATGTCCATGGTGTTTGTGCCATAACTTGTATTTAAATAAGTTCTATCTATATTAATGGACATTTAATATATCATTTATCTACATGAAATTATTTGAATTTATACTGTTATATTCTTTTCTGTATAATTCTATAAATGAGGTTTTGGGTAAAAGTTTAAACATATCTTATATTTTAAAACATATTGTCAGCCGGGTGTGGTGGCTCACGCCTGTAATCTCAGCACTTTGGGAGGCCAAGGTGGGTGGATCACGTGACGTCAGGAGTTCGAGACTAGCTTGGCCAACATGGTGAAACCCCGTCTCTACTAAGAATACAAAAATTAGCTGGGCATGGTGGCACATGCCTGTAATCCCAGCTACTTGGGAGGCTGAGGCAGGAGAATCACCTGAACCCAGGAGGTGGAGGTTGCAGTGAGCTGAGATTGTGCTACTGCACTCCAGTCTGGGCAGCAGAATGAGACTCTGTCTCAAAAATAAATAAATAAATAAATAAATAAATTTTGTCTAATTTTCCATAAGAAAAATATCAATTTGTACTTCTACCAGCAGTGCACACAAATTCCTGTTTTTTTATACCTTTGTTAATAATTTCTAATCTAATAAAGAACAATTCTAATTTTTAATTTAATTTTTGAATTTTATTAATTTGAATATCTTTAGTGGCCATTTGTATTCTGTAATGACTTTCCTGTTTATATTTGTTCTGTTTGCCTAATCAGTTTATTTTTTTTCCTATGCACTTGTAAAAAGCCCTATATATGTTAAGGAAACAAATCCTTTATCATCTGTGCTGAAATTATTTTTCCTTGTTTGCATTTGACTTGCAAACATATTTATGGAGATTCTGAAACATGTTGGCCTTTCAATTCTTTAGTGTTTATATTTACCAATAATTTCTTTTATAATTTCTTCTTTGTATGATTTTAAGAATAGTCATCCATATTTTCTTTTGATATTTTAAAGTTACTTTTGTCACACTGAATATTGAATCTCTCTGGAATCTATTTAATACAAGGAGTACATTTGAAATTTGGCCTAAAAAATTTTTAATGACCAAGTTATTCCAAAGCATTTATTAAATTATTGCTTCATCTCTTACTGTAAGTGCCATCTTATCATATACTAAGTCCCCACATGTTCTCAAGTATATTTCTTGTCAACTTGTACTGTCTGATTCTTCTCTTTCTTTGTAATCCTACATAGTTTCACATGGCTTAAATAGCTATAAAATACTTTTTTTTCCAAAAAATATTGTGGCTGATTTTTAAAATTCTCTATCCGACTAAATTTTGAAGCATTTTGACATGTTTCAAAAATACCAAATTGTGTTTTTATTTTAATTCATTTATTTATTTATTTATTTATTTTTGGAGACAGAGTCTTGCTCTGTCACTCAGGCTAGAATGCAGTGGCAAGATCTCAGCTCACTGCAACCTCTGCCTCCTGGGCTCAAGGAAGTCTGGTCCCCCAGCCTTCTGAGTAGCTGGGATTACAGGCCTGCACCACCACGCCTGGCTAATTTTTATATTTTTAGTAGAGAGAGTTTTGCCACGTTGGCCAGGCTGATCTCAAACTCCTGACCTCAAGTGATCGGCCCATCTCAGCCTCCCAAAGTGCTAGGATTATAGATGTGAGCCACTACACCCAGCCCCAAATTATGTTTTTAAATAGTTTAAATTAAACTTATAGTGTAGGAAAAAGTTGTATTTTCATAATTTTAGTCTTCTTGTAAAGGAGTGTCTCCTTATTTATGTGGGAATTTAAAAAATGTTCATCAGTAAATTTTTATGATTGTGTTAATATAGGCTGTATTTTTATTTGTTAATTTTATTTCTGGAAATATTGTATTTTTCTATTGTATTTGTTAATGATATATTTTCTTTCATTTTCCAAGTGATTATTGTTTATATACAGGAAAGTAATATATTTTTCCGGAGTAATGTTATATCTTACCAAAATCTCTAATTGTCTAAAAATTCTTGTACTCTGCCAGAAGGCTGGATATTGATGGCTTGTTTTCTTGTTCAGTCATTCAACTATCTGATGTGGGATGAAGAATAAACTGGCAAAATTGGCAGCTGTGCTTTTGTCACTATCCTCCCAAGTCCTGTTTGACCACCTGTCACTGTGGATATTGATTTCATGAGGTGGGATTAGTGTGAAGTTCTACTGCTCATAAACTGGCTTTTGTTTCATCAGTTGACTTTATTCAAAAGCTCTCAGGCTACTTTTCCTCATTCTCCTCCAGTCCAATTTGCCATCATTTGTCAACCCAATCAGAAGTTCTGATCAACAAAAAGGGAAATTGCTTGGCTGCAAATTCTCTCTTCAGTCTTGTATCCCTGTTATCCCCAAGTCTTTATAAACCCTCTTGGCTGGGGTTCTCACTAGGGCCGTCAAATTCGTTCAGTATTGAACTTGCCCATATACTACACTGATTTTGTGATTAAGGAAGATACAGTGTACTTGGGCTTTAAATTAAATTGAACCTGGCAGATATTCTTCATTCTTTCAGCTTCCAGTTACTCTCCTGAGTTTATGATGGGGGTTGTGACTGTTCCCTTGTTTTCATGCATATTTCCCTTGTTTTCCCATATTTTTGTGTTTTTTTTTTTTCATTTTGCCTGCTTTTAGAAAAGGGTTATAGGCAAAAGAGTACATATTCATTGTCTTTCCTAGAGATCCACACATTATTACTACAATAAGCACTCAGTAAATATTGGCTATTATTATTATGCTTTCCTTAAATGGAGTATCATCTTTACTTTTGTTTGGTCTTACTCTTTCTTCAAATTGTGAAACCTAAGTTGTTTTAAATTTATACATGCATTTAAAGCCTTAAAAAAAACTATCGTCGGGGAGCGGTGGCTTAACGCCTGTAATCCCAGCACTTTGGGAGGCTGAGGCGGGCGGATCACCTGAGGTCGGGAGTTAGAGACCAACCTGACCAATGTGGAGAAACCCCGTCGCTACTAAAAATACAAAGTTAGCCAAGCATGGTGGTGCATGCCTGGAATCCCAGCTACTCGGGAGGCTGAGGCGGGAGAATCGCTCGAACCCGGGAGGCGGAGGTTGCCGTCAGCAGAGATCGCGCCATTGCACTCCAGCCTGGGCAACAAGAGCAAAACTCCGTCTCAATAATAATAATAATAATAATAATAATAATAACACAAAACTGTTATTCTTATAGATGGCTCCTCTCTTAATTAAAACTATTTTATTTGGGCCCTTCATTATTGCATTCTCTCATTGAGATATGGATGTTTTATCTTCTATTTTGAAGATCATCAGTATTAATATATAACGACAATTTCCCTGCTCGTTACAGTTCTTGATGCATAGTGTTCATTGAAAAAAAGATTGTATATTGCAAATGTATAATTGCATAAATTTTTGAAAGCAGGGGTTATGTATTTTTTTAGTACATAAATCTTCAATAATGAAGTTATCTATTCTAAATTTGGAGGAATATTTGAATAGTTAGAGTCTGATTCTCTTAAAATGTATAATAGTCTTTTACATATTTTTCCTCTCATGTTGTATAGTAAGTGGATAATTAAGCAAACATTTTCAGTAATATTCTGGCATTATCTAAAATGCCAATTCACACATTTTGTAGTCTCAAAGTCTGGATAATAAGGATGAAAAGGCAAGGATAGAGTCTCAATAGACCTCAGCATGAATCTCACCTACACCAATGAATAGTTTCCTGTCCTTAGTCAAGTTACTTACTATCTCTGCACCTCACTTTTTCCATCTGCAAAAATATGTCATAAAGTTGTTTAAATGTTAATACATTTAGTTACTTTAACTTTTTGTGAGCTTTGTTTTGGGTTGACTAGTTGCCTGGAGTACATTTTAAAATCATCTTAACATTTTGATTATCAATACCAAATCATTTACAAAGTACCTGTGTTGGAAGGCTAATACTGTCTTGGATTTTGTAAATTCAACTTATAAGAAATAAAAGAACAGTACTGGAAACATACTAGATGTTACATTTTTAAAACTTATTTATTTAGTTACTACAGAGGTAATGGAAGTAATAATATTATGAAATAAAATATATTGTGATAAAATAGGAAATAATATTTTAATCAAATAGAGCTAATGTCATTCAAACACAGTGAAATTGCTAACATATTTTGAGCACTTATGGTCTACCAAGCATGGTGCTAAGCCCTGTATTATCTCATTCAATTTTCACAACAAATTTGTAAAATAGACATTACCTGTTTCTTAATTGGTATACAAATATTAGTATAGATATTTGATAAAGAATGAATAGTTATCTCAATGTAAGGTTAAGCATAAAATAAAAACAGAGCTATTTCATAGTTCTTTGCTAAAAATTAAGTGAAACTCAGAGCCAATATTAATTTTTTTGTGTTTTCTTTGATAAAACTCATTCGTTTGCTTTTTGAAATATATTTCATTTTAAAGCTATTCCACAGCACGATTTTTGTTAAACTAATGATTTTAAAGAGTGGCATATTTTCAGTTGTTGATATGTGAAAGATACTTGAATCATTAAAAAAATGGCTGTTTTGTAGGTTCATTCAATAAATAGGTAAACTGTCAGGTAGCTTCCCTAAGTGGGCTATCATGTTATTTCATTTATTTTTATTATTCAAACTCAAATTAACTTTGCAGTTTCACGACTTATCTATTGTGAATCTGAACAGTTAAGTAGGACAGAAGAAAAGGTGCAGTTCCATTAAGCTCTAACATATCATTGGCTGTCAGGTAAGCCTTGTTATGCTGTCCATCCTCATTTAACTATCCCACAAGATCTCTTAATGAAGTTAAGCCCCAAGTTCACTCCAATAATTCTGTGGCAAGAGTTTGTGCATTGTAACAATTCATCACTTGTCAGGAAGGCACTTTTAGTTTATACATTTAATAAGGGCATCCTCTAGCTTGGTTAATTAGAAGTGAACAGTTTGCATATTTACTAAATGCGGAGTGTCATTGCCACCACGGCCTATTGCCTACATGAATTATTTCTCTATCTGCAATAAACAGCTGGGTAATTATTACTGCCATAATCAGATAAATTCCCTCTGTAAGGCTTTTCTTACATGGCAATTCTTTGAACTCATCCAAAGCTGAACAAAATTTATGAACTCCAGCAGCGAGGCCACTTTTTCATACTATGGTGTCCCTGTTCCCTATTTCAAGGACGTGAGTAGAGCACCATAGATATTGTGTAAATAAGGAGAATAAATATGATTGCCTCAAGATAACATTTCAGTAAACCTCATTTTAAAAACATAATATTACGATCTCAGCCAAGGAAATGATAGCAGTTTAGCTTTATCTAATTGTATGTTGATGACAGATTCTTTTATAGTAAGGTCTATCCCAAAGAGGTGAAGAAAACAACATTTTAGTTTTCAAGAAACAAATTAGTCTGTAATGTTAACTATAAGTGTAACTTATTTTCTGTAGAATAATTTTATATATCAAGATACAATAATTATAGTAATTAATTTGGTAGAAATTATATAATAACACAAGCCAGGGTGTCCAACGTAAAATGTAGAATATATTCTTTGCTTTAAAAACAGTCTGCCATTTATTCATAATTACTAGTTAATGACGTAATCCATGTAATCACTTTAAAATATGGAATGATATTAACCATTTGATCACAATCTTTTCACATACTATATTTTAACAAGAATGTACTACCTTTTACAATTTGGCATTTCAAAATATTTAAAAGCAAAATATACAGAAAGGAAAAAATGCTTCAGTCCCAAGAAGGAATTAACAAAAGGAAAAAGCTTATTATGTGGGTATTTCAATTTAACTCTTTCCACAATTAATTTCAAGCAGTTTACAAAGGACATGGGGACCACAGTAAAGGAAAATACAGATATGATAATGCTAATGGTATAATTGATCACGGAAGATGATTAGTTAAATATATCCCATTAACAAAATGGAGAAACATTACTGCATATGCCAAGAAACGGTTTTTTCTAGCACTGATCCTGAAAGAAATTTTACATATAAGTCCTCAGTAGGAGACACTAGTAATACAATGAACAATGTCTTCAGTAAGATGATTTTTTTTCTTTTTTTTTTTTTTTAGATGGAGTCTCACTCTGTCGCCAAGGCTACAGTGCAATGGCGTGATCTCGGCTCACTGCAACCTCTGTCTCCCGGGTTGAAGCAATTCTCCTGTCTCAGCCTCTGAGTACCTGGGATTACAGGCACACACCACCACACCCGGCTTATTTTTGTGTTTTTAGTAGAGGCAGAGTTTCACCATGTTGGCCAGGCTGATCTCGAACTCCTGACCTCAAGTGATCCACACACCTTGGCCTCCCAAAGTGCTGGGATTACAGATGTGAGCCACCACGCCCAGCCAAGTTTTTTTTTTTTTTTTTTTTTCAAATACGAAAAAGCAGTCTGAATTTCAAATCCTTCTTTTTTGTAGTGATCTTTAGAGGAAAAAAAAATTCCTGGGGAATGTACTAAAATATTACTCATTTGAAAGTAAAAGACTAAAACAGTGTTAGTCCATGGACTTAGCCTTATGGTTGTCCAGCTTTGAGGAATGGATGGACTTGGAAGTTCTTACCTCTCACTTCTCTTACCTGATTTTTTGATAGACGATAAAAGAAAGTTTCTTTTTTAAAACAACTCTGTGATAAGGATTGAGAATGCTATTTTTCATATTGCTGATTTTGAGTAGATTTATCTCAGATGCAGATGCTTGATATATTAATAATATGTAAACTTTTTAGTCACATTTTCAGATATGTTTACATTATTATGAAATTCTATTGAGAAAATGTTATTAGTGCTAAAAATCTTTTATATGTAATACTGTCCTGTGGACTATTTTGGCCTTCATCTTATTTTATCTCTTTGAAGCATAAAGTCACCATAGTTATTTTATCTCTTTGAAGCATAAAGGCACCATAGACCACTTTCTTCTCTTCTCTTATAACTTAATTCTCTGATACCACTTTCTCTTGGTTTCCTTTCTCCATTTCTAATGGTTTCTTCTCTGCATTCCTTGTGTACTCTATTTGACCTTAAATATTAGTGTAGTGTACCCTCCTCGATGCATTTACCTTTTCATTGTACACTCTATAGATGATCACTTTCACTTCTGTGACTTCTGCTAGCACTTGTGTGATGATTCATAACTCCAAGTATTCTTCCACCCAGACCTCTATCTTGTTTTAACCATCTATTCAACTGCCTGCTATCATTGCCACTTGGACATCCCACCAACATCTCAAGCTGAGCATGTTTAGATAAAATTATTTCCCCAAACCTCTTCCTCTTTCTGTGGTAAATTGAACCATTCTTCACGTAGGCACCCAAGCCAGAAACATGGCATTTTCATTCTAAAAATTCTTTTCTCTATTGGTGGCCGAGCCCTATCAATTCTTTTCCTAGCTCTCCTGGTAAGTCTATTCTCCCTACCGCTGCCTTAATGATCTTTCTGAAATATAAGTCCGATCACCATAATCTGTTTATTTCCTTCCTTTTAATTGTCCCATAGTAAAAGATGGCCTAGAGGTTCTAGAAACATGTGAAATATAAACACTGGGATTACCTTTTAGAGTATATTCTTGGCATAAGAATTAAGCAAACCCAAAATAAACACTTGAATCATATTGTTTAACAGTTTTAATACTAAAAAACACGAATCTTTGGATAAGAATGTTAACATGTATTTTAGTTATAATATTAGCATAGAATGGGAATTCATAGAACATATGTATACTACTAAATAAACTGAAATTTTAGGATAAGTAGGAAATTATGTAGTGATAACCTACTACAAAAACAGCAAATTGATAAAGAATCATTTATTTTTAAATCACTTTTTAATTACCCCTTTGTAATGCTTTACAGCTTTTTCCATTTCCTTTCCTTTTAAATCTATCCTTTTCCCCTCTTGGAGCTGACAATGAAAAGAATGGAGAAAGAAAATTACTCCAGTTTCTCTCTCTCTCTCTCCCCCTCTCTCTCTCTCTCTCTGTCTCAGCACTATTTTGTAATAGTTTCTTATCCAACAATAAATGGGATGGCATTCCCTGTGGCATTCATATAAAAATGATTTCTAAGATCAGCTGTAAAAGAATTGCTCAATAAATAGTTTCCCAAAACTCATTAGATAATTTCTGAAACTACATGTAGCATACTGCTTTAAAATATGTTGACATCATCCTTTGGTATGTTATTATTGCTTTATGTTAGCCTCAAGATTAGTTGAGAGGTGTCCCTTGTCTGTGCTGAGTGGATTGCATGCAAAAGCAGCAGCAATTATTTTTGCTTTAAAGTGAGTTAACACATTTTAAATGAGAGACAATGTGTGATGTTTGAGTAAACACAAAATAAACAAGATCATGAAACTCTTTTTATATGAAATGGGAACTGTAGCTACCTCAATTCTGAACTCTACCCAAAACATAAATTTGGTGGGTTGATCCTCCTCCTCCACAGCTGAATCACTGTGAAGATGGGCAATGGAGAGAATATGATATGCCTTCATCTATCTTTATGCAGGAAAGCCCCCATGCTGTGTCTCAAAGTCACAATCTGTAAAGTCATTTTATTTCACAAAGATGAACAGAGACCTTGTTAATAATATCTGCCCCCTACCAACCTTAGTAGAATGTTGTGAGGCTGAATTAATGTCTGAAAGCATTTAGAGCCCTGAAAATAATGTACTATATAAATATATTTTATTATTATTGCTATTATTGTACTTATATCATTCTCAATTATTTGACATCATACATATATAAAATTTTACTTCCTTTTAGAGCAACTCTCTAGATGATAAAAAGAAAATAATTTTACAGTGAAATATGTGCATATTTTTAGAAAGAATACTATACAAAAATTCTTTTCAACCAAGTTGATTCAAAAAGGCAAGAAGCAGAAAAAAAAGTGATTTTCATGAATGATCTTTGAATGGAGTCTTATTGCTTTTTATAATCATGCAAAGCAGGTAAATGAAATAATAGAGCAATTGGACAATCCCTTTGTGTGATGAAACTAAAGTCATGGTATTGTAATTTTATAACATTGACCATTATCATCTTTTTTACTTTTTTCATTCTCAAACTGTCTTGTCTATAGAGAATAAATTTGCTAGCATTACTCTTAGAGAGCCCATTTATGTGTGGCCAGGAAACCTTTCTTCTCAAAAGTGCATTTCTGTCCTTTGCTGTTGATGGTCAAAGCCTACCAAAGAGAGCAAGAGTTTCTAGTGAATGATCCAGTCTTATTTCAACACTGCTCCTCTCTATCCCTGCTCTCTCTACTTAGTGAAAACTTGCTCGTTGTTCAGTTCCCAACTCCAATACCGTCACCTCCATGGAACCTTTTCTGATCCCTCTAATCAGAAGTGAGCTCCCTGAACTTAAGCACTATGTATGTATTTTTTTCACTGACTTATTTTCTACATTCTGATAAATTATCAGCTATTTTGTTTACAACCTACTTGAAGGCAAGTACTACGGTTTAAACATCTTTATTTCTCTAAGTATCTTAAAGAAGGCAAGTACTACGGTTTAAACATCTTTATTTCTCTAAGTATCTTAAACATATTTGTGAATACCTGCCTGAATAAACAAATGAGTGTTAATTCTCTACATGATATTAACTCTTAAAATAGCTTAGATATTTTTGAAGAGAAACTCTTCTATACTGCAACAAAGGATTTTGTAACTAAACCTTTTTCTTTCTTTTTTTAATGAGAGGACCTTTCTGAATGTTTCTAAAATGTTAAAGTTTCAACTCTATGTTTCAGAGTAAGGCGTGAAACTCAGGCGCAACCTGAGTGCTTGAGTTAATGACTATGTGCTACAGAATATTTCATTTTAAACGTATTTCCCCTTTGTGAAGGGCTGCCCTAATGGAATTTGCAACACCTGTCAAACAGATCCGGGGAGTAGGTAACCAGTAGCAAAATAAGGTAGATAAAATAAGTGGTGTAAGTTGTTTGACTGATTTAAATTTTGTTTCTAATGGGAATATTTTAGGTAACTTAATAACTTCCAGATAATCTATTCCAAGGTTTCATCACTCACAAAATATTTTTAGATGTCAAACCCAGAATCCTAGCATATAAATGACTTTTTTATGGTTAGTATTTTTATTGTATTTTAGACTTAGCATTCTCTTTTTTCTTTTATGGCTTACTTATTTGGTTAAATTAATGTGAACATATTCAGAGCAGACAATTGTTAGAGATGAAATGTAAATACATTCAATAAATTTAACTAAAACACTTTTATGTCAAATATGCCACAGCAGAAACTAATGCCACTTGACTATTTTACTTTTTTTATTTTTTTTGAGATAGGGTCTTACTGTGTTGCTCAGGCTTGTCTTGAGCCCCTGGGTGCAAGTGAAGCTCCTGCCTCAGCCTCCAGAATAGCTGGTGTTACAGGTGTGTGCCACCACACCCATGACTATTTTTATTTTGAAGGCGTCTTACAACAGAAGCACACACTGACTTTACTTGCCATGAAAATAGAATAAGGGCAGTAGAAAGTTGTTCAAATCCATTTCCTTTGAATTTTACTTTTTCTTAAAGATGGTGCAGATGATGGCATTTTGTTTTTATTTGAGAAATCTATGTAGTGTTATTTATTAGCAGTTGACTCTGCAGCTTTAGGAATTTGTGCTTTTAAAACAGTCTGGATATAATTCTTTATTTCTTTGTCAAAATTATGATTTTTATGGAATTATTGTGAAGTACATATTGTGTCTTCTTTGTAGTAGTATATCATAGACCACCTCAGGGTTCCACCTCCAGAATGCTTAATTAAGCCAGTCTGGGGTGGGGTCTGAGAAAGTGCATTTTTATTAGTTCCAAAGTGAAGTTGATGCTGCTGGTCCAGGGACCACACTTTGAGACCCACTAACCTAGGCAAAGAGCTGGAGTTCTGGTTCTACCCCCACTTCCCAACAGAGGACTTTCACAATGTAGTTTCTTCTCTCTCCTAATTAAACCATCAGGAGTGATGAAGTATACTAGTCAACTGAGAAATAGTTAAAGAGGATGCTGGCACCAAGTTCATACTAGGTATTACGCCAAGTGTTTTGGGAGGGGCACATCAATGAATAAACATTATTCTTGACCTTCAGGACCTGTCTTAGTCAGTTTGGGCTGCTGTAGCAGAATTCCGGAGAGTGGCTAAACAAGAGAAATTTGTTTCTCACAGTTCTGAAGACTGGAAAATCCAAAACAGGTGCCAACATATCCATCTGGTAAGGGCACTCTTGTTTGTTTGCAGACAGTTAACTTCTCCTTGTGTCCTCACAGAGGGAGAGCAACTTTCTCATGTCTGTTTTAAATCCCATGGCACTAATCCCATTCAATGGGGGCTCCACCTCCATAATTGAATTACCTCCCAAAGGCCCCACCTCCAAATGCCATCACATTTAGGATTTAGGCTTCAACACGTGAATTTGGGGGGACTCGAATATTCACCCTATAGCAGGACCTTAGCATTCAGGAGCGAGAGTTAGCAAGTCATGCATGCATACCTACAACTATAATGTATTGCAGAAGGTAATGGACATATTAAAGAGAAATAAAGGATTCATAACCAGTGAGATTATTACAGTTGGAACAACTAAAGATTAATTTTTGTTGAGGGGATATATGAAGCCTTCTTAGAGGAAAGAATGGAGATTTTGTGTTTTTGTTCTTGACTTAAAAAGAAGACAATATAAAAATTATAAAGATTCTGTTTTTAGTATTGTATTTTGAAATGAACAAGAAAAGCAAAAAGAATGTGTCCATCTTATTAATAATTTTCATTATGGTGAACAAAGCATTTAATGAGTATACTGAGCAAATGTTGAACTGTATATAATTGAGTCATTTATATAATATGTTACATATCATACATATTATATATTAATATATTTATTAGGATTATGAGTTTGGATTTTTTATCTTATATCACTTATGGAAATAATATAATTTTGAGCAGAGTGCTCTTTTTCCTTAAAAATATTTTATAGAAATATATTATTTTTCTCCTTTGGTACAGACATTAGACAAAATCAAGAAACAGTTTAAAAAGAAAAAAATGTAACAAGGAAAAGAAAATCTGCAATGCAAGAAAACATGAATTATTACATGATAGGAAGTAATCATTACCTTTCATTTGGGCTTGGGATTGAGCAGGATTATATACTTGTTTTTGCAGTCACTTCTCTCTAGTTCCTATCGTCATTCATAGACATAAACCTACACACTTATATGGAGACAGTAGTCTTTTAAAAATGTTTACTTATTCATTCAAATAGACATGGGCAACATAGACATAGTCTTTATTTTTACAGAGTTTGCAAGTCTAGTAGGGAAGACATATATTAAATAAATATATCCATAAATGTATGATTGTAAATTTTATTAAGTTATATGGAAGAAAAACAACATTATGATGTTTATGAGTGAAAAGAACAGTGAAAGGAGAATTCAGGTTGCTGTAAAGGAAATCCACATCAGAAAATACAATTTAAGTGAAGATCTTGAGGTAGAAATAAATGGTTTGCTAGGAAATCAAATACAGCCATTGTGACTGAAGCATAGTGATCCCAGGAGAGAGCAATATGAAGTGAGAAGGAGAGAGAAGCAGGGATCAATGCTGAAAGGCCTTGTAGGTTTGTATTGTGTGTTAGTTGTATTGTGCCAAATAGCCTTTAAGCATCTTTCAGCTTCAGTCTCTTTTATACATTAATATTGTACATTAGAATTATTTACTTGCTCAAAAAATAGCAAATGGAAAACATATTTTCAGGAAGATGGGACATTTGTGGTGGCAAATGCAAAGGTCTGTGTATTTCATGGCCACACAGAGCTACCTGGTTATGATCTTATGATGTGGTGATGAAAGAGTAGTGACAGTTCATTGAAATCATTCCAAAACAGAGGAGCTTTTTCCATTTGCGTGCTTTGGAAAACTAATATATGTAATATAAGGTTACCTCTTCAGAAAAAAAAGTCCTATTGATAGCTAAATAAAATACTGAATTTAGGCAATATGAGTATAGTATTGTGGTTAAAGGTGAAGATTTTGGAGTCAAACCCGGAATCAAATTCTAACTCCATCACTTTCTGGATGTAGGAGTTTGGGCAGAGATTTAATCTCTGTGAATATCATTTCCTTATCTGTTAAATGAGTGTAATAATATCTGCCCCACAGGACTATGAAAGTATTAAATGAGATGATATCTATGTCTTAGGCAGGAACCTCTTGAAAGCAGAACATAAATAGATGATTAAAGTGCTGATACTTTGGGTGGCTCAATACCAGCTCAATGAGGGTTAGAAAAAGGGGGTCATAGATGGAAGTGTCATAGATGGAAACGACTCTCAGATAGTGATTTGGTGCATGAGATTTACTGGGGAGCAACATTTTTAAGAGAAGGGAGGAGAGAGGTTGAGAGAGAAGTTGAATTGCATCAGGACGTCTCAGCTCTGCGATTTGGGTGGCCCTTTATATTGGTCCCAAACTGAGACAAAGGCCCTGGGCCTATGTACTCTGTCATTCCCCAGTCATTGATTGAATCCAGGCTGGGGGCAGGATAACAAAACCTATCTGGGGCAGGGCAGCTGATTTTCTCCCGTGAGATATAGTTATGAACAGCCAGCAGCCAGCACTCCTGACAGCTGGAACTTTGGGTTTGGTTCTGTAGGGAGGAATGAGGCATTATGAGCTCCTGCAGTCCTGGCCACTGCTTCACAAAGAGCCCCATAGTGATGCGACATAGCGCAGCAGATATGCTTGTTGTCTTTTTTTTTTTTTTTTTTTTGAGATAGAGTCTCGCTCTGTCACCCAGGCTGGAGGGCAGTGGTGCGATCTCGGCTCACTGCAATCTCCGCCTCCCGGGTTCAAGCAATTCTCCTGCCTCAGCCTCCTGAGTAGCTGGGATTACAGGTGCACACCACCACACCAGGCTAATTTTTTGTATTTTTAGTAGAGATGGGATTTCACTATGTTAGCCAGGCTGATCTCGAACTCGTGACCTCAGGTGATCCACCCGCCTTGGCCTCCCAAAGTGCTGGGATTATAGGTGTGAGCCACTGCACCTGGCCATGCTTGCTGTCTTTAGCCACACAGGTTGTCTTCAGGTTTGCAAGGAGAAACCACCCCTCAGAGCAGTAGGTGGAGGACAGGGAAAGGAGAAATTTATTTGCATGGTTATTTTCTGTCTCCTATTTTCCACTTATCAGGGTTTACCCCATGCCCCATGCCTCTTAGGAACCCATATTCCGTGCTCTATATTGTGGAATTTCATTCACAAAGTGCACTCTCATCAGGAGAGAGAAAGGGGGAGACCACCAAGGGAATTAGAGAAAGCATATCCAGTTGAACAGATAAAGCATGTAGCCTAATACTTGGCTCATAGTAAATGTTCAATAAATAGCTAACACTTACATAGCGCCTTACTGTGTACCAGCCACTATTTTGAGTAATTTACATTGATTAACTTATCTCATCCTCACAATAATGTAACGGAAAAGACACTAATATTAATATATTTACATTTTACAAATGAGGATATTGCAGCCCAGAGGGTAAACAGCTAGTAAGGAGCACAGCAGAGCTGTTATAACCAGGTGCCATTTGAGAGTCTGTGCTCTTGGCCAGGTGCGGTGGCTCACGCCTGTAATCCCAACACTTGGGGAAGCTAAGGCCGGTGGATTACCTGAGGTCAGGAGTTTGAGACCAGCCTGGCCAACATGGCGAAACACTATCTCTACTATAACAAAAATTAGCTGGGCGTGGTGGCATGCGCCTATAATCCCAGCTACTTGGGAGGTTGAGGCAGGAGAATTGCTTGAACCCAGGAGGCAGAGGTTGCAGTGAGCCGAGATTGTGCCACTGCACTCCAGCCTGGGTGACAGAGCAAGACTCCATCTCAAAAAAACAAAACAAAACAAAACAAAAACAGAGTCTATGCTCTTAATCACTCCAGTATATTGTGTCTGTTATTATTATTGCTATCATTATTATAATATGTAAATACTTTATTATTCCTATGAATATCATTAGCAAAATACATTCAAATATGTAAAGCTTTGCAAAAGTTTTAGTAATTTTTATCTTTATTTTAAAACTATATCAGAAAGTGTTTTATAGATATGAAAATAAGGCAGAAAGTCTTGGAACTTATTCAAGTTTCTTTATATGGTAGAAGACAGGATTATAAGATAAAGAAAATATGCATGGCTAATTTAATAAAAATATATTCGGCATAAATATATAGGAAGATGACAGCCTGGTCTGGAGTTAGAAAATATGTAAACACAGAGATTCTAATTCCATTTCTGCCATTAATTTATCTGTTAATCACAGTAGGTCATTTAATCTCTTTATGTGTTTCTGTATTTGCAAAATAGAGTAATTAGTAAAAGCTATACCATATATATCACAGGATTTTTTTTGGAGGATAGAAATGAGAAAATACATCTGAAATGTAAAAACAGAAAACAACCTATTTAAGTGTCTTAGAAGTACTGCATTTAAAAAATCTCCAGATTAAAAATATAGGTAATTTTTATAATTTTGTAGGCAATCCTAGTTAGAATGGTTTCCATCCTTTTATTTTTAATGAGATCATAATTTTTATTGCATCCTGCACACTGAGAAATATCTTCAAACTACTGCTATAGCAAAAATGTATATATCAAGAATAATTTATTTAGCAATTCCTACTTCATCATTTAACAAAGAATGTTTGACATAAATATTACTGTCTTGTTCAGTGTATCCACACACATTCAAATATTACAAGAAATCAATCTGGAACCTAAGAATTGACTTTTTTCAATAATTGGATGAATTTATTAAATTAACTACATTTGTGTTTTGAGATTACACACTTGAGTGTTTCGTGTTTTCTTTATACGCTGGAAAGTAACATTCTTTTCCATTATCTCACAGGTTTTGCTCGCTGTGCCATGCCACTCTATACATACTGTTTCTATTTTACATTTCCATATTCTGAAGATGGACTGTTTTTACTACTTAAAATAACTTACACTTTTGATTTTGTATCCAAGTTCTATGTACATCTTTGTACCTTACCCGTTCATATATGTTTTCAATTATATTAGGCCTTTCTTCTTATATAAGATCTTTTCATATTTATTAAATTATTTATAGAGCAGAAACTTCTTTATAGATTTTTTATTTTTATGATTGCTTAGAAAATTACTGTACTTATATTTAGCATAATATGAAATTGGATACATGCATTTCTGAGTAATTATCTTTATAGTGGTAGTTCTCTGGTTAATTTTTATTTTTTCCATAGTATCAATAGTAAAGATTAAAATTAATAATTTATTCACTTTTTAATGTAACATATGATTGTTATTTTTCCTAGCAAAATTTCTTATTTAGTCATATGTAACTGCCTTGAAATTTGTACTTTAAGGACAAAGAAAGGTCACCAATCCCTCTAACTCTTGGTTCTTTGTCAAAAATGGTCACAGTTAATGAGGTTTGTTTGGTACAGAACAAATTCTCAGACACAGATAGAGATCCTTTCAATGGAAACAAATTTGTTTGGCTTTACCAGGTTACTTAGCGATTAATAATAGCCTTGAGATGCAGGTCAGAGAGGTCATTGTACCAGCTTGCCAACACAATCTAAATGTGCAGCTAGCCTGGCTCTGTGGGCGCAGAAGCCCCCAAAATACTATGCATAAAGTAAAACAGGCTATTTTCTGACTCTTTTTTTCATATTAATAAGCAATTTTCAAGAGAAGGTGGCAAAATGGGGGCCATGCCATTCCAAGTAATTCATTTATTTTGCAATTTAATCTTATGTTGAAAAAAATTGCTCTGCTGCAATAGCATAGCTTGGTGATTTTTAAACGTCAGTGTGTTTCATAAGTAACCTTGTATGAAGTATTGTATTAGTAGCCTTTAACAGAAAATTGCAACAAAAATATTTCTAGACATTGAAGTGGAAAGGAGAATCTCTTTTATTTTTTGAATTTTTTTCCTCTACTTTCCTCAGATACCTTTGAGAAAAATGCTCAGATGATTTATTTAAAACATTACTTACAGAACCAGACACTAAGTTACATACCTACTTTTTAAAAAAAGTATAGTACAATTTCAAAACATTATTTTAACACAAATAGTTAAATTTTTCCTTGAAAATAAAGGATTTATTTTTCTCCATATTTGATATCATAATCTGTTTAGCAGATGTTTTCACATAGTATACTTAAAAGCTTATTTTTTGTTTATATTTCTTAGATACACATA
Organism: Hylobates moloch; assembly: GCF_009828535.3. NCBI lineage: Eukaryota > Metazoa > Chordata > Mammalia > Primates > Hylobatidae > Hylobates > Hylobates moloch. The sequence continues at coordinate 51,428,279 of NW_026652293.1, forward strand.
AATAATGAAAAGTTTTGTTATTTTAATAGAATGTATTATACTTAGAAAAGACTTGCACTTTCTCACCTAATTTAACTTTTATTCGAATTATATATGTAATTGGACAAAATATCAACCTTTGAAGTGCAAGATAATATATGTAATCTTATTGGTATTATTTGAACTGTCAACTGAAGTAAACCTACAATAAATTAAGTATATGTATAAAACCTGTCACATTTTAAAAATTAGGCCATTAGTTAGTAGGCAAAATAAATGATTAGAGATTTGAAAATACAAGCCCAAAATGTAAGGGAAAACAGTAGCACAGATGCTTTCTTGGGATATTTAAGTATGTCCAAAAAAGCTAATCTTAAAGCAAAAAAACCCTGATAATTTAGTAAGACACTTACTTTGCATTTGATATGAGTATTTTCTCAGCTTTGAATTAATTATAAATATACTCATTTGATCTCAAAAACTTAATCACTGAAAAATCATATAAATGCTTTCTAAATATTGCAAAGATTCATTGTAGAAAATGCAGGTAAGATAGATTACACCACTGATTTGGATGGATATGGATGATGGTTGCCCCTCAAAAAAACTGATTTATCATCAGTGAAAGAATTAAAATGTTAACACATAGTATCATAAATAACTGCAGATGGTTTTGATGCAGGGAGGCACTGGAGGAGTTTGCAGAAATGAAAGAAAGAGAAGAGAAGAAGGCTAACCTCGAAAGGGAAGAGAAGAAAAGAGATTACCAAGCCCGAAAGATGCATTACCTCCTCAGCACAAAGCAGGTTGGTCTACCTGTCCCTGACAGCTCCTGTAAGCCACTTGGGCCCCTAGCCTGACAAAGATAAACTAGCAGGCTGAATGGGACATGACTTGTTGAAAAGATATCACAAAGACACTACTTCGAGTTCAATTTCGTGCTTCTGTGTAGGTGCGCGCAGGCACCATGACTCGTCTGTGACAGCGGCTTCATAGAGGCAGCCGCTGCGATGCTGGCAGAAAGGTCCAAGTCAGCAGTGTGATCTGCCACGGTGATAACACAACACGAAGGGCATAACCTCGCTTTCAAAACTCATTCTGAGTGGCTTATTGTTGTGTTGTGAATTGATCAAGAATTAACAAGTTATTAGGCTGAGGTTGCTTTCATGTTTTCTCTTTTAATTGAGCTAACGTTGAGCTTAAAACCATTTTTCGACCCTTTCTAAATTTTGATGGAAGTTTTCAGGTAAAGCTTTTAACAAAGTTGCTTCAGGAATTACATCTTCTTACAGAAATATAAGCATGAAATTTGGAATACTTGGACATTTATTTTACAATGCTTGCTAAAATGTCAATACCCTGGATTTTGTCCTGGTTACTAGGAAAGAATACATGGCATGTGGAATAGCCTCAAAAAGAAATATGGTTTTAAAAAAGCATGAATTTGGGGAGTGAGATGTGTTTTGTTACTAGGGAAATAGGAAACTAGCAATTTCTGGGCTTTTATTTTTTTCTCATAGATCTTCAAGTTCAGTGTTGTAGTTCTGCCCAGAGTCACATAGTTGAATGTCTCCAGGTAGGGGCAAGTCAAGTCCCAGTGGTGAAGGGTGAGTCCCAAGACCGAATGTCATCCTTAGAGGCATCTAAATTAAAAAATATATATATTAAATCCCGGGCTGGCCATCTACAGTTGGAGCGTAGATCTCCCGCATCTCTAGCCTGTGCTTGGTAGTCTAAATACCAATACTTTTTAATCATGGTGACTATCTTCATATTTACTTGGATTTGTGTAGCTGAGTTATCTTCATTTGACAGGTAAGGAAACAAACTCGGAGGTGTTACGTGGCTGAATTAGAGATACAAAGCTAGTAGAAATAGCTATGGCACTCGGCACTCTGAGGTCTCTAGACTTTAAATACTTAGGCAATAATTAAAATATACTTTTAAAAATTAAAAGTCAAAATATTTTAACTTTTCTTTATAAAATCTATAGTAGTAAAATTTTAGTTGTATAATTGAAGTGCTACATTTTTATATAGAATTTCAAATCAAAAATTCCTTTTAGCAGAAAATTTTTAACTTTAGTTATTAGTAATTTCAACTTTCATTAAACTAAGAGTACTATTAATATCCTTATTTCTTTAAATCTGGTATTTTATTTTTTACAATACAGTTGTTAATTTTAGTAACTCTGAACCATCTTTATACTCTGAATTTTTCTTAATATGAGTTCTAGTTGTGCTATGTATACTTATGATGAGTATTGTAATACAGAAAGCAATTTTTAATATAGTGAAATCATTCTTTTCTTTTTAAGAGGGAGCAAAAAAGAGTCTCACTCTGTTGCCCAGGCTGGAGTACAGTGGTGTGATCTTGGCTCACTGCAACCTACACCTCCTGGGTTCAAGCAATTCTCCTGCCTCAGCCTCCAGAGTAGCTGAGATTACAGGCACCCGCCACCATGCCAGGATAATTTTTGTATTTTAATAGAGATGGGGTTTCACCGTGTTGGTCAGGCTGGTCTTGATCTCCTGACCTCAAGTGATCCCCCCGCCTGGGCCTCCCAAAGTGCTGGGATTACAGGTGTGAGCCACCACACCTGGCCTAAAATAGTGAAATCATGTTTAACTGAACATTTGTTAATTTTGTTTTATTCAAGGTTGTTGAGATACTGAGTATCTAGTGAAATGATTTAGAAAGTCCATGAAGACTCAGTTTCTTTTACTAATAAAAATAATCTGACAGCAAATATCTATGGAGTGCTTACCATGTGCCAAACAATATTATAGAGACTTTCTATGCATTATTTCTTTAACTAATTTTATTTCATTTCATTTTTAAAATTAAGCACCTGGTTTGACAAAGAATTTTCACAAACCTGACTAAAACACTTGAATCATAGACCTTAATGGATTTTCAGATATTACCATTGTGTGTTTTAAGTATATTTGTATTAACAAATACAAGCTGTCAATGCATTTTTCTCCTTCTTTATACCATATAGGCTGCTGATAATATCAATATATGTAAATTTTACTTTAGTGATTCCTAGTCTCCAAAACTCCTTGGCATCCAATAAAATAATTATTTTTGAGGCACTATGGCAAGGTTGAAAGAACCCAAGTATTGTCATCAGACAGAGCTGAGTTGACATCCCAGCTCTCCCACTAAGGGTAATATATTAGGAGATTACCTTCAGTTTTCTAAACCTCTGCTTCCCTCTGCATTTGTGAGATACTGAAACCCACCTTGGAAGAATGTGATGAGGATTAAATGTAATGTACTTAAAACAGTGCCAGACCCTTCGAGGGCATTCAGTAAATGGTAACAATAATATTATTAGAATTTAACCACAGATAAACCTAAGGTTTTCTTAATTTTCTTCCATTAATCTTACCAACTGGAAGCATTCATTTTCTCATTTCCTTTCTTGGCTTTCCTTTAGTTATTAATAAAAAATTAGTTAGAAATTTGTATACTGGTGTCCCCCACCTCCATTTGACACTTGACTTCACAGACCTGAGGACATTACAGGTGAAATTGTATTCTCAAATCGCTTCCCTTGGAGATAAATGTTACAAAAATATCAGGGATTTTAATTTGGACCTGGCCGGTTGGTAAACTTCATCATAGTGATCTCAATATTTGATCACAGGTACATAGAGATGAAAAGACAACCCTTTGAACCTATGGAGCCACTTTGTTCCCAATGCAAACTTTTTTTGTGTGTGGTGGTAAAATAGAATACCAGTGTCATCTTAGACTCATCTGTTCATTTTGTTCAAGGGATTAGTTTTACTGACAGAATGATACTGGAAAGTTCATATGTTCTCTTCCTTATATCCCAACAGATTTGCTTTACTTAGCTTTTAATCAGTATTTTTCATCATGATATTAAAAAGTCGAATTTTAAAACATACTACAAGTCACAACTATTAATACAAACTGTCTCCATCTAAACAAAAGTATGCAACACTAAGATTTAATAAATACAATAAACATGAATCTTAACGTAAATTCATCAGTTAATCACTTCCAATAATATTTTTGAGTACCTGCCATCTAATAGTACTGTGCTAGGACTTTAGTATATATAAATATATACTACTTAATCTTTAACCACAAAAAGCGCTGAGACTAATTTCAGTCTAATGTCAATTTTTTTGTAGATGGAAATTGCCAACTTTTCACTACTGCTTATATAGGCGATCTCACTGAAATTAACAACCATTTATACTTATGATTTTGCTGATGTGCTATTTTATTTTAATAAAAAATAACATAACCTTCCTTCCTGAGCCTAAGGAAGATTCAGAGAATAAAAGACACACATTTCAATCTTAGTGTTGTTAGTAATTTTTACAGCATGTCTTGGCTACTGGGGAGAAACTAAGCTGCAGATTTTAAAATATTCCTTACTTAGTTGTTTACAAATTAGTTTCATTGCTTGTTTTAAGATTTTGATTTCAAATTGTATTTATAGATCTTTAAGTACAAATAAAAGCCAAATAAGAATTAATACTATTTATTTTAAAAGATTTGTATCAATTTTAACGTTCAATGCCTGCAGATATTTGAAAACTCTCCAAATATTCAAGTTTGAATAATTTTATAAAAAGTATATCAGGATGGGAAAAGCTTTATTGATCTGCTTAAAAGGAATAAATCTAATAGCATTTTTAGCAAAGAGATGGACATTATTTATATTGTTGATTTATGTTGGTGATTGGTGATTAGGAATGATGTTAGTATGGTTTATAGAATAGTAATTTTTACATTAAATTTTTATTGTTCTAATGGCTTACTTTAGATGAGTAGAAATAAAACATTAATTTTGACAGTGCTTCAAAAAAGATAATTTTGTAAGCCAAAATTGTATTCGTTAATTCAGATATGGATGATATAAGATTATGTGTTTTTTAATGTATTAATTTTAGGATGATTATGCTGATATATACTCATATGCTGATTGCAAAGTTTTAAAGTCAGGTTTAAGCCTATTTTTAGTATAAATTCAATGTATACCTTAAAATAGTTCCAAAAGCTATTACTAATTTTTGATGGTATTAATTATCTCATCTTTATTCAAGCAAATATGTTAGTGCTGATAGAAATTACACAAGTAAATAACTAATATTGCAATGAGTGAATTAATAGACCCCCTCAGGGTTTTATTAATTAAAAAGTTCAAGTCATATTAAAACACCTTTTGTGTATGTTTATTTCAATCAGAAAGCTGAATATGGTAACTTATTTGCATAAATAATCAATCACCATTTACTAGTAGTAATAAGGTTAATTTGTTGCTACAGACATAATAGGATTAGTCAATTATATTTCCCAGAAAATACTATTTGTTATGCACCCCATAACCTGTAAAACAGGATTGGGTTTAGCACCCTTATTAAATGAACACATCAAAAAATCTTTGTCCTTGTAAAAGTTTTATGAAAGGAAGGCTAATTTTCATTGATTTGGATAAAGTAAAATGCAAATATTGCTTCCATTTGTAAATTTAATTTATCTTTCTCTAAAGAGTGATTATTTAATAAAGTTATTTATTTTGATTCAGTAACTAGTCAAACTAAATCTAACACATATAGGACATATTTCCTTTGAAGAAAATCTCATTTGCAGATTTGTTTTATTCCAAATAAACTGACTTTCATTCCCTTGCCCTCGTTCTTGGGTAATAAATTATGTTGTCTGCTCCACCTACTGGTGGATATATGCAAAGGCCTATTGTTGGATTTATTAAAAGATGCCTGTAAAATGTTGCCAGAATTTTTGAGCATCTTCCTGGAGATTAGAAAAATTACAGATACAAATGTAAAATTCAAGATCCAAATTATAAAAGGTTACTTTGGAAATATTGGTTATTATATAGAATTATACATGGCAATAGTTATCTTATTAGTGAAAATGTTACCCTGTTTTTCATTTTAAAGTGATAATAAAAATGGTAAATAAATATAATATATACATATAACTCAGTATAACTATGTATATTTTATTTTGGTGTGGCATTTAAGAGTTTACACATATTGAAATTAAAGCTAAAGTAGAAACAAATTTACTTTGTTACACGTATATAATGGAAATAATTTTCATGTCATAATTTATACGATAGATTTTTGATGTTTTTCCTCACTCATCACTAAAGTAGTGAAAATACTACTGAAAAAACTATTTTAAGTTATTTATGATTTAAAAAGACCCTATGCTGTGATTGATACTGATAAAACTTTACTTTGAATTATATTTTTGAGGAAGCCAAAATGGTTTCAGCTACTTCTTTCCCACATCATATTAAATCATATTTGTATAGAGAAAGACTGTCTTAATTTTAAAAATTAAAGTTGGCCAGGCACGGTGGCTCACACCTGTAATTCCAGCACTTTGGGAGGCCGAGGTGGGTAGATCATGAGGTCAGGAAATCAAGACAATCCTGGCTAACACAGTGAAACCCCGTCTCTACTAAAAATACAAAAAATTAGCAAGGCATGGTGGCGGGCGCCTGTAGTCCCAGCTACTCGGGAGGCTGAGGCAGGAGAATGGCGTGAACCCGGGAGGCGGAGCTTGCAGTGAGCCGAGATCACACCATTGCATTACAGCCTGGGCGACAGAGCAAGACTCCATCTCAAAAAAAAAAAAAAAAAATTAACTTGACATACCCATAATTAATTGGTAGTCTGTTGATAAGAAAAAGTTTTATAAGACAAATTTTTTTAAAAAAAATTATTTTAATTTCCAGGATACAAATCTTATAAGGTGAAAAATATTTAAATTAGGAAAATTTTGGCCAGGTGCAGTGGCTCACGCCTGTAACCCAGCAATTCGGGAGGCCAAGGAGGGCAGATCACTTGAGGTCAGGAGTTCAAAACCAGCCTGGCCAACATGGTGAAACCCCATCTCTATTGAAAGTACAAAAAAATTAGTTGGATGTGGTGGCAGGCGCCTGTAATCCCATCTACTCGGAGGCTGAGGCAGGAGAATTGCTTGAACCCGGGAGGCAGAGGTTGCAGTGAGCCGAGATCGCGCCACTGCACTCCAGCCTGGGTGACAGAGCAAGACTCTGACTCAAAAAAAAAAACAAAACAAAACCAAACAAAACAAAAAACTGATTCTTCCAAATCACTTATTGCTTTCAACTCTATCTTTTAAGTATCATAAGTGGAGAGATCTTATGCATATCAAGTGCTCAATACGTGATTATTCACTTTTATTTTGAGATGATGAAGTCCTAGAAAAATGGCAGCCTTACCGTGTGCACCTGCCAACATGTGTGCATATGTGTGGGTATGTGTAGCTATGTGTCATATGTGTTTGTATATTTGGTATATTTGGAAAGTACCTTTGGAGAGGCTATACCATTGCCTAATGTGTGGGTATTGCATTGCACATTACATATGTGTGGGTATGTGTATCTATGTGTCATATGTCTTTGTATGTTTGGTATATTTGGAAAGTATCTTTGGAGTGATAGGGAAACTCAAGAGTAATGTTAAGATTACCTGTAATGACTTTCTGGGGCACATATTTAGACCTCTTAGTCCTTATCTCGAAACCACTTTTCTGACTTGAAAAACATTGATTTTGTTCCTTTCCAGTTTCTTAGTTGGACCTTTTTTCCCTCTTTTGTATTTCCATGATATAGAGGCAAAAAGATGTATGCCTTGATACTTATGGTTGCCAATAGTATCTCCACTGCATTGGATATTACATTTATGATCTTTGTGGTTTGATGCGACCTGATTGTGAGCATTCACATGTTCCTTGTGAACTTTTTCGGGCTTTTTTTTTTTCTGTGTGGTTTTTTTTTCTATTTTCCAAATCAGACTTTACATTAAACGATCCACGATTCTAGACTATCCCCAGTTATCCACGGTTTTGAAGTAGTTGACTCTTCTTTTTTTACTATCATCTTTCAGTTCATCATTCCAGGTGTTTTTCAAATCAGTCCCTTCATGTTTACTTCCTGAACCCTGAGCAATTTTAATAGTCTCTAAAACGGTTTTCTTTTTAAGTCTTTTGCCCTTTAACTCGGTATATTTACCACCATGAGATAAATCTTTCTAAAAGAGCATTTTTATTTCATTTATCTTTGCAGTTTGTAAGCCTCCAAAGATTCCCTGTTATCCATAGGATAAAATCCATATTTTTCAGCATAAGCGTTCAAAATTCTTTATAATCTCACTTCACTCTGCCTATTCAGTCTGATCTGCCTTTGCTCCTCAGTATGAGCATACTGATACAGTCTGACTTTATATCCTAGAGAAATTTATCATAAGATTCTCTCTCTCTCTCTCTCTCTCTCTCTCTCTCTCTCTATATATATATATATATATATATATATATATATGAGGTAGGTGACTTCTGGTGATTTGCCATGTTGTGGAAATTCAGAAGCCTCCCCTCTACCCCTCACAGAAAAGGAGAAACATGTTAACAAGCTTTTCACTAATACGTTGAATTTGACTGTTACTTTACCATTAAAGATGTATTTCTTTCTCCTATTAAATTTAGATAACTAATTTAGATTATTTTTAGAAAGGAGACCTATTAGCTTTCAGGTTGTCCTTAATGGTATATCTTAGTGAAAATTGATAGATTGTGAACAGATTCTGATAAGAATGGGAAAGAAAACTACGTTCACAGACCTGAGGCAATGCCTAGAGTATAAAGACCCAAATGGACATAAAGCTGGTAAGAAAGAGATCCAGGGATGCTGAAGGGTGTAATGCATTCATGGGATGTCTGGTGAGGAAAGTAGGTATTTACGGCACTAAAAAGAATATTAAGAGGACATGCAGAAGAAATGTATCAGTTGTGTCATTTTGCTTAGAGTCACTGCTATTTGGTGTCAATCATTAACATAGCATTCTCCAAAACCAATTCTTAATTCTTACATTCCCCGCCACTTATTTAGCAAACTTTTTCAGGAGTTGGAAAGGTCTGGTAATAAGATAGAGTTAAGGATGTATGGTTTGGGAGGTAGATTCATACGTTTTACATGAAGGATCTTATATTTGCTTGTGCTAACTTCCCAGTAGTTTGTATGAATGTTTTCATGCAGAAAAATTTAACAATAGGAACTCACACTGACAGAGATGCCACTCATCGGAATGTGCTATGGCAGCATGGGATCTTTAGGATGATCTTTCCAGCCTTCTCTTTTAGCCAATCAAAGAAATTAAGACTAGAAGATGAAGCAACCTGCACAAGATCACACAACTAGTTTGAATACATTCTGTAAAGCTGGGGCATCCTCAGTAAACCATGGTCACAATAAAAATCTGAGTTAGTCATCTACGTCTGTGGTCTACACCTGGTTCACCTAAACCCTACATGGAAGGAACTGTATCCTACCTTTATGACTGTCCAGCCATCCTTCTTTAAAGGATATGCACTGGTTTTTCATTGAATTATCTTTTTTCCCTTTCTCTGAAATGGGTTAGTACTTACAAGAAACATCAATTCTGAGTGAGTTCATGTATAAGGATAAAAACTAGGGCCTGCATATAGAAGCATAAGGAAAGCCAGAATGTAATTTAGGTATCTATGGTACCTTCTAGTGAATTGCTCAAAGCAATTTATTATATCTATTTTCAGAATATTCTATAAAGCAGAAATTATCTTTCTAGTGACTAAAATGTTGTTTGGGACTCCCTTTTTTTTCCCGTTGGACACTTGGTAGGTTTATTCTTTCAAGATTACATAGGGATCTGACCTATGATCTTTGGATCCATAGTTTAAGAGGCAGGTCCTCAAGTTTGGACATTTGTTCTTAATCCCAAGTGAACAGCTCACATCACAGAATCATCACATAATTTGTTACTATTGGCAGTCTCTGTGCAGAAAGGCCAAGGACTGAACTAGCATGGAGAATGAATTACCTATTAACTTTTACATTTTATTTCCTCCCTCTTTAACATTGTAGTTTTTATTATCCTGTAATATATGAAAGGGATGGCATTATTATCCATTGTCAGTTCTCTTTGAAGAGACAGAGTGAAGTGATTTTTAAAAAAATCTTATTGTGTTCTCAAATGAATTCCTTTTCTGCTCTTCTCCTCTTGCCATCTTTTAACTACCTCACATCTAAGAAAGAGGCAACAATTTCCGAAAGAGGCAAGAATAAATAAAAATTAATTGAAAGAGAGCCACATAGGTAGAAAAGGGCCTTAGCTCTTTCCCTTATGTATTTTTTCCTTTGAAGTGTGCAGCATTTTAGAATAAATTCTTTAGCAAAACATATTATAAACCTCCTCCTTATGTGTGACTGGGGACAGATCCATGTGTTATGGGCCTGAAGCTTACACAATTTTGGGAATACACCTTTAAGGATAAAGTATGCAAAGTTTCAAATAAAGAAGATAAGTTCATTATTTCTGTTTTCTTTAGATACAGAGTCTCGCTCTGTCACTCAGGCTGGAGTGCAGTGGCGTGATCATAGCTTGAATTCGTGGACTCAAGTGCTCTCCCACCCCAGCCTCAAGTAGCTGAGACTACAGGCAGGTGCCATCACACCTGGCTAGGTTTGTTTACATTTTTTGTAGACATAGGGTCTTGCTGTGTTGTCCAGATCGCTCTCAAACTCCTGGCCTCAAGTGATCCTCCCGCCTCAGCCTCCCAAAGTGCTGAGATTACAGGCATGAGCCACCACACCTGGCAATATTTTTTATAATGAGAAAGGAAATTATTTCAAGCACATTTCAAATTTTAATAGCCTGATAATACCCGACATCTTAAAATCTAAAAATATAGCATAGTGCTTTAATTAACTGCCTGACACAGCTCTATAGCATTTGTTTTCTATGTTTTGACTTCATACTCTTTGATTGCTTCTTTTTTGACAATAATATTGTTATACTTTCTGAAGTGAGAAGAGATGGATTATTTACCCTTTTGTTCTGACAACATTGATCTAAATTTTCATTACTATAAAAGTGTTGTATAATGCATTATGTTGGATATATTTTTGAAAGGAGAGTCTTCCATTTTATATATGAAATTATGACAATTGGATTCCCCATTTATGATTTACACATCTGAAAGTTGGAAAAATTTTTCACAGGCTAACTTTGGGCTGTGTGCATTTTAAACCTCGCTTCTCCCCCACTACTCACAGACTTCCATGGTGAGGCACTTCAGGATGTTCCTATTGCAGTGAAGCCCCTGGCCCTCCTCCTTTATTCACGGTGCCTCCTATCTACACAGTGGGTGGTAGGAATATTCCTGGGAGGTATTTCTGTTTTGGGATTGCTAACAAATATTAAGTATATGTGGAAGTGACAGAAAACCCACAAAAATATATTTAACTAAACCTAGATTAAACATGTACTCGCTCATCTTTTTCATAGCCTGATCCGAACATGCCCACAGCCACTCTCATACCACCCAACCCACGGGGAAGTGTGATAGAAGATGTCAGAGTATAAAGAGACAGTGGCATTCACTGATATCTGACTTTTGCCAGTTTCACAAAAAGCATGACCACGTGAACAAATAGCCAGGGTCCTACCCTGTGCCTTGGAAGGGGCCTATGAAAGCAAGGGGCCCCAGAGCTTAAGCTTCCTTAGTTTCACTGTTATTTCACCTCTGAGTGGAATCCATTCATGTACTATGTGAAAACCCTGCTGCTCTTGTTAAACTTGTTCAAATAAGTTTTAACATTTGTTTTAATGTGCTATACATAATCATCGGCATACCAGATTTCAAATCCAGCCTTCAGACAATTAAGTAAACCTTATCATTTTAGGCCTATCTTTCTTTAAAGCTGAAGCACTAAATTTTCTTTAGTTCTTTCTCTTTTTTTAAATTGAAAACAAAATTTGGACATCAAACTCAGGATCAGTTTATTTTCATTTAGTAGATTCGGTGCTTTTTTTTTATTAACTTATTAGGTATGGGGTTGAGATAGTTATTAGGTATTAAAAAGAATGAATATATTTTGTATATGTATATATATGTATAGGTATACATTTGTATTTGTACATGTGTGTATATGTACATATGTGTATACATGTTATGTATGTATATGCATATATACACACACAAATACAAACATATATAAAATTTCAAATACAGTCTTAATAAAACATTCAAAAGCCAGAAAAGAATTAGGACAAAGTACATAACAAATGTAGCTCCAATTTCTTACCTCAGTGTAAAATGTTCCTCTACTTACCCCAGAACACCATATTTTAAATTGCATTGTATGCAAACAATTTATACAAGGCAATTGAAAGTTAATTAGTATTTGCTTGTTTTTATTGGTTTTATATAAAACTCTATTGGCCCAGCACAGTGTCTTATGCCTGTAATACCCAGCACTTTGGGAGGCCAAGGCAGGCAGATCACTTAAGACCAGGAGTTCAAGACCTGCCTGGGCAACATGGCAAAACACCGTCTCTACAAAAAAAAAAAATTATCCAAGCATGGTGGTGCGTGCCTGTAGTCCCAGCTACTTGGGAGGCTGAGTGGGAGGCTTGCTTAAGCCCAGGAGGTCGAAGCTGCAGTGAGCCATGATCGCGCCACTGTACTCCAGCCTGGGCAACAAAGCAAGACCCTGTCTCAAAACAAACAAACAAAAAAACAAAAAATCCTATAGTTATTGTCAAGTTAATTACAATCAATTCTATCATTTTCTTCATTGGTTAGAAGAGACTAAGCTTTTGGTGGTTCCTTTTTTTAATCACTAATTAAATGTACAATATAATAAAATCCAAATCTTAGAAACACAAGCAGTTAGGCCATTTCTTTAACTAGATCTAATGAAAGAAATGGGGCTGTAATAGTTTTGTAGATTTAAATTTTTATTTCTCTTACTATTATGGCTATTTTTCTATTTTGGGGACACTTCAGAAATATTTTGGATTGAGCCCAGTCATGAGTTAGATGCTATTATGTATAACTGATAAATAATGAGTTTGTAAAGTTTGTCAGGTTATGATTTATCCTAGCTCTTTGGTAAGATTTAGAAGAATAACTTTATATACATATCCCAGTGTCTCTGATATTTAATCCACTCTTTTAGACTGAAAAACTTCATAATCTTTCTGTTGAGTATCTCACAGCCAGATTTTAAAATTTCAGGCTCTAGTCTAATCCATCGTCTTTTTCCTTTAATCTTTCTCTTTATTACCCTCCCTACTCTGTGCACCCTATCATGAAATACAATATGCCCTTTAAATTAAAACTAGAGACTTAAGGAGAGAGATTATACTCCCAAATGTTTTGTTAAAATGAGCTCTTAACTGAGTCAATGGTTAAGATACTCAAACATTGACTAATGTGACTGATGTGGTCATTAACATCACTGTTAAGATTATGAGTATTTAAGTTCTGAGATCAAAGTATAGTCCAACACAAGAAATAATCTATAAATTTTGGATTTTATGCAAAATGTAAATATTTTAAAAGACACAGAAAATTTGCTTATTATATTGTGTATTTGTTACAATCACAAAACAAAAAACCAAAGAGGAATTCCAATTTTTTATTTAAAAAATATAAAATTGATTTCATTTTGGTGTGATATGATTTTAAGTATTTTAGTGTAAAATGGCAGACAGGTTTTCTGTAAAACGAATAATCTTGTCAATTGCTGTGTCTATCTACTGTATCTTTTGACAGTTGGAAATATTTTACTCAGCAATGAATTATGTTATTCACAGAGTATCACAAAGGACAGTAAAATAAAAGATGAGAAAATGAAGATGTGGAGAAGAGAGAAAGGGAAAAGAATCTTTCTTTAAATTTTAATTTGTGAATATCTCTAAGTTTAAAATAAATAAGCTGCATATCTCAGTAGCTAGTATTACGCTGGAAAGAAACTCTTGTCCAGAAATTTTTTTTCTTACTTTAGAGAAAAGTGACATCTACAAGGTGCTTATATAAGGAAAAGCATTCCTAGTTAGTCATTCCCTTAATGACTTGAATTTCAGAGTTTTTTCTCAAGTTTATTCAGCCATATTTTCCATTAACTTTTAAATTAATTCATGTAAACATATGTATGCATATAATTTCTGTTCTAACATCCCACTAAATAAATGTGAATCCCTTAAAATAATATAATTTTGTTGTATTTATAATTCATAATTAAATAATGTTAATTATTTATATTTAGGTTCTGTGTACATAAGTTAACTTATGATCATCTGTATTGGGCTTAAACTCACATCACTGAAATGATTCAATTTATTTTACCTCTTTTTTTGTTTATATAGCTATACCAAAATCAACCTCCTTGTTTGCTATTATTTGAGTATTAAAATTTTTGAGTTTTCCTTGCTTTTTCAAGGCAGAATTATTCCCTTTTCCCCCTTCTATGTCTTAATAAAGCATTTGCTATTGGTTTTATGGTTATATCTACCTCCCTCTAATGTAGGTGAATTCATAAAGGAGAACAATCATGCCATTTTGATACCTCCAGTTTCTCATACCAAAGTAGGCTCACAGGTAATATCGATTAACTAATAAATGCATGGTTTATGTACATGTCCTAATTTTGATTTAAAATAATTTTAGATACAAGACAGGCAGCTTTTATTTTAATTCCAATTATTCACTCTTTTTTTAATGAAACAAGATTGTAAGTAAAACAAAATTATATTTAAAGCTACAATAATTTTTTAGTAACTTATATCTATATTTGCCCAAATATATTTTATGTGGTTTTTTTGAAGGACAAATCTTATATACCAAGAAAAGGCAAAGGGGAGAGCTAATATTTTTTAGACTCTGTGTGCCCCAAATTAAACCAAGTTACACAATAGATATAGGATGAAACTAAATTTCAAACTTAGCTCTGGCTGTCTTCAAAACCATGCTTCCCGTTTATGGATGGTTTCGAGGGAGGTGAGAAAGGGCCTACTTTAAGAATATTTTCCTGGATTATGAGTGAAATTGTATTTTAAGAGTTCTGTTTACTTGAAAGCAACTACTAGACAACATATTCAACATTATTAGCCTTTAATACTTTGTGGGAATTAGCTTCTCAGTTTCTTCAGAGATCAGGAGGTGGAAGAGACAATTCAGATGCAAGGCCCTCTCACAGGAAGTGAAGCAAGGCTTCATGGGTCCTTATGGACACTTCTTAGGCAATCTATTTGTCATGCCAGAAAAAGAACAATGAAGACAGGAATAAGTGGGTACTTGTCATCTACCTAGTATTTTCATCTTTGAAACACCAGCTGAAATTCTGAAACAACAGAAATCCTGTTCAACATCCTGTTACACATTGGTTTGTAATCATTTTATGAGATGAAGAGATGTTTATAAAAATACAAATGTCTTCGACATCTCATTCTTGATCTAATTAGCAATGTTTCTTTTAATTAATGAATACTCATGACAGTTAAAAACTGAGCTTGCTACATCCCAAAAGATAAAACTGAAGATACATTTATTGGTATATTCAGCACCATCTGAGACATTTAATGGCAAAAGTGAGACATGATATTTGCCAAAGTACTGTTATGGAATAGTCAGGGTGGAAACTTGGCTAAGATGGGAAAGACAGGTGTTAGAGCCCAATACATAAATCCTCTTTTTCCTGCCTGATTTCAGAACCAGTGGAGAGAAAAATAAAAAAGACAGACAGATGGAGATAAAAACATACCTCTGTCTCAAAATTGGTAATGAAAGCTGAATTGGAAGTTTACATCTGAATCAATAATGAGCTTGCTTCTATTTAGTCCCATCATTAAATCTACCCCCTAGTCAGGGACAGAGGAGGAAAACTAGGCCTATCCCTGTAAATCTGAAAGGAAGTGAGAGCAAAGGATATTTGCTTCCCATAAATAGGCTGACTTTCAAGAGGTGGGGGGAAGGGGCTAAATTAGGTTGGATCAACTCCTTTCCTGATGCACAAACTGAAAACCCACTCCTTCTTCCTTGACATACTGAAGGGCAGAGAGAAGCCCATGAAAACATGAGGAATGGGAAATATGTACTTCCCACTAACTAGATTTGTAGGGTTGGCAAGGAAGCAAGGTTAGAGGAGAGTTTTAGAATGGTAGAAGCTTGTACATGTTCGTCAGAGCTACTTGAGGGAGAAGGCTTGAAAATACAGAAGAGAAAAAAATAACCAAATAAACATGGACCCAGAAAAGGTGAGAGAGGATGCAGTGAAGATCATTAAATTGTAGGCTTAAACAAGTGGAAGAAGACCTGAACAAGGTTAAGAAGGAATAAAATTAATGTAGGATCATGTATGGATACTTTTGTGTGAAAGGTCAGATGTTAAAATAATTAATGTTTGAATACCTCAATATTGTGGTTGATCTTCCAGAGTAATCTTTAGAAGAATGAGAGAGGGTGGAATGTTTAGTGGTACTGGGGGCCAGCTAGATTTGAAATCCACAAATAGCAGTCTGCCTGGTTATGTAATTTATTCCAGCAGTTATCAACAACGTGATATTGTAGGCATGCAGAATGATAGTAGTAATAACAGCAAATATTTATTGAATGCTTACTGTGAGCCAAGTGCTCTTGTAAGTGCTTTACATGAATTATTTCTTTTAAGCCTCACATATCCTATGAGATAGACTATTACTTCCAATTATCAATGAGGCGCAAGGAGATTAATAAGTAGCCCAATATCAGTGTTAGTATTTGATGGTCTAGAACAGAGCCCACATGTACAATGACTACATGACACTATCGCTTAGGGAAAAAAAAGCCAGCATTTGTTGAGTACTTATTTTGTGTCAACCACTGTTCGAAGTGCCTTAGCTTTTGAACAGCTCAAAGATACTAAAGATTTAGTACTTTTAATCTTTATCAACCTTATAAGGTAGTTCCATTACTATGGAGGGGAAAACAGATACAGTGAGGTTATGTAATGCAGGTTAAAATTACAAAAGTAATAAAAGGTGGAGGTGGGAATTTGGATTTTGTTAGTCTGCCTCCAGAACCCATGCTCATAACCACCAAGCTCTCCTGCATAGTTGAATTGATCTCTTTTGGGGTATGGCCCAGTGGGTATGGCAAGATGATTGATGTTAGAGCCTTGTGTGACTAACATAATCAACAATGGGACTCAGATCAGCAGGGAACTAAGTGAGGATGAAAAGGAGACAATAGATTAGGAAAGGTTGGAAGAATCAATTGACTTGAGATCTCCAGGGAATGAACTTATGGGTAACAAGAATAAGAATATGAGATAACTAACAGACCAGAAAGTTGTGGTAAGAGGGTGAGATATTGATCTTTAAGGTTATATAATTACACAGAGCAGTCTGGATGATGGGGATGTATGAGGTGTGGTCACCATTCCATATATGTGAAGGTCAGTGAACATGAAGGTATCAAAGAACTATGAAGCTATAATATTGGGATGGGTTGCCATCTGTATATGAAATCACCTAAAATTATCTAGGAACATGCAGTAAAAAGGAAGACTGGACCATGTGCCAAAGGCTATTGTGAATATGGGGGAATAACCAGCAAGTCAGTTTATGATAACTACAATAGGGAAAAATATGAAATATTCAGATTACAAAAAAGTAGATGAGGCCGGGCATGGTGGCTCATGCTTGTAATCCCAGCAATTTGGGAGGCCGAGGCAGGTGGATCACCCAAGGTCAGGAGTTGGAGACCAGCCTGGCCAACTTGGCAAAACCCTGTCTCTACTAAAAATACTAAAATTAGCCAGGTGTGGTGGCAGGTGCCTATAATCCCAGCTACTCGGGAGGCTAAGGCAGGAGAATCATTTGAACCCGGGAGTCGGAGGTTGCAGTGAGCCAAGATTGCACCACTGCACTCCAGCCTGGGCAAAAGAGCAAGACCATGCCTAAAAACAAAAGGAAAAAAGTAGATGAGTACCACATTGAAAGTGGCAATGGGGAACTGAGTTAAGGAAAACCTTTCTGTGGTGACTGTGATATAAAGGAATACTAAAATGCTTTGCTCAGTATGGCAGCAAGGGAAGTGGTTTTCTAGAGGAGCAGGAAGTTCATTTATAATAAAAATACATTTATTGAAAAGTTCGAGGCAGAGGGAGATTGTTTCATATAGATGGAATAGGGGCTCCACAGGGCAAGGTTGAAAATATTGTAGGCAAGGAAATCACAAGTCTTCAGAAAAGTAGTGCAGTAATTTGAGAACGAGTATACCAAAGAATATAGTTAAAAGAGAGATATTATTAATTTGGCAGAAAATTATTTGGTCATAAGCAATTTGACTAAAAAGCAAATGGATCAATAGTTGCTTGATCCAACCATCTTCTGTTGTGGATAAACTTAAGTTGCTGTACTGTCCTTATTTTAAATACTACAGTAATGATAGACTGAAAGTAAATTATGTATTTGAAAGTACAAAGGAAGAACTATTTTCTCAAATTTTGAAAAATGGAAAAAATAAAGACATATGCAAACAACCCAATAGTACACCCAAAAATCCAGAGAGTAGAGCTTTTGTTCATTTTAGAGATCAGTTTTTCGATCAAAATTTATATTGACCAAATTATTTTTGCTCTAATTACTTTGTGACCAAATTATGTTACCAGCAGAGAGACTTAAAGTTTGAGTGGTGATAAAAGATAACGGGATTGTGAAGAATAGTTGTATTTTCTGAGCTCTCTACTATCAAATAGTTGAATTTTCTGGGCCTTCTACTATCAAGATCAGAACAAAATAGGAAAACAAAAGATAATCTAAAAATATACAATTTTATTGAAGGATAACATACAGAAAAGTGAAAAAAATTCTAATCACTTAGCTCAATTACTAATCACAAAATGGCAGGTATAATCTATATCTAATAGATACTTTAATAATTTTCGTGTAAGAAGCCACAAGTTTATAGAAGAAGACTACATAAGGGCTCAGTGTTCTGAAAATCTTTAACATCTGGATGCAAGATTGTGGCCAGTCAGATAAGGGCAATATAGCATTTCCCTCTGAGGCATTCAACCATCTTGATGAAACCTAAAATGGCTTCTTCCTTCTTCAAAGACTGGTGGGAAATCAGTTTTTTGCAGAATCCCATATAACACTAGAAATAAAGTTTGACAAATGCCCAATTCTATTATTACATTTTCTTTAACAAAAGAAAATTTTCATTCACTTGTCTAGTTCTGTAATCCTGGAGGTTTTTCTTTCAGCACCAAATTATCTTGGAAGCTATCTTTTAAACTCAAACTATGAAATCATTTTTAAGTCAGATCACCTGTAGAAGAATCCAAGTAAATGAAAACACTAGGTATCCAGAGGAAAAGAGTATATAGTAGAAGGTTTGTAGGAGGATGGTGGTCATAAAAACATATTTTGTGATTTTCTTCTATTTTTCTTAGGGCACACAGTCATTGTTATTATGCATAATAAGCCAGCTCAGAAAATGTAGAAATGGTGCATAAGGGAGTCATAGTGAAGTCTAGAAATCACTATGGAATTTGATATCCACTTCTACTACTCTACTGAAAATATCTCTTGGTAAGGCCACCAGGAATCTCCTAAGTGTAAACATGTGGGACCTCTCTGAGATCTGCACACTGCGCATCACACTTCAGTTCTTGAAACCTCCTTTGGCCTTTGTGACATTATGGTCATCTTTTTCTCCTTCTCTGGTCATTTCTTCTCAGTCGTCTTCAGCAATTTCTGTATGTCTGGTATATTCTGATATCATATGGGACTATTTATAGTTCTTTAGTTCCAAACTTATTTAAAGGTTCTGTTACTTTGCACTCTTGTTGTTTTCTGACAACGCGTTGCCACACCTTATACACCAAACTCCTTCTCTTCCTTCCCAATACTGCTCAAACACCAGGCATCCTAACTCCACAGAATAGTGTATTTCTAGTATATATATATGTGTGTGTGTGTGTGTGTGTGTCTGTGTGTGTATGTGTATCTCCACATCAACATTTATCAGAATTACCTAATTATTCATAAACTTATCAAGATTGTGACTCAAATGGAAGAGCAGGAATCAGTCTTGAGAGGCTGCAGATAAAGGAGATCAATGAAGCCATACTGGAGGTAGAGGGTGGACTAGGGGTAGGGGTAGGGCGTTGATAGAGTTTAGAGAAAGCAGCAAGCCTAGAGAAATCGCCTAAGCAAGAAAACAAGCAATTTTAGTCTGGTTTTTTCAAGGATCAGTAAAATAGTGACCTGATATTTACATGTAAAGAGATAATTGTTTAGTGAGAAAGATGTCCCAGAAGTTTCTTTAAATGGAATCTTTTTCACAAAGTCTTTCAAAATAGGGTTGAAGAGAAATCCTCTTTCTTTTCTCACATTCATTGAATTACAGTATAATATCAGCCACAGGAACAGAATCCGCTGCTGCAGAGGTCACCCGTCACCTTCTAATTACCATTCCAGGTGTGCATTCTCCGTCCTCATGCTGTTCCACCTCTTCGTAGCATCTGACACTTCTGACCTCCTTCATGAAACGGTCTTCTCCCTTGTGTCCTGCTTCTCCTCCCTCACTGTTTGCTCTTTTGAGTGCCCTTCATGGGCTTCTCTTCTCCCACTTATTTCTTTAATGTGCACACTCCTAAGACTTTCCCCTTGGCTCTTCTCTCAGTCTACACTCTTCCTCAGTAACCCCATCCATTTTTCACACCTTTAGCTATTTTTATTTAGAAAACACTCCAGTTGCTAGCTACGACCTCTTTTTTAAGTTTCAGACCCACTCTTACAACAATACACTGGACCTCTCAACCTGAATGTTTTAAGGGAAGCTCGGTCCTAATAACTCCAAAACAGATACTAATATTCCTCTTTCTACCTTCTCTGACTTGGTTCCAAACCCAAGCTTTTCCATGACTCCACATTCTCTTACATTCCTCTTAATTAATCCAGTATCAATGCCTTTTGATTCTACTCTATGGAATGTTTCCCCATCTATCTCATCCTTTATTTTCATTGCTCTTTTTTCCTTACCTCTGAATAAGAAATTTTAACCTCTCTGTAGACCTGTGGTTTTATATCAGTTATTCAGGTCACGATAGATTGTCTACTCTATGCCAGTTATGGAAATAAGCAATAGTTAGGGTTCTTAGCCCTGGCTGCACATCAGCTTTAAAAAACAAAACTAAACTAGGCCAGGCGCGGTGGCTCACGCCCATAATCCCAACACTTTGGAAGGCCGAGGCAGGCAGAACATCTGAGGTCAGGAGTTTGATGCCAGCCTGGCCAACATGGTGAAACCCCATGTCTACTAAAAACACAAAAATTAGCTGGGCGTGGTGGTGTGTACTTGTAGTCCCAGCTACTGGGGAGGCTGAGGTGGGAGAATTGCTTGAACCCAGGAGGCAGTGGTTGCCACTGCACTCCAACTTGGGTGACAGAGTGAGACCCCGTCTCAAAAAATCAAAAAACAAACAAAAAAACAACCCCACTAACTAAACTAGACAAATGCTGAGACACATGCTTCAAAGATTCTGAATGAGTTAATTTAGGGAAGAGCTCGAACATCAGTGTTTTTCAAATTCTTCTAACATGCAGCCGGAGTTGAGAACCAACAACTTGTCGTATGTAGAGGCCAAGAAAATGGACACAGTCTTTGTCCTTTTGAAACGTAAACTGGACTTGGGGAGATAGACATTATAAAACAGTTACTCATATATGCATACAATTAGTTATAAGTGCCATGAAGAAAATGAAAAGGGTCCCATGAGAGAAAGAATAGAATAGGACAATCTAATTTAGAATGTGTGTGGGTCATGAAAAGTCTTTCTAAAGAAATGATATTTAGTGTGAATTCTTAAGGATGAGTGTGATTTGGCCAGGCAAATAAGCAGATGGAAAAAAAAACATTTTTGGTGAGTTTGAGTCATGGATATAACTGGCATGTATTGAAGAAATGGAAAAAAAATGTGGCTGCTGTGTAGTGAGGGATGAGAGAGTGGCTAAAATAAGGTTGGAACAGAAAAGAATGGGCCTTGTTAAGGATTTATGAGATCTTCTTAGGTGCATTGAAAAGCTAATGACAGCTTTTTATTAAGGAACTAAAATGCTTGTTTTATTTTTATTACCTGGACTTCCTTGCAGATAGGGGGTAAGCACAGCAGATGGAGAGAACCTGTAAGTGTGAAGCACTTCGGTAAAGATATTATGGTTGTTTGGACGAGGATGGTGGCCATGGATATGAATAGAAGCCTATGGATTCAAGATGTATTTTGGAGCTAGAATTAATAGAACTCGTTAGTGGGTTGGATATATGGGGTAGGGGAAAATCAGTAGTCATCATGGATGATTCTCGGGTTTTTGACTTAAGAAGCTGAGGAGCTGGTGGTGCCATTTACTTTTTAGAAAATATGCTTTATATTTTAGAGCAGTTTTAGATTTATAGAAAAATTGATAGGAAGTCACAGAAATTTCCTATATACTGCCTTCCCCTACACATGCACACCCTTCCCCACTGTCAACATCCTGCATCATCCAACATCCAATAAATGGTGCATTTATTACTATTAATGAAGCTACATGGATATGTCATTAGCACCCAAAGTCCATAGTTTACATTAGGTTTCATTCCTGATGCTGTATGTTCTATGGGTTTAACAAATATATAATGACATATATCCACCATAGTAGTATCATACAGAGTAGTTTCACTGCCCTAAAAATCTCCTGTGCTCTGCCTCTTCATCCCTCCCTCCCTACAACCTCTGAAAGCCACTGATCCTTTTACTATCTGTCTCCAAGGTGTTCTGTTTTCCAGAATGTCAGATTGTTGGAGTCATACAGCCTTTTAAGATTGGCTTCTTTCACTTAGTAATATGCATTTAAGGTTTCTGCATGTCTTTTCATGGTGTGATAAGTCATTGTTTTTTAGTGCTAAATATTATTTCATTGTTAGAGGTACCACAGTATATTTATCCAACATCTTGGCTGCCTCCAAGTTTTGGCAATTATGTAAACAGCTGCTATAAACATTTTTGTGCAGGTGTTTGTGCAGATGTGAGTTTTCAAGTCAATTGGGTAAATATATAAGAACACAATTACTAGATTATATAGTAAGAGTACATTTAGTTCTGTAAAAAACTGTCGAACTGTATTCCAAAGTGCCTGTATCATTTTGCATTCCCACCAGCAATAAATGAGAGTTCCTGTTGCTCCACACCCATTGCTAGCATTTGGTGGTATCAGTGTTCTGTATTTTGGCCATTTCAGTTGGTATACAGTGATATTCCTTAATGACATATGATAATGACCATCTTTTCATATACTTATTTGCCATCTATGTATCTTCTTTGGGGAGGTGTCCAGGTATTTTGCCCATTCTATAATTTATTTAAATTCCAGTAATTTAACTTCCAGTACAGTGTTGAAAAGAAGTGATGAGAGGAGACATCCTTGCCTTGTTCCTGATCTTAGTGGGATAAAGATTCTAATTTCTCACTGTTGAGATGAAATGGAAATACGTCCATTTCATCTAGGTTATCAAATTTGTGGGCATGGAGTCATTTATAATATTCCTTTTTATTACCCTTTTAATATCCATGAGATCTGTAGTAATGTCTTCCCTTTCATTTCTGATATTAGTAATTTGCATCTTCTTTCCTTTTTTTTGTTAGCCTGGATAGAGAATAATTAATTTCATTTATCTTTCCAAAGAACCAGCTTTTGGTTTATTGATTTTCTCTATTGATTTTCTGTTTTCAATTTTATTATTTTGTGCTCTAATTTTTATTACTTCTTTTCTTCTGCTTGCCTTGGAATAAATTTGCTATTCTTTTTTCAGTTTCCTAATATGGAAGCTTAGATTTTTTATTTTATATATTTTTTCTAATATATGCATTCAATGCAATAAATTTTCCTTTAAGCCTTGCTTTTGTTGAATCCCACAAATGTTGATAAGCTATATTTTAATTTTAATTTATTTCAAAAAATCTATAATTTTCTCTTGAGATTTCTTTTTTGTTCCATGTGATAAACTGTGTTGTTTAATCTTCAGGTATTTGGGAGGTCTCCAGCTTTCTTTCTGTTATTGATTTCTAGTTTAATTACACTGTGGTCTCAGCATACTTTGTCTGATTTCTGTTCTTTTAAATTTGTTAAGATGTGTTTTATGGCCCAGGATGAGTGTTCTATGTGAGTGTTTAGGTGAGTGTTCTATATGAGTCTGAGAAGACTCAAGTCATTTCTGATAGAGAGGTGTTGAATTCTCCCACTATAATAGTGGATTCATCTATTTCTTCCTACAGCTATCAGATTTTGCCTCATGTATTTTGATGCTTTGTTGCTAGGCATATACACTTTACAAATTGTTGTGTCTTCTTGGGAAATCGAGCGCTTTATCATTATGTATTACCCCTCTTTATCCCTGGTAATTTTCCTTACTTTGAAGTCTGCTGTACCTGAAATTAATATAGCTACTCCCAGTTTCTTTTTATTATTGTTAGCCTGGTATATCTTTCTCTGGCCCTTTACTTTTAATCTATATGCGTCTTTATATTTGAAGTGGGTTTCTTTTAGACTACTTATAATTGGGTCTTCTTTTTTTATCCACTCTGACAATCTCTATCTTTTAATTGATGTATTTAGACCATTAATGTTTAAAATGATTATTGATATTAGATACAGATATTAGTTGGATTAATATCTACCATATTTGATATTGATTTTCATTTGCGCCCCTTGTTCTTTGCTTCTTATTTTGTCTTACACTCTTTTTCTGTCCTTTGTGATTTTAATTGCGTATTTTATGATTCCATTTTCTCTACTTTCTTAGTATGTAAGCTGCATTTCTTTTTTTTTAACTTAAATTAGTAGTTGCCCTAAAGTTTGCAATACACATTTGCAACTCATCCAACTCCACTTTCAAGTAACACTATACCACTTCATAGATAGTACAAGTACCTTATAATAACAAAATAATTATCATTTCTCCATCCCATCTCTTGTATTATTATTGTCATTTATTATACTTATACATAAGCATTTATATGCATATGCTCATAATTGAATACCTTGACGCTATTATTTTGAACAAACTGTTCTCTATTAGATCAGTTAAGAATAATAAAAATAAAAGGCTTTATTTTACCTTGATTTATTTCTTCTCTGATCTTCCTTTTTTTAAAAAAATGTAGATCTGATTTTTTGGCCTATATCATTTTCTTTTTTTTTTTTTTCTTGTCTTTTCTCAACTCTTATTTTAGATTCAGGGGGCACACATGCAGGTTTGTTATATGGATAAATTGTGGGTTGTTAGGGTTTAATGTACAAATGATTTTGTCACCCAGGTGGAGAGCATAGTATCTCATAAGTAGTTTTTCAGCCCTCACACTTCTCCTTTCTTTCCCCTTCAAATAGGGCCTAGTGTCTATTGTTCCCATCTTTGTGTCTGTGTGTACTTAATGTTTAGCTCACACTTATAAGTGAAAACACTGTGATATTTCATTTTCATTCTCTCTGAAAACTCCTTTTAATATTTCTTGTAAGTCATATCTACTGGCAATAAATTCTCTTAATTTTTCTTTATCTGAGAAAGTCTTTATTTCTCTTTTATATTAGAAGGATAATTTTATAGGGTAGAGTCTAGGCTGGTGGCATTTTTCTCTAAAACTTTAAATATTTCACTCTATTCTCTTCTTTCTTGCATGGTTTCTGAGGAGAAATTGGACGTAAAATTCTTACTTTGCTCTTAGGGTAAGGTGTTCTTTTCTTTGCGTCTTTTCAAGATTTTTTCTTTACCTTTGATTTTCTGAGATTGAAAGTAATTTGCCTACTGTGGTTTTGTTCTTTTTAAAATTTATCCTGCTTGATTTTTGTTGAGCTTTCTGGGTCTGTGATTTGGTGTCTCACATCAGTTTGGGTAAATTCCCAGTCTTTCTTGCTTTAAATATTTCTTCTGTCCCTTTCTCTTACTCTTCCCCTTATGTTATTTTTATTACACATATGTTACACCTTTTGTATTTGTCCCACAGCTCTTGGATATTCTGTTTCATTTTTAACAGACTTTCTTCTCTGTGCTTTTCCATTTTGGAGGTTTCTATTGACATATCCTCAAGTTCAGAGATTCTTCCCTCAACCATGTCCAATCTACTAATAAACCCATCAAAGCCATTCTTCATTTCTGCTACAGTGTTGGTTCTTTAATAGTTTTCCATCTCTCTGCTTACATTGGCCATCTTCCTTGCATGCTGTGTACTTTATTCATTAAGCCCTTAGCATATTAATCTTAGTTATGATAAATCCTGGTCTGATAATTACAACATTACTGCCATATCTGAGACTGGTTCTGATGCCTGATTTGTCTCTTTAACTGCCTGTGTTTCCGCAGAGGCTGCATCTTCAAGTTTCACACAGCAGTATGGCCTGCTTCAGACTTTTTTCTGAATTTACCTTTTAAAGGAAATGTGGGCCCAGCACAGTGGCTCATGCCTGTACTCCAGCACTTTGGGAGGCCGAGGCAGGCAAATCACAAGGTCAGGAGATCGAGACCATCTTGACCAACATGGTGAAACCTCATTTTTACTAAAATACAAAAAAATTAGCCAGGCATGGTGGCACACACCCGTAAACCCAGCTACTCAGGAGGCTGAGGCAGGGGAATCACTTGAACCAGGGAGGTGGAGGTTGCCATGAGCCGAGATCGCTCCACTGCACTCCAGCCTGGTGACAGAGCAAGACTCCGTCTCAAAAAAATAAATAAAAAATAAATAAAGGAGATGTGAAAAACAAGAGATTATCATTTTATACAGAATTAAGTCCAAATTTTCAGCCTTCTAGAATAGACCCCAATCTTTACAAGCTCACCTCTAATAATAACCTCATGCTTAAACTGGCCAACTTCATGTTTCTTTAACAGAGGCATATGGTTTCCCACAACCATGTCTTTATTTTTTAATAATTATATTGGTCTCGAATACCTTTCTTTTCTTTATTGCAAAGCTCTACCCATCTTTTTTTTTTTTTTTTAAGACGGACTCTCACACTGTCACCTGGGCTGTAGCGCAATGGTGTGATCTCAGCTCACTGCAACCTCCACCTCCTGGGTTCAAGCAATTCTTCTGCCTCAGCCTCCCGAGTAGCTGGGATTACAGGTGCCCGCCACCACACTCAGCTAATTTTTTGTATTTTTAGTAGAGATGGGGTTTCAATATGCTGGCCAGGTTGGTCTCCAATTCCTGACCTCGTGATCCACCTGCCTCGGCCTCCCAAAGTGCTGGGATTACAGACGTGAGCCACCGTGCCCGGCCAGCTCTACCCATCTTTAGAACAAATTTGAATATTTTTTACATAGAACATATACATTTACTGCAGCCTTTGATGTATACCTCTTCAACAGTTATTAGAGGGCACTTACTACTGGCTAGTTATGTAATAGTCAATCACAAAACCGTTCTCCTAATCCCAACCACCCCCACCACTGAGAAGAGCTTAATGGGAGTGATAACTTTTTATTTGCCTTTGTGCCTATTTTGGATCTAGCAAGGTGGACCCTTTCTCAGTATTCTATTTAAATTTTTTCATTCTGATAGACATTTCATTAGGATGTTTAATGTATGAACATATGGATGAAGATATCAAAATGATTGCTAAAGATATACATTTTAGTTAACTAGCTACATCAAAGGTAATATTTCATTTGCAATGTTTATTTTCTATCATTTGAAAAAAAAATCAAAGTGTACCTTTGGTATATGAAATACATGAGGAAAAACAAATGTGTTCCAGAATGAAGATGGTATAGCACTATAGTTAGGAGAACCTTCTAATGGTGAATTTTCCAATAGATCTGCTTTCCCCTTGCACTATATCCCTCTGAGGAGTTCCAGACTTCTCCAAACAAACTCAAGCTGAATGCAGTTATTATTTTTCAAATACCCACTTATCTGCACCCCTGAGGAACTCAGGAAGAATGGTCTTAGAATAAGCATGCAAACAACCTCATGATCTTGGCTGAAATGCCCCTTTTGATGGTGTTCTTTAGGGCTTGAGTTCTTGGAAGAGCTCCAAATGATCCCTTCAAGTTACTTTTTCAACTTTCTGGGATCCACATTTAGTGTGACCCCACTCTGTAGTATGGCTCAAAACATTAAAAAATTCCTTCT
The DNA here is from genome assembly GCF_009828535.3 of Hylobates moloch. NCBI lineage: Eukaryota > Metazoa > Chordata > Mammalia > Primates > Hylobatidae > Hylobates > Hylobates moloch. Next base: position 51,456,276 of record NW_026652293.1, read on the forward strand.
TAACTAAAGTAAAACAAAGAAGACTAAAAGCATTTGACATCAGTAACAGTTTTTAAAAATATTTCTTTATGTAGATAAGCTCTGACTAGATGTATCCTTTGTGAATCCCTAATGTTTCCATGAAATTCTTATTCCTTCTGGGGTACTATATCTGAGGGTTAACTATTGTCTGAAATAACTGCTGTGGCTGAGAAATGACGATGTTTCCTTTTAGTTCTTAGCAAGAGTAATTGAATATAGAATATCTTACTAAATGCTAGATTGTGACAGTCTGTTAACACTCTGACTATCTCCTAACAGCAGGGCAATTATTTGCTGAGTGGGATTTTTATAAATCCTCTGGCAGCAGTATGTCCTGATAATTATGATGAAGTACATTGGTCAGTCCCTACCCTAGCAAATATTTCATTCACAGTTCTTTGGCCCACTTGTACTTTTCTAGTTATTAGAGAGAGATCTTTACTACTCTTCCCTACTGGCTTAGTATATCATTTTTTAAAAGCAAATGTGATCAAAACATAGAACCCAAACATATTTTAGACACACCTCCTTTAGAAACTGTTTCTCTCTCGTGGTATTCAGAAATTTTTATCAAGAGGCAAGAAAATAGTTTTAAATTTTATTCCTATTTGTGGTCAGCCACTCCTTTTTGCTGCGTAATTGTCATTTGTAAAAGTAAAACTTGAATTCTTCCATCTATCCTGAATACTTAATCATTCTTCATACCCGGAATAAGCAGTTCCCTGGAAATCATGAGAAATTGTTATTTCTGTTATGGTAAAATATGAAATTAGAACATTAGTAATTGTGATTTGGGAATTGTAGGTGTACACTATCCTGTGTCTTATTCTTCCTATTTCATAGAAACTTGTTTTAAAAGTACACCTTGGTAACAAAGAGAAGAGAAAAAAATTAGACTATAGCTTCCCCCAGGCAATTACAAAGTAAAGGTCAGTGTATGAGTGGAAAATGGCCATAAAAAACATTTTTCATGGAATAAAATAGTAGGTGCTCCAAATAAAACAAGTATATCCATTTCTTTTCAAATCACTTGTACCGTTTTAACACTTTTCCACATAATACTTAAGTATAAGAATAAAAACTGAGAAGAAAAGAGCCAATTGATAGATTGTTGGAAATATGGAATGGTTCAAAATATTAATGTAATGCTAAGGGTGACTGGGTAACAAATGGTACATTTGCTCGTTGCTCAACCTGACATAATTAATATTCTAGGTCATGCTTAAGTTCCCATGATGGAGAGTCTGAAGGGGGGAATTCAAGAAAAATATATATCTATTATATAACTCATTGCCATTTTTTTCTTTTTTTTTTGCCTTTTGACGAGTCAGAATTGTAGCCTTTAAAAAAAATCAGTGCTTTCACACCTCATTTGCCATATTCACCACTGGGCCACCAGTCAGCAGCCGGGCCTGATGCAAGGAGGTCAGTCAGAAGCTATTAGCAGAGTCGTCTCCTGAGATTTCTTGGGTCTTATTGAGTTGAATGTTAGCATGACAGTACTGCAAATAACTCAGTTGTAGGCTTTTTCTTTTTTTTTTAAACAGTTAGCACAGATTTCCCCATAGTGTTGGTCACTCTAGAAAATTATTGCTGAAAATGAAGTCCCCAAAGCTAGCTTGGCAGTAGCCCTTCCAAGTTGTGAAAAATGTGAAAACTGAAAAATATGCCATAGTCCCTGAGGATTAACCCTGTCTTTTGTGACTCATAGTAATATTTTTAAAAATCAACAAGAAACCATTATTCACAAGTGGCTTACTAATGATGAAATATGGCAATTGAGACAATAGTATGTTAAGGTTGTTGTATTTATTTAAAGAAATAATAAGTAAATGAATACTGTATCAATATAAATAAATAGGGTATTTGCTTGCTATAGGGATTGTGGGAGTGCTGGACTGTTTTTATTGACATAACTTAGCAAATGTATTAAATTAATTTCTAAAATACTGACACCTTGAAGATTTTAAATGATACATTTGAAATTCAATTAAAATATATTTTCTATCTATATTTGATTTAAATTGCAAAGAGAATACACATGAGGAGGTCTCCATATAGGTTGCAAAATATAATTTAAGAAAGCTATCATGTCTACTGATCCATTTGCATTTCCCATCTAGCCTATGTATACACGTGCATGCAAATGTGCAAGGAGATCAAAGAGGATTTCTAATGGGGTAAAGTTAATAACTGGTAGCAGTTATTCAGGTAGGTAGATATTTTCAAATGATAAATTATCTAGCTAAATTGTATGTATTTTACCATTTTAATCTGTAAGGTTGTAGCAATGTTAATAAAAAAGTAACAGACTTCAGTTTATTAGATCGTCACTGATGAGAATGGTATTCTCATATCATTTTTATAGACTGTAGATTTAGTTATACTTTATGTCACAATAGTCTTTTAAAAATATAACATTTATTTTTTTTCTTAGTACAATCAATAAATTCTAATCTTAGAAAATCACCCTAGAAATTATCTTTATAATTGCCATCCACTTAAAAATTACTGTCCATGGAAAGCTATTGTCTGTGTATTTACCTTGTCTATATTTACTGTTATAGTGAGAACATGTTAACACAACATTAAAAATGGTTTATATAACTGCCTTTAATGTTTTTCCACACAGTGTTTTTCTTGTATCAATTGTAATAGAGAATAAATCTCAAAGAAGAGCCAGTACAAAAATATTTTTAAATGTTTAAATGCATTTACATTAACTGCTTTGTATCCAATAAAACTTAGTCTCCAATTTTAAAATAGGAAAATTTGAGTTGGACGTGACTCAAGTAGGTCTTTGACAATGTGTTTTAAAGCAAATTGAAACTGTTCTGTTAAAAAAGAGAAAAATGGTATAATCTGTATATTCTTTGAAAGCAGTCAATACGATTTTGAAATAAGCCTCAAACTTTTTATTCAGATATTTATGTTGCTTTGGAAAGCAAGAGTGAAATAGAGGTTTTCATGGGCCTTTCTGAACTGTGCATTGTTATTCTAGATGAGCATTTAACATTCATTTATTGAATGCCTACTAAGTGCCATGTACCCTGCTAGGCCCTGGGGTTGCAAAAATACCTGGAACAGGCTCTCTGTGCTCCAACTTCTAGCTTGTGGAAGACATACATGCAAATATGATTTTGAAACAGTGTAATGTGATAGGTGTTGTGGTGTTATCCCCATAGTAAGGAAGCATTTGGGATAGGACATTGTGTTTGGGATAGGACGTTGCATTTGGGATAGGACGTTGCATTTGGGATAGGATGTTGCATTTGGGATAGGATGTTGCATTTGGGATAGGACGTTGACTCCAGCCTGGGTAGGTATTTGATACAGGTTAACACTTATTGCTGAGTTAGGCTGAAAATTTAAACTTTTCTTAGTTTTTCGAAGACAGATATCTTAGTTAATGCTTTGGAACTGCTGATTCCATGAAGTAAATGTAGCAAACAGGAATGTTTATAGATATGTTGATGGCATAAGAGAAATCACATTTTTAGTAAGAATGGATACATTTAATATATAGTCCAGAGTGTCTACAAAGACACCAAACAAGTCATATTGCCCTTTCAAATGTAACTTCTCCTTTTAAATATGCATTTGTGTATGATGTTTACATATACACATATGTGTATATATTTTAATATAAGGCTTCATGGAACCATATATCAAAGATTGGTATCTAATACCATTAAAATATAATACCATCAAAATTTCATTCTATGCAGTTTGTATATTCAAACAACATTAAATTTTCAAAAGTGGACACTGCTAAATTTGACTTAACATTTGTCACACATACATCTATTGAACCTCTATTGTGTGGTAGGTACTCTTAACTATTTTGATGCAGTACATGACAAAGTCATTGATAGAACAGCAAGGATAATATGACACTACAGAAGCATAGCACCTAACCACATGAATACAACTCTTGAAATACAGGATGTTATTTTGAGTGATGTATAATATAGTATTATAGCCTATATTATAGGCGATACCTATAGCATTATAGGTGATACCAATTTGATTATTAAAGTACAAAAGTCAAGATAGCTGCCCTTAGCTTATGTAATGAATAATAATTAAAATAATCAGTCAAATATTTGAGTACATATTTTGTACCTGAAACTTGTTCAAGCATTGTGTATTTGACTTCCTATGAGTGAATGTATGACTTACACGTATAGTTAAATATACATAACATATAGTTAGAATACAAAATGAATGGCTTAGGGTCTTACTGTAATTTTTTCTTAAGTATAGTGATATAAAAGGGCTGTGTGACAGATAGGAACTTGAGCTCACTAGTTTTTAAAATGTTTATTGCTCAATCCTGAAAGATGTTGAAATTGTTGATCTAGAGTAAAGACAAGTATGAGTATTTTATAAAATCTCCTGAGGTAAATCTGAAGTCCACCTCTGGTTAAGAACCACAGTGGTAGTTTAAAATATTCTTTAAACATAAGAAAAAATTTCATGGTACAACTGTATCTTTCTTTTATTTCATCTGAAAATTAAAGATAAAAATCAAAATTGCTTTCTTCTTCTTTAGATTCCAGGAATATACAATTCACCCTTCAGAAAAGAGCCTGATCCATGGGAGTTGCAATTACAAAAGGCAAAGCCTTTAACACACCGAAGACCTAAAGTTAAGCAGAAGGACTCCACCAGCCTTACTGATTGGCTAGCTTGCACAAGCACCCGTTCTTTTCCTCGGTCTGAAATTCTACCACCTATTAATAGAAAGCAATGTCAGGTACTAATTTGCTATATAAGAATTCTGTCATTAATTTTATTCTTGCTATTTTTTGCACTTTTTATATAACACTATCTTAATTTAACCATTTTTAACTATATAGTTTAGTGGGATTAAGTACATTCATATTTTTGTGCAATCAGCTGTCGCTAGAACTCTTTTCATCTTGTAGAATTAAAACTATACCCACTAAACAACTCTCCATTTCCCTTTGCCCCATCCCCTGACATGACTTGTTTCACTTAGCACAATGTTCTTAAAGTTCATCTATGTTGCAGAATGTGTCCGAATTTCCTTCTTTCTTAAGGCTGAATGATATTCTATTTTATGTACATACCACATTTTGTTTATCCATTTATCTGCCAATAGGCATTTGAGTTGCGACCACACTTTATGTATTGTGAATAATGCTGCTGTGAACATGGGTGTAAAAGATCTTCTTGAGACTGTGTTTTCATTTCTTTTAAGAATATACTCAGAAGTGGAATTGCCAGATTATATGGTAATTATATTTTTAATTATTTGAGAAACTGCCATACTATTTCCCATAGCATCTGTACACATTTTCCATTCCCATCAATAGGGCACAAGGGTTGCAATTTCTCCACATTCTTGTTGCAGTTTTGATTTGCATTTTTCTAATTGTTAGCGATGTTGAGAATCCTTTTATGTGCCTATTGGCCATTTGTGTGTCTTCTTTGAAGAAATGTCTATTCTAAGTCCTTTGCCCATTTTTGAATTGGGCTGTTTTTTGTTGTTGAGTTTTAGGAGTTCCCTATATATTCTGGGTATTAATGCCTTATCAGATACATGGTTTGCAAATATTTTCTCCCATTCTATGGGCTCCTTCTCTACTCTGTTATAGTGTCTTGCTTTTTAAAAATATAGGGCTGGGCACAGTGGCTCACGCCTGTAATCCCAGCACTTTGGGAGGCCAAGGCAGACAGATCACAAGGTCAAGAGATCAAGACCATCCTGGACAACATGGTGAAACCCCATCTCTACTAAAAATACAAAATTAGCTGGGCGTGGTGGCGCACCCTGCGGTCCCAGCTACTCGGGAGGCTGAGGCAGGAGAATCACTTGAACTCAGGAGGCGGAGGTTGCAGTGAGCCGAGATCGTGCCAATGCACTCCAGCCTGGCAACCGATCTACATATATATATAGTCTATAATCTATCTATCTATTTATCTATCTATCTATCTATCTATCTATCTATCTATATAGATTATTGTTTTGTTCCATCTTTTTGACCAGAGGAAAATTATTTTTTGCAACTCTAATTTTAAATAATAAACATAAAGTAATTTACAAATATATACCAAAGAAGTGAACAAACACTTCTTTGGCATTAAATCTTGTTATAATGAATAAGAAGTTAAAACATGGATTATTTCCTAGAATCTAGATTTTTTATGTAAAAATATTGTTATACCACTACTTGTTATAACCTGTTGTTGCTGGGAATATATGTATTATCAATTTTATTGAATTTAACCTCTCATTTGATGCTATATGTCTTTATATGCCATTTTAAACATAACTTGGGTTTGAGTAATTTTAAAAATGTAAATTTGAGAATTAGAGACAGCTCAAAACAAAGCAAGACTCATAGTAGAGATGGGAAATCTTCACTATAACTAGATTGTAGTACAACAGGTTTGGCAAATGACTTCCTGAGGCTAAAGGGTAGAGTGGGGTGGGGTGGGTGATGATTGTCACCATCCTAAAAGTCCCAGAGAGCCACAGGTCTATCATCCCAATCAATAATTACGCTGCCACCATGTAGTATCAACTACATTGTGTTAGATTTGGCTCACACAGTTAAACTCCCAGAACTCTTGACCATTAGCTCCCTGCATAGTCGTGCCCTTGTGTATTTATATTGCTGTATAATAAATTACTCCAAAATCTAATGGGTTAAACCAACATACATTTGTTACTTCACAGTTTCTGTGGGTTTGCCATTCTAGGTACAGCCTTTGGTGAGTTCCTCTTACTCAAATTTTCTCATGATGCTGTAGTCCAGATGTCAGCCAGGCCAGGCACAGTGGCTCATGCCTATAATCCCAGCACTTTGGGAGGGTGAGGTGGGAGGATCACTTGAGCCCAGGAGTTCAAAACCAGCCTGGGCCACATAGCGAGAGCCTGTCTCTATTTAAAAAAAAAAGATGCCAACCATGACCATGATCTCATATGAAGGCTCAGATGGAGGGTGGGGATAGGTGGGCAGTGAGATCCTCTTGGTTGGTTCCCTCACTCACGTGGTTGGGTGTTGTCATGCCTCAGCCCCTCTTCACATTGGCATCTTCACAGAGCTGCCTCACAACATGGTAGCTCACTTCCCTCTGGGTGAGTGATCCTAGGGAGAGAGAGAGAGAGACAGCTTTCAAAACAGAAGCCATAGGCTTATAAAACTAATGCTGGAAGTGACATCCCATCACTTCTGCCATGTTCGAAATGAATAAGTCTGTTTTATATTCAAGGGCAAAAGACTACACAACGGTGTGGATACCAGGAGGCAGGCGCCCTTGGGAGTCATCTTAGAGACTGCCTTTTATACCCCCAACCACTGAATCATCCTTGCAATAAGATAGCCCTGCATTCTATTTCATTAAAAATCTCCCATTTTGCTGTAATTATTTGTGATATATGTTGTGTTTCCATTCTCTATAATTACATCCTTAATTCCCATTATTTGTATCTTCTTTTTTGCTCTCTCAAAACTACTAACTGATAATTAATACTATTAACTGATGGTTTATACTGTCTTAGAGAAAGAGCTATAAAATATACTTGAAAATCTATAGTCAGTTTCCCCCTTGGACAGCTTTCTCTTTTTCTTCATCTCTGATTCAGTTCCTATGATATTCTATTTATATCTGTATTCTTTTTTTGAGATGGTGTCTCGCTCTGTTGCCCATGCTGGAGTGCAGTGGAGGGATCTCAGCACACTACCACTTCTGCCTCCCTAGTTCAAGCGATTCTCCTGCCTCAGCCTCCTGAGTATTTGGGATTACAGGCACCTGCCATCATGCCCTGCTAAGTTTTGTATTTTTAGTAGAGATAGGGTTTCACCATGTTGGCCAGGCGGGTCTCGAACTCCTGACCTCAGGTGATCTGCCTGCCTCAGCCTCCCAAAGTGCTGGGATTACAAGAATAAGCCATCACGCCAGGCCCATGTATCAGCATTCTCAATTACCTAGTAAACTAATCCATTTATCTGAATCTGATCATTCTTTTCTTCACTAAAATGGAGTGACAAGCATAGTGGAGTCAGCAAGGGGACAAAAGAGAGATAGTAGGAAAATTTTCAGTTTTTTGGGGGGATATATCTTCAGAGTAGGGTTTTATTTTTCCTTTTTAAATAAGAGTTATATCAATATTCTAGTGAAAGCATTTAAAATAGTTTTAAATGTAAATATAAAATGAATTTTCTATTATGAATAACTGAATTTTTGCTATTTTGAATTATGTACATTACCATTTTTCTATTAGTGTAAGTAATCATCACATTGCATATATAACATATAGCATTGCATCAACAAGCAATTAAATTTATTAATTATTCTATCAAGAAAATAATAACTCTAGCATTTCCATTGCATATGTATTAAGTGTTCGGTCTGTTAAATGTATTAACTTCTCAAAAGCAGTTAAGGTAGATGTAACATTGCATATTTAAATTTTTAATAATCCACACTGCGGCTGGGTTTGGTGGCTCACGCCTGTAATCCCAGCACTTTGGAAGGCCGGAGCGGGTGGATCACCTACGAGGTCAGGAGTTCGAGACCAGCCTGGCCAACATGGTGAAACCCCGCCTCTACTAAAAATACAAAAATTAGCCGGGCATGGTGGCACATGCCTGTAATCCCAGCTATTTGGGAGACTGAGGCAGGAGAATCGCTTGAACCTGGGAGGCGGAGGTTGCAGTGAGCCAAGATCACACCATTGCACTCCAGCCTGAGTGAGAGAGCAAGACTCCATCCCCAAAAATAATAATAATAATGAACCATGTTGCATGCTATATTCATTTGTATAGTTATTGGTACTACATGGCATTCATAGAGTAATTTTGCATACAACTTTTTAGGAAATGTGAAAATTACATGGTATGAATAAAATAAGGGCATGTAAATATTTCTGAGCTGGAAACACCATGAAGTTCATCTGAACCAAACTGCCACACTATACAATATTCACAACATTAACCATTAAATGTAATATTATGGTATAGGTGTTTTATAATGTTATTACATTTGCTTTATTGCCCTGCTTTTAATATACTTTTAGTGATGTGTCTTCTTCTACACTTGTCAGTATTCATTCTTCATCTCTGTTTCTCAATACAACCTCTGTACAACCATCTTCATTCCTTACATGGCTTTCTTCCTCCATACCATTCTATGTACACATATACCTATATACATAAGTGTATTTAGTATGTATGGAATGCATAGGCGAAAGGTACATATATAGAAATAATGTATGGATGATGTATAGGTATATGGAAAATATATATGTATAAATGGTATATCAGCCCATATGGAAGATATATATATATATGGTATAAGTATAAAAATAGAAGAATACACACATTTGTAAAACAACGTGTGTGTGTATGTGTCTGTGTATGGAAAGAGAGAAATATATATGTTTATATAGAGAGTATATAAACATATAGCGGAATTTAAAAATATGTATTTATATATGTATATATGTATACTTACATATGTATACACACATATACTCCTGAATTACATTTATCTAGCATGCTACAAAATAAGGATCCCTACTAATATACTCTCTTTTCTTTCTCTCTTTTTTATTCTCTTCTCTTCTGTTATTTATTTTCTCTTTCAGTGTTTTTTCTTTCCTTCTTCTTGTCTCCTTCCTTCCCTATTTTAAGTTCCTCCTCCTTTTCCTCTGGCCATGTCATCCCCACTGCCCTACTCTTCATTCTCTTATCTTTCCTTCCTTCTCAATCTTCCTTCTGTCATCTTTTCTTAACACCTTCTCCTCTCTTTACATCCTTTGCCTCTTTTCTTCACCATTCTTCTTTTTTCTTTTCTCTTTCCCTTCTTCTTTTTCTTTTTCCCAAAATGGGATTGTTTTACATTTTGTTTTGTTTGTTTTTTTTTCTGAGCCATATTCCTGTGTGTTACCCAATAATAAAAAACTATATGCCTCATTGGTGACATTTAAGATTATGCCCAAATGATAATATTTGTACTCTAATCAGAGTAGCTCTACTTGCCAGGTGAATTTTTTAAACATCTAGGACAATTTTATGGTTTTAATAATTAAGCTTAAACACATAAAATGACTATAAATAACATGAATTATGAAAAATACAGCAGAACATAAATATATTTGACTCTCATAACCAGGGCTTAGGTGGAGGCAACGTAAACTAAACATTGAAAAACCATAGCTAAGAGTCCAGAAATACCTGCAGGGTCAAGTTGAGTCTTGGATGATCTAGGTATTCTAGGGATTAATTTGAAATAAATACAATCAGCAGATCTAAAGTTTGATAGGTGAAAGGTACACATAGATATACAGATAGATAAATATAGATATATATTTACAAAACCTGGGTTCCCATGTCACTATAGGCATGACTGGGATAGATGATTGCCTGATATCCAAAAAAGGCAGTTTTTCAAAAGAAATATAAATCAACAAAAATTTGACGTAAGAGGAACTTGACAGCTGGTGTCAGGTTCACTAACCAAGGAGCTGGAAGACTATTGAGCTCAAAGACAAGATGCTAATTGTCTGAGGTATAAATGTATGGACCAGGCACTGCAAAGACATAGGGACATGGACATGACTGCACAAAGGTCAGAGATCATGAAGGTGGTAGTGAACCCAAAAGGAAGACTGAGTTTACTTTCATTCTAATCCTAAGCAGGGCTTCTTCTCTTTCATTTCCTAGTCTCATTGGAACTAATAAGTTCCAGAACAATAGTAGAGTAAGCCTACAAGTAGATACGTGTTATGTTTGCTTATCAACAAAGGTTAGAAGGCATAGCATGGCCACCAAGAAGACCATTGCTCCTTGTGAATGCTGGTCTCTTCAAAGTCATAGCCTTGGGCCATTGTGTATTTCTTTGATGCTACTACTATTGCTCAAAACCTTTTAAAAACTCTTCTTGAAACTAATAATCATGATGGTAATAATAATAACAACAATGTAGTGGGAACCATTTTGAGTGTTTACTGTGCTCTAGGTACATGGTAAGAGTGTGATATTATCTTACACATCTTAAGAGAAATTCTGTGATGTAGTTATTCCATTTTACATATGATGAACATCGGCATAGAGAAATAGTTTGCCCCTTGTCATAAAACCAAACATTAATTTTTTAAGTCATAGACTCTGTCAAAGTAAAAGAATAAGAATAAGAAAAAAAAAAGAAGTCCCATTTGATTTCTTAACAGTGGACTTGGAATCATGTTACTGTATCTTTAAAAAGTAAAATTCCAATAAAAATCCATTAACTACTTTCAAATATAGCAATCCTCCTGTCCAGCTGTGAAAAGTACTAGATGATACTTATTTGCCATTTGTGTTACTTACGGTCCATGACTTTTATGGTAACTGGTTCCTATTATTGGTTTCTATTAATGTAAAACATAAGTGAACATAAATGAGGCGTGAATCATTTCTTTTTATTAGCCCCACAGTCTTCACTCAGTGCTTGCAGAACTCCAGCTGTGTCTTGTTAGTGATAACCTATTTAAAGAAGATATTTTTAAGAATAAGGAATTTGATTAGAAATCTTTGTCCATTTAATATTACTTCTCTCCTATACAATAGTGATGAAAAACAACCAATATGCAATTAATGGCACAGCAAAATCTTGAGCTGCCTTTGATTTGTATTGTGCCTAATATGATACTAATTAGACAACCAGAGAATTTTAGTAACTAGTATAAATAACAACTAACTTGAAAGCAGGATATGTTGTAAGTTACTTTTCACAGTGCAGCTGTGGACTTTCCTCTGCTAATTATTTGTGTCCTTAAAAGGTTGCTATTGGTATCAGATTAATTGGACAATAGAGTTTAGAATTTTAAATAAATAACATTTAAAATAAATAAAAGTTATGGTTCTTCTGTGTTTAGGAGGCTGCCTATTAAATGTGACATTTGACATTCACCAAAAAATTTTAAACTTAGTGAAAAAACACATGCTCTCCTATTTCTATTTATAGAAGGGCTGTTGGAAAGCTATGCTTAGAATTTTTCCTAATATTTGTATTTACTCAAAAAGGGAGACAATTCTTTTTTTAATTATACTAAACAAAATGTGCTTTGTTAAATTAGAAAACAAAGCAACCTATAACAAGTTTATCAGTTATAACATGAAGATCTTTTGATGTAAGTGGGGAAACTTCTGTTTAATTTTAAAGTTTTTTAATGTAATCAATTTTACTTGACAGAACATTGCTTGAAAATAAGTGATATTATGTCATGTATATTCTAACTCAGCGAAGAACCAATGGTGTTTTAAAAATAACTTAGTAAACCTGCTGTACTTTGTAGATGTTCACTAGCCTTGGTCATCAATAATACCTCAAAAAAAAATCTCCCGTATAAAATATGTTCCTCATCCTGTCTTGTCAGGGGCCCTTCCGAGATATCACCGAAGTATTAGAACAACGCTACAAGCCTTTGGAGCCAACGTTGCGGGTGGCAGAACCGATCGATGAATTAAAGTTGGCCAGAGAGGAGCTCAGAAGAGAGGAACGGCTGCGAAATGTAAATGACGATATGTGAGTTCCGAGCTTAACAAAAATAGCTGTGACATATTTGGTGCCTTAAATTTTCTAATTTTTCTATTTCCTAATACTGTAAAAAATCTTTTATTTGTGAGAAAAGGTAAAGCCACCCTTGACCTGTTCCAAAGCAATAATTTTTCAACATGGAAATGATTTAAATGAGGTCAGTATTGATGGCAAAAACTCTTTTGACAACTCAAAAGACAAAAAAAAAGATTGGCATTTTGAGGATAAATGACCACTATCTATGTATCTGTGAAGATAATTTTCTTAATTATCTATAGTGAAAGCATACATATTTATGAAACGCCCAAAATAAGATCCAGTAAGAGAGAAGAAACATGTTTCTTAACGTGGACTAAATATCATTTTGATCTATTGACATAGCATTGTAGTTTTAATAAATCAGATATAATGAAAGAAGTTCGCTTCTTTATGACTGAGGAAGATGACTGAAAAAGATGAAGAATGATTTAATAGCATATATCATTTTAAATTATTTTATTAGCATCATGGATTTGGGTCTTAATTCAGACATCTTTCTCTCAGGCACTTTCTCTCTCATAAGACACTTTGTCATCAATAGAGTCATAGATAACTTATAAATAGACCATTTTAAATCTAAAATGGCTTTATTTGTATGATTGTGATTATTCTATAATGTCTCACAATTATCTTTGCAATGTATCTTATAATATATTTTAATATTATTTATATGCTAAATAAGACATTATTACATTACAATACTAAATATTAATGATAATATTGGTATAATATAAATTATTATAAATTATGTAATATAAAATATAACATATAAAATTATAATCATTTATTACATTTACATAATACATGTGCTAATTATGTTATGTAATAATTTATATAATAATTATAAAATATTTTAAAAGTGTTTTTTGATATAGAAGGAAATTAGAATTACCTCTTATCCATTGTAGTGGATTTTGTATTATTTTAAGAGTTAGAAGACATATATACATGTACACATAAAATATGCTTTATTTGAATTATACATTTACACAAACATATCAAAGACAAAATTGGCAGGCATCTCAAGTAATTTTTATAAAGCTTTTCACTTTATAGCAATTACTTGAAGTGAAATAATTAGCTGTAGAGTGTTTAGCAGATTCTTTCAATAATTGATTGGGTTAACCCAACACATGATGAGTAAGAAAATAAGGAACTTTTTTTTCCAATTAGTTTTGAGGAGGTAGATTCATTTTACCGCACATGTTGTAGAAGATTAAAGCTTCTCAGACTTAGCCAAGCAAAATATAAAATTTAGTGATGATTATCTAAAGAGTTATATTACTCAGAATTCTTTTTCTATTTCCAATGATGCAAAGGTTTACAAAATAGCATGACTAATTGCTCAGATAATTGAGATGATTATTATCTGATTGATACTTCTACAGAAATCATTGTATATTAAACATACTGTGATATCATTTCTTACTATTTTCCTTAGTAAGCCTAGAAAGGTCAGCTATCAATGTTATCCCCAAAGAAAGTTGCTCGATTTGTATTTTCCATGGAATACTTGTACATATCTTCAACTTCCACAGTGTTGCTGATGACCCTTTGCTCTGAGGCTTTCAGAGATTGCAAAGTCTTTCTAAGATTTTCAACCAATCAGAAAAAAACCAAGTTGGAGATGCTAAAAAAAATTTCTTATAGATTCAAAGCTATCATTTTTTTTTGCAACTAGGCTAAGTAATTGGTCATTAGCCTAAGGATAATTCCATTATTAGAATTGAAACACTGATTTTTTTTCATAGCTTCTTCTGAAACCATTTTGTTTTTTGTATACTGGTTAATGCATTATTTTATCTTATGTGACAAAAGAAATGTTAGAAATATAGGCTTTATATCATTGCAGATAATAATTCCATGAAGTATAGTCCTGTCACAAAGATTCATGGTTTGTTAATGCAGAGGGTCCTTTTACCACAAAACCAACTTTACCTATAAGGAGTTAAAAGTGGTATATCAGGAACCTGCTATCTAGACCTAGAAAGGTAGAGTTTTTTATTTCTAATGTTAAGGACTCAAAGGGTAGCATTATATCTGAGAGTTTAATACATTTAGCTCTTTTGTTTTCATATCATTATGAAAATTGCTGTGTGTTATAGTACAAGTAGTATGAACTTTGAAACTAGATCTATATGAACTCAAACCTTAGTTCCATTAAACAGCAGTATAATCTTAGGTTAGTAATTTAGCCTACCTGAAACTCTATTTTCCTGTCTGTAAGATGAAGCAGAAATGTTACCTTAAAAGGTTGTAATGAGGATTGTTAGAGAAAATGAGTATAAAGTGTCAGAAACATAGTAGGGTCTTAATAAACGAGAATTATTAACATGCTTTGTATTACTACAAATGTAATTCTGCATTTAAGACATCAAAAAAGTTGTAAGAAATCACAGATTCCAAAGATGGGCTGGATTTTATCCCCTAGCCTGGAGAACCAGAAGTTGAGGAGGACAATGAGCACAGCTCTGCCTACACCACAGCGTCCTAACCTCATTAAAGGCTTCTCTTTATGCATCTAAAAGACATTGGTTTTTTATATGTTATATTTTGTATTACATAATTTATAATAATTTATATTATACCAATATAAGTGTATTTGTTTGCTAGGGCTGCCATAGCAAAGTACCACAAACGGATGGCTTAAAAAAATAGAAATGTACTGTATCACAATTTTGGAGGCTAGAAGTCCAAGATGGACGTGTCAGCGGAGTTGGTTCCTTCTCTGTGAGAAAGATTCTCTTCATGCCTCTTCATTAACTTCTGGTGGTTTACTATTAATCTTTATGTTTTTCAGTTTCTAGAAGCATTCCTCTGATCTCTGTCTTCCTCACGTGGTGTTCTCCCAATGTCTATGTCTGTGTCCAAATTTTTCTTTGCTATAGGGACACCATACATATTAGAGTAGGTGCTTACCCTACTCCAGTGTGACGTCATCTTCATTTGTTACATCTGCAGTGACCCTGTATTAGTCCGTTCTCACACTGCTATAAAGAGCTACCTGAGACTGGGTAATTTATGAAGAAAAGCAGTTTAATTGACTCACAGTTCCAAACGCTGTACAGGAAGCATGGCTAGGAGGCCTCAGGAAACTTACAATCACGGTGGAAGGGCGAAGAGGAAGCAAGAACATCTTCACATGGTGGCAGGAGACAGAGAGCAAAGGGGGAAGTGCCACACTTTTGAACAACCAGATCTCTTGAGAACTCACTCACTATCATGAGAACAGCAAGGCAAAAATCTGCCCCCATGATCCAATCACCTCCCACCAGATCCCTCCACCAACAATGGGAATTATAACTCAACATGAGATCTGGGTGCAAACACAGAGTCAAACTATATCAGACCCTATTTCAAAATAAGGTAACATGGTGAGGTACTCGGTGCTAGGAATTCAGCATATAAATTTTGAGAGAACACAATTCATAGCATTGCATTCCTAGTTATTAGGAATGACAAAATGCTTCTTAATAATCACAGGCCGGTAGGTTATAGCTGTTAGTTACATATCTTCTTTAAAATAAACATAGCAAATAGGACAATAATAATAAAGACATGGAAGATAGTTTACAGAAGTTTTTTTGGAAATCATTTTAAAGCTTTATTTGTTCTTGTTTTTAAAGGAACTCATTCAATTTTCTCATGCCATCTCAAAGAAAATTATTTCCCTCACTCATATGTCTATCCTCATGAAGCCAGGAAGCCAAATAAGCAATTAATAAATAATTATGAAGGAACCTTTATATGGGAAGGTCTCATCTAGATATTGTGAGAAATAAAAATGATTATTTATTGATTCAACAGATGTTTACATGTCAGGAATAGTTCCAAGCTCTAGGGACATAGCAGTGAATAAATTAGACATAGCCTCTACTCTCGTGAAACTTATATAGCTGAAAGCAACCAGAAAACCCAACAAAATTTTTAGTAACATTTACCAAGTATTTGATAAATGGTCAAGTGTGTGTAAGAGACAATGTATATATTTTTAAATGTTGAGTTTTCTCTGGTCTCTGATAATCTAGGAAAGTGTTCTTGACAGGTAAGGAACTGAGTTGGATCCTGCAAAAGATGATTGAGATTTTGATAGAGGAAAGAAGAAAGTAGATAAAAGTAGGCTGATGATATGAAAAGGAAAACAATGGTAGGAAAAGTTGACAGAACAATGACAAGACCAATTTGACAGGCTAATATTTATGTTAGAGAGCAGGAGAAAGAAAAATTGCAAAAAAAGTTCAAGACCAAGGAGTTGGTGGTTTATCCTATAGGTAATGGAAAATTATTTTTTTTTTAGAGAAAGTGGATGGTATAAAAAGAATATAAATTTGATTGTGAGACAAATGTATTTGAGAAGAATATGATAGATGCAGTGAAACCCATTAGGATAAATATTGCAAAAACTTTGGTAATAGGTAATGGGTTAGAACTAAAATGATAGAAGGATTCAATACTCTCTTCTTCTTCTTCCTCTTCTGTATAATCTTTAAATGGTTGCTTCTACTTGAAAGATTTTAATTACCACCTCTATGCCAATGATTTCCATTTTAAATATGTACAATCTTGATCCTACATTTCAGGTTTACATTTTCAACTGCCATCTTTGTTTGTATCTCCACCAGATGTCCTAAATGCAGTGTATAACACACTTTCCTGCATCTTTTCTTGAGTGTGAATTGCATCACCAACTATCTGCACAAGCTAGAGACTTGTGAGTTACCTTCTCCTCCAGCATCATCCATATCCTATGAGTCCTCAAGTCCTGTTTATTCTACCTTTTAAGTTTTTCTCAAATTCAACCTCTCTTCCCCTTTATACTATCGCTGTCTTAATTTAGGCACCTTAAAATTCCTTAACTTTAATTGCCATAAAATCCCTTCAACCTAGTCTACCTAGTCTTACTCTCACTCAGTGCATTTTACCACACAAGCACTAAAGAGATTCCATTATGCAATTATTATTCAGCTAAAATGCCTTTCAATGGCTTTTTATTGCCTCTAGGATAAAGTTTAATTTCTTATTAGAAGACACAGTTTCTTCAGGATCTGATCCAAGCTTATTTCTCTAGTTAATCTTTGTCATATTCTGTAAAGAACTTTGTGCTCCAGAGATACTGAGCTGTTTTCATTCTTCTTTATGTCCCTGGTTCGCTCTTGTTTCTGTTAGAAATTTTCTACTTCCTTTGATTTATGAATCTCCTCAAATCCATTTAAAAAAAATAAAGAAGAATTTTTGTTTACCTCTTAAAACATTAAAACTACAACACATATTTATTGTAAAAACCTTAAACACTATTCACTGATCCTCAGTTATGTTTTCCAGAGGTATCTGTTGTCAACCCTTTCTTGTGTATCTGTCCAGGAAATTTTGGTTACATGTGCAATTATATGTATATTTATTATTTCTTTGTTAAAATATGACAGAATGTTATATATAATGTACTTCTTATTTATGGGATATGGTGATCACAGAGAATTTTAGGCTTTAAAATTTCAGAAGGGAACATTTCAAGGAATATTTCCAAACATGAAATGGGACCATGAAAGTTGCTTAGATGAAATGGGAAAAAAAGTTATTATTATTAACAGGTGGAGGAAAAGGGAGGCCATAATGGTACTAGAGCTATTCAATGTTTACTTCACCCATCAAGACAGCAGAAATGGAATGGAGTGGACAATCATAAATCAGATGATATAGGCTATGATATGGTCTTCACTAAGGTCTTATGAGAGGTGTAAAGGTCCTATACCTTGATATCTTCTGTTAATTGTAAACATTCTGGCTTAATACAGGAGACTATAATTATATCCAAAATACAATGGATTTAGGATATTACAATAGAAATGAAAACCAACTAGTTTCAATTAATTTTCTGTTAGGCATAATAATGCTTCCCCAATCCCTATTGCCCTGCCAAAGAAGTCTATATGCCCTAATCCTAGTAACTTGTGAATGTTACCTTACATAATAAAAAGGTCTTTGCAGATTTGATTAAATTAGGGACTTTTAGGTGGGGAGATTATCCTGGATTACCAGAGTGGGGCCAGTTTTGTAATTCAAAGGTCCTTAAAAATGGAAGAGGGAGGCAGAAAGAAATTTGACTACATGAAAGGAGGTCAGAGTGATGCAATGTGAGGAGGGTTCAATTTACCTTTGCTAGCTTTAAAGATGGGGCATGAGCACCACGTCAAGGAATGTAGGCCGCCTCTAGAAGTCACAAAAGGAGCGGAAATTGATTCTCTTCTAGATCCTCTAGAAGGAACGCAGTCCTGCCAATACCTTGATTTTAGCCCAGTAAGACCTATTTTGCACTTCTGATCTCAACAATGATAAGTTAATACTGTTGTTTAAGCCACCAATTTTGCGGTGATTTGTTATAACAGCAAAATAAAATAAATGCGAGTATTTTTCCTCAAGGTTTTCAAATCAAGAAGCTACCTCGCTAGGTCAGACTTTGGTGTTTAGATTAATTATAATCCTGAGCTAAATTTGAAGGAACTCCTTAAATCCCTAAGGATTCAAGAGTCTTCCACAAGTTTAAGTTATAGACATCGAGAATTTAAAAAATGTAACAGTGACTGGAGTTTCCCTATGAAGAGGAGTTCATGATTAAAGCATATTGTAGCTATATTTTAACTTATATCGGCTTTCATTTAAGAAACTGTGTATAGACAGCTCAACAGCTGTCTCTACATCTTTTAGAAAAATAAAAAAGTATTAATTTACTGATAGTTACTCAGTGTAGGTGAAATGAGAGACATCCCATAAACATTTAGTAGCATAGCAGAACTAATAACTCTATTTCTTGAGCTCCTCCACTTGCTGGAACTAATAGCTATGAATCTAGTGTGCCTTCATTTCTCTCAAATTTGCAACCTAGCTTAGATAGGGGCCTTGGTAAATATTGGATTTGGTAATATTATAAAACGGAAATGGGGTCCATTCACCCACCACAGTAAAACACAGAGGTTTTTGCAGTGACAGAAAGGAAGCTGTTTATTGCAGGGCACCAAGCAAAAAGATTCAAGGAAGCTCATGCTTAAGACCCAACCTCGCCAGTGGCCTGCAGGTAAGAGTTTTTAAAGGCAGGAGCAAATTTCAGGAAAGCAGAAGCTACAGGCAAAATCATAAATCAATACATGGAGGTCACACACTAGTTTTGGCCTAAAAGGGTGAGATATCTTGAAGCAGGAGCTTACAGATGGTAGGTAGATTTAAAGATCTTCTGATTGGCAATTGGCTAAGAAAGAGAAACTCTTTTTAAAAATTTGGGATCATGGTTGGGTGTGGTGGCTCACACCTGTAATCCCAGCACTTTGGGAGGCTGAGCCACGTGGATCACTTGAGGTCAAGAGTTCGAGACCAGCCAGGCCAACATGGTGAAAGCTCATCTCTACTAAAAATACAAAAAAATTAGCCAAGTGTGGTGGTGGGCACCTGTAGTCCCAGCTACTCGGGAGGCTGAGGCACAAGAATCACTTGAACCTGAGAGGCGGAGGTGGCAGTGAGCCAAGATCACACCACTGCACTCCAGCCTGGGTGACAGAGCGAGATACTGTCTCAAAATTTAAAAAAGTAAAATTGGAGGTGAATAAAAAAATGTTAACCGGTTAGAGGGAATGACTTCCCCCAAGCCCCTTACGAAGGAACTTACAACAAAGGGTGATAGTTAAAGTTTAGTCTTCACTTCCCCCTTATCTGGGGTCTAAGTGCCAACAGATCCATTCAGTGAGAGTCTGAGCCCATGAAAGACAACTCAGGGACCTATGGTAAGATGTTATCGTTAGTTCCTACAGGGAAAGCAAATAGCTCTAGAACAAGTTACTTATTTACTTCTGGGGCTGGAATTTCCCTTGAAGGGACTCGGGATTTTCCTTTATTTCTGTGCTTGGTGTCCACAGGCCCCTAAAAAAGGGGGAACCATGCTCCGTTGTAGTAAATATCAGTAAAAAGTGAGTAAATTACTCACTTTTATTTATTTATTTATTTATTTATTTATTTATTTATTTGAGATGGAGTCTCGCTCTGTCACCCAGGCTGGAGTGCAGTGGCGTGATCTCAGCTCACTGCAAGCTCTGCCTCCTGGGTTCACGCCATTCTCCTCCCTCAGCCTCCCCAGTAGCTGGGACTGCAGGTGTCTGTTACCGTGCCCGGCTAATTTTTTGTATTTTTAGTAGAGACAGGGTTTCACTGTGGTCTCGACCTCCTGACCTTGTGATCTGCCAGCCTCAGCCTCCCAAAGTGCTGGGATTATAGGAGTGAGCCACCACGCCCGGCCAAATTACTCACTTTTAAAACTTTAAATATAACTTCTAATTAAGTATCATTTTGTAGTCATTACTATAAGAAAAATGTTGTGGGAAAGGTTAAGAAACAAGATCTAAATAACAGTTTTTAGAAAGGACATTTTACAATGTGATATATACGGGTGAGCACTGGTTCTATTTATCATTAAAGAATAGTGAAAAGAAAATTTAACGTATCTCAAAACTTTTTTGACTTGTGTAGTTTTTTCAGACACTTTAGACCTTTAAAATTTGCATATTTTCTGAACTATTACTGTATTATGATAGAGATTATCATATATTTTCAGATAATGTTTTCTTAACAATTCAACTTTTATTTGTAACTCTTCCATTTATTTTAATTACTAGCACAGTGTGCAACATTTATTAATCAGCAGAGCCTTTTTAAGTTAAAATACTAAATTAGCTAACCCCATTAACACAGAATACTCCAAACAAGCAGTAATAGGAGAGGTAGTTACTGTGCAAATCGTATTATACATGCGGGTGCTCTAGGGCACAGTTAAGCATGATTACCCTCTTTTGATCCAGTATTCCTCTGCCTCTCCCAGCTAATTTCCAGTGGAAATTTACAAAGTGCTGCCTTCATTTTTCCAGCTTAATTTTTCTAATGAAGTTCCGGTACTTTATAACACTGGGGATATAGATAATAAGCCTGTGTATAATTAAGAAGTTCTAGAATTTGTCTACAAAATAGCCCTGTATTACTTTGGCCATATAGTGAGAACTGTGCTCTCTTTTTGTCCACTTTTTCTCTGAAAGAAAAAAAAAGTTTATTTTAAGTAAATGACCACAGAATACTAGAATTCTATTCTTACAGACACCTGCGTCTAAAGAAGCTTAAGATTTTAAAAATCTATATAATTTGATAATTTGGAATACTTTCAGTGATATGCTTGAGAATATGTACTTTTAGTATATATAATCAGACAAGTCATAAAAAGACACTTCTAGTATTTGGACTTTATGCTGTAGAGACATTCATAAGACCAGCACAGTGTTTTAGGCCCTGAGTGAAAGATCAGATAGGTTGCAGTTATCACTCTGTTAGCTATGGAGATGATTTAGAAGTGGGAGTCAATGGGGACAGAGGCCAGAGTCACCGGGGCCACAGTCCAGGTCAGAGGTGAAGAGGACTTGCGGTAGAACTGAGACGTTGGTAATGGAGGGTAGAGAAATGTTAAGAAGCTGCTTTATAGGTCGGATCCTATAACCAGGCATGTCCAGTTTTTTGGCTTCCCTGGGCAACACTGGAAGAAGAAGAAGAATTGTCTTGGGCCACACATAAAATACACTAATGATAGCTGATGAACTTAAATCACAACAAATAATTTTACGATGTTTGAAGAAAGTTTACAAATTTGTGTTGGGCTGCATGTGGCCCACGGGGCATGGGTTAGAGAAGTTTGCTATAAACCCTAAATCAGATTTAGGGGTGAGCCTGATATGGTCTGGATGGTGTGGTCAGAGGCACAGATGCATTTAGGATCACTGTCTCAGAGCTTTCTTACTTGCAAAGAACAAAGATCCATTCAAGGAAACTCAAGAAACTAAGGGGATGTTTAAAAGATAGGAGGAATTTTATATAGATATAAAGACCCAAAGAAAAACTAAGATGAGTAGGGGGCTGTAGGGACATGGTGTTCTTCTTCTAGTGGCATCTCTGCTTTCCTCTGCATGTCTGCTTCTTTGTACTGACTAGCTTAACTGATGACTCGTAAATCATAAATTTTCTTTCCCATAAATCTTTAGCTTTCACTTAGTTACCACCCAGGCCTAATTCAATATACCCTTCCAGCTCTAGAACCCACAGCTACTTCTGTTTTTCAGTTCAAATTTCTGAGAGAGAATCTGTTTTGCTCAATTTATGTTAACAAATTGGCTCACATATGCCACAGGCTTGGAACGAAATAGACAATAAATAAGGGTTAAGTTAAAGGTCTATTAACGTACTAATAGACCACGACTGTGGTCTAAGGGAGGGGTGTCACATTATATCAAATACAGTTTTTTTGTGAGAGTAGAGCCACAAGCAAGAATCTCAGATTGAGGAGAGCAGAGGCAGGAATGTCCTTTCATGCCCTAACTTTGATGGCTTCTGACTTAGGTGACTGGCTAGAGGATGATGTTTTGACTTATCTAAGAAAAAATAGATAAGAAGCATTGCAAATTTGATAGCGTGGAGGATTTGGATATGAGTTTAATTTGGAGGCAGCTCTATTTGAGGTTCCTCTAGTGTATCAAGGTAAATATCCATAGTGAACATTTGAAAATACTGTTCTTCAGTTAAAGAAAGATATGGTGTATTGAGATAAAGATTTAGAAATCATCAGTTTAGAGGTGATAGTTAAAACCTTAGTGGTGGAATAATCCCTCAGGAGAAACTATATAGAGAGAAGATTACAGATTTCTAGGAATTGCTTTAATGTTAGGGCAGTGGTTTTTTTTTTTTTTTTTTTTTTTTTTTTTGAGATGAAGTCTTGCTCTGTTGCCCAGGCTGAAGTGCAGTGGCCTGATCTCGGCTCACTGCAAGCTCCGCCTCCCGGGTTCACGCCATTCTCCTGCCTCAGCCTCCCGAATAGCTGGGACTAAAGGCACCCACCACCATGCCTGGCTAATTTTTTGTACTTTTAGTAGAGACGGGGTTTCACCGTGTTACCCAGGATGGTCTCGATCTCCTGATCTTGTGATCCGCCCGCCTCGGCCTCCCAAAGTGCTGGGATTACAGGCGTGAGCCACCGCGCCCGGCAGGGCAGTGGTTTTTAGTCAAGATTGCTTAACTGCATCACCTTGAAGTTTAAAATTATATGCATATGAATTCCCAAGTCTCAATCACAGATAGTTTGGTTCAGTAGGCATATATATTTGCAAAATATGCCCAGGTGATTCAAACAGTTCTGGTTAAGAGTCATTACTTTCAGATATTGGCAGAATATGACAAGTCAGTCAAGAAACAGAGACAGCAAGAAAGAGAACCAGGAGCGATTGTGCAAATCAAAGAGGACTGGCTACAAGAAGTGGATGAACAGCTTGATGCAAGTTCAAATTCAGTGAAAACTAAAAAGGAGACCGGGCGCGGTGGCTCACGCCTGTAATCCCAGCACTTTGGAAGACCCAGGCGGGCGGATCACGAGGTCAGCAGATGGAGACCATCCTGGCTATCACGGTGAAACCCCGTCTCTACTAAAAAACGCAAAAAATTAGCCGGGCGTAGTGGTGGGCGCCTGTAGTCCCAGCTACTCTGGAGGCTGAGGCAGGAGAATGGGGTGAACCTGGGAGGCGGAGCTTGCAGTGAGCCAAGATCGTGCCACTGCACTCCAGCCTGGGTAACAGAGCGAGACTCCATCGCAAAAAAAAAAAAAAAAAAGAAAAAGAAAGAAAGAAAGAAAACTAAAAAGGATATCTAGGATTTGGCTATTGGGGAGTCATTCATTAGTAGATTTTACTTTCTCCTGTGACTATCACCTAGTTGTTACTTCTCCTGTATTTTCTTCGGGAATTAACATCACATTAAGCCCTCTATATATTGTAGAATCTATAGTCTTCTGTTTAAAAATCATTTTGTTACATCTTTGGTACATTCACAATTTATTAAGAATAACTAATGGTGATTTGGTGATCTCATACAAAAGCTTGCACAGTAATTTAAGATATCATTTATCTTGTCAGGGACCTTAAAATCATTGATGGAGCTACTCACTTTAAAATTCTAAACCAGAGATTGCAAAGTAGTAGCTTGTGAGCTGCATATAGCCTCCCGGGGGTGTTGTATTTGGATCCCACAATATTCTAAAACTTAGGTAAATTGAAAAGTAATTAAAAATGACAATTAAATTATTTAAAACTCCAGATTTTACCGCTTATAGCAAAAATCAGGAGATCTAGAAGGAGCAGGCTCACAGTCTGACATGGCGACAATTGATTAAAACTTGGACTCTTTGGTTTACATCTGACTCATTTATGTTATCTGCCTGGCCCTTTAACAGAAAAATAAGAGAGCCTTGTTCTGGACGATAAGCTTCTCAACAACGGAGCCCCTGACTTATGCACTACACTTAGCACAATAGTTGACAAACAGTAAGTGCTAAGAGGTTTTTTACGATTGAATTTTGACTCTTGAGCTTGAACTAGATTTTGCTTGTTTTAGCCTAACATATCAGATCACAAAAATCATTCTCACTGAAAACAAGTCAAGCCAAAAAATGAAGTCAATTATGATTTCTTTGATGTTTATTAATACTACACTAACAGTCTCAGTAATAGGCTTATATTTTCTTTTGTTGTTCTTACTGTGAACATAATTTTCCAAATTATGTCTCTTAAAAAACTAGTCAAGACTAATGTTAATGAGTTTCTTTCAAATAAGTTTGGGGAAAAATTACATTGAAAACACTTAAATGGATTTTTGACACTTACAGGGCTTCTCAGTCTTAAATATACTTTTATTTGATGTGACTATCAAAGAGGGGAAATATAATACAGAATAGCATTTTGCAAATGTATTCACTCAACAAATATTATTGCATGCTGACTGTATGCCAAGGCACTACATTAGACATTGAGAACATAGCAGTGAACAAGACAGACAAAAGTCTCTCTTTTTTTTTTGGGACGCAGTCTTGCTCTGTTGCCCAGGCTGGAGTGCAGTGGTGTGATCTCGGCTCACTGCAAACTCCGCCTCCCAGGTTCAATTGATTCTCCAGCCTCAGGCTCCCAAGTAGCTGGGATTGCAGGTGCCCACCACTACACCTGGCTAATTTTTGTATTTTTAGTAGAGACAGGATTTCACCATGTTGGCCAGGCTGGTCTCGCACTGCTGACCTTAGGTGATCCACCCACCTCGGCCTCCCAAAGTGCTAGGATTACAGACATAAGCCACCACCCCCAGTGACAAAAGTCTGTTGACCTTATGAAGCAAATGGCCTAGTTGGCCATGAGTCCCCTCATCTCATCCCCAGACCATAGTTTGGAATACAGTGCTCTGGATATAGTTTGATGTATTTCTTCCCACCATTTATTTATTTATTTGTTTATTTATTTATTTATTTATTTTGAGACAGGGTCTCAGTCTGTCACCCAGGCTGGAGTGCAGTGGCATGATCATGACTCACAGCAGCTTTGACCTCCAGGCTCAGGTGATCCTCCCACCTCAGCCTCTCTAGTAGCTGAGACTACACCTTCTCACCACCACGCCCAGCTAATTTTTGTATTTTTTGTAGAAATGGGGTTTCACCATGTTGCCGAAGCTGGTCTCAAACTCCTGGGCTCAAGTGATCCACCCACCTTGGCCTCCCAAAGTGCTAAGATTACAGGCATGAGAAGTTTATGTTCTTTAAGTGATTTATATAAGTCCTTAAAATATCTAAGTTCATCATTTTTAGCCATTTTTGAAACTTTGTTAGTTTAAAACATTAGATGTAAATGGCCTGAAAGAAGAGCCTATGTGAATGCTATTTAGCTGAGGCCTTTAACTTTAGCATCTTTCGGCAGATATTTTTAAAAATATTTTTCACAATCAGAAGAAAATAAAGTGAACTCTGCAAAATATATATCAGAAATTTGTTACATAGATGTAATGAAATTACTGAGCCAAGATGATTTGAGATTGTTAATAATAATAATAACAAATCCAGGGAAATGTATTCCTCTTAGGCTAAGAAAAATGTAAGGAAAAGGGAAAAATATCTTTCCAGTTACATTTAGAAGCTTGCAGTATAAGCTTACTGTTTAGTTGAACAGATAGTCTTGCCACTTGCATTCTTTATATTTAAACATTACATTTCTGTCTCCACCCTGAGGGGGAGATATTGCTGCCTAAATAGTTCATGAGTTTTAAATTTGTACTATGAATTCTACTCTAAGTATAAAATACTGTGTGTATTAAGCACTTATAGCTATGGTTTATCCTCAACTATAAAGGAAGTCTGTCTAATTTCTATTCCAGATTGTTGCTCATTTTATTAATATCTCTTCAACAAAAACTCCACTAATCTATGTTTTGAAATCTTTCTGTTCATACTAATGAGCTATATATTAGGTTTACCTGGACATTTAGGTGGTTAATACATACAGTAAAGATGCTTTTTATTTTTCATATTGAAAGTAATGAAAAATAGACTTATTTATTTGCTGACCTTTTACTAAAACTCAAACTATTCTGTATCATAAAGGACAAATATTCGACATCTTATGGCCCGTTTTAATGGGCCATAACATGATTTGTTTTTTTTAGAAGGAGCAAAATTATTCATTATTAATTATACTTACTACAATTGTAAAACATGTCTCATCCTATTTCAAATATTATTGCCAAATAATTTGTATATTTCCAATTACATGTTCTTTCAAAATGCTTTGCCTTAAAAAAGTTTGTGATTGGTTTATGAGAACCGGGTCATCTGATA
Source organism: Hylobates moloch (assembly GCF_009828535.3). Classification (NCBI taxonomy): domain Eukaryota; kingdom Metazoa; phylum Chordata; class Mammalia; order Primates; family Hylobatidae; genus Hylobates; species Hylobates moloch. The sequence goes on from NW_026652293.1 coordinate 51,483,601, forward strand.
ATGAGATCAGGCACGCTTAGCCCCTCAGCCCTCAAAACATTAAATTTACTATTTTCCTTTTTCTTTCTTTCTTTTTTTTTTTTTTTTTTTTTTTTGAGATGGAGTCTCACTCTGTTGCCCAGGCTGCAGTGCAGTAGTGTAATCTCGGCTCACTGCAGCCTCCACCTCCTGGGTTCAGATGATTCTCAGGCCTTAACCTCTTGAGTAGCTGGGATTACAGCCCCATACCATCACACCTGGCTATTTTTTATATTTTTAGTAGAGATGGGGTTTTGCCATGTTGCCCAGGCTGGTCTTGAACACCTGACCTCAAGTGATCCACCCATCTCAGCCTAAAGTGCTGGGATTACAGGCGTGAGCCACAGCACCCATCCTAAATTTACTGTTTTCTATATTATAATAATGGTTAAAATATTAGAGTTGAGATTAATTTTTGAGCAGGTATACTTTTATAACATAAAAATTTGCTGTTTGTTGATTCATTTATTAGATTAAATCAGCGTCATTTATCCATATTTGCTTTTACATTCTTTCATCAATTCTTTCCCAACTTTTAAATGTAGGTGTCTTTCCTTGTCAAATCAAGTTTTGTAGAACGGAGTACAGATTCCCTTTCCTTAATAAGTCTAGAGTGGAATTTTTCTATTCTTATTTTCTTCATCCCAATTTAACTAACTGTTCTGTTTTGAACATTACTAAGCTCTTACTCCTTGCCACTTCTTTGGCAAGTATTTTAGATAGACCTTTTAAGCAGATATTCTGGGATGACCCCTAGCAGCCCGTCCTACATCCCTATTTAGGAGTTCCTGTCCTTCCAGCATTGTTAATGATTGGCATGAGGAGGCTGCTCATAGACTAACATCTTTATTAATGAAGCTTGTGATCTTTTGAGAATGTGCTAAAATTTTGCTATAAGAACAAAAAAATTGACATAATTCCTACTTTATGTAATTTAAAAGATAAAACTATTGATTTTCTAAGAGATTCTTTGTCATTTATTACCTCAGTAGTGCATGCTAAAGAAATAATAGCATCTTACAGTCACTCTTATTAGAAGTAAACTACTACTCGCACGTACGAAGTTCAATTACTCAAGTATTGCAACAATAAAATTCATAAGACCTTATTTGCTATTCTGTTATCTCATTAACTTTGAAACTTGAAAAGTAAATAATGTTATACCTACTTTGAGAATAAGAAAAAGTATGTGTTTCTCTTTTCCCACCTGAAAAAGTGAATGTGTCAATAGTCACTTATTGTTTAAGAGTCTGCCTTCCTTCCTCCTTCCTTCCTTCCTTCCTCCCTCCCTCCTCCCTCCCTCCTTCCTTCCTTCCTTTTCTTTCCCTTTTTTTCTTTTCTTCCCTCTGTAGCCCAGGCTGGAGTATAGTCGGCTCGCTGCAGACTCCCTGCCTCCGGCTCCTATGATTCTCCTGCCTCTGGGCGGCCGCCCCGTCTGGGAAGTGAGGAGTGCCTCTGCCCGGCCGCCCCGTCTGGGAAGAAGTGAGGAGCACCTCTGCCCGGCCGGCCTGTCTGGGAAGAAGTGAGGAGCGCCTCTGCCCGGCCGCCCCGTCTGGGAAGTGAGGAGCGCCTCTGCCCGGGCGCCCCGTCTGGGATGTGGGGAGCACCTCTGCCCGGCCGGCCCGACTGGGAGGTCTACCACGGAGGCCAGACGCAATGTGGGGGCTGGACGTGGTGGCTCACGCCTGTAGTCCCAGCACTCTGGGAGGCCGAGGCGGGTTGATCACTTGAGGCTAGGAGTTCGAGACCAGCCTGGCCAACATGGCGAAACATATGAAAAATACAACAGACAAACCAACCAACCAACCAACCCGGTGACAACAAAACAGGTCTACCCTGGAGTCATACTCTAATTTTTTCTGTTTTCCTCCCTTTCTGATCCTTTATCCCACTTTCTTTCTCTTCCTCTTCCTTCTCCTTCTTCTTTGTCAAATAGAGGATTGAGTTATTATAAGTGATCCATACAAAGTCCCTCTCTCATTTATTTTCTTTAATTCCCACCTCCCATTTCTATTCCCCGTCTTCCCATGTGCGACCTTCCTAATATGTTTGATATCTATCTTTTTGTTTGTATGTATTTTTAGAAAATGTTTATTGTTTTGTGTGCAAAAAAAATTAATAAAAAAATTTTTTGACTAAAAAAGAGTCTTTATTTTATAATTCATAAATACGAAATCTCTTCCAATAGAAGGTGGAAAATGTCAGACTTCTCGGGCATCAAATGATCATAAGGCATGTAATTTAGCAGCAGAGTTTAGAGAGAGGAATGTGATAATGGGTGACCACATTGATCCTCAGTCTTTATTAGCCTTTGTAATGCTGTGGCCAAGTCAGCCTTCCAAAGAGAGAGCCAGTGTAGCACCTCAACGATGGTTACAGGGTGTGACAGGAGTATCTGCAACTGGGCTAATATTCTCAGTTGCATAGAGATGCAACATCCTTCATAGAGATGTTAAGTAAGACAATATGAAACTGCTAAAACTTGGCCTGTACTGGTAGGAGACAATATAAGCACCCTGGCAGCAGCATTCTATTTTCTGTCTTTTTTTTTTTTTTTTTTTTTGAGACAGAGTCTCACTCTGTCACCCAGGCTGTAAGCATAAGCGCAACTAAATATATATTAAAAACTGGTAAAAGAACATCGTTTTAAAGTAATTGATAATTATGTAAAATTTTACTATAAACCAAAGTGATTTTTGTAATGTTAGTAGCTATTTATACTTTATAGAGCAAGTCTGATTTGAGAATTAACTAATTTTTTCCTAATTTGAAGATAAATGTTATTTAAAGATTATAAAATATCTAAATATTTTTGAATATACATACATGCACATATATATGTACAATTAAGAATATGTATATATGTTGCTTTCATGAAACATGTTGGCTAAATGAAAGTAGAGTTAATTCATGAGCAGGGAAATACCCAGTCTTCCAGCCTTGTCATCTCAGCCATCCATTCCCTTGAGAAGGCAAATTTTGTTCAGACACAAAAGAAAAATGTACTATTAAAATGCAATTCAGAAGTGATAAAAACTTAAGTGCAGCAGCCGGCTCACAGCGCCTCCTTTGTATACTCAGGGACATTGGGGCCACATTAATTTTTTTGTGTGTGATGTCCATCCCACATGCAAATTAGCACTGGAAGGACCATAATCTATCTTATATGAGAGCTCTTTTCCCAAGAGCATACGTAATACATGCTTCTGTAACTTTGTATAATTCAAAGCTCTGTATTGTTTATTTTTTATTTTAAATAGTGTTAGAAAATATTTTCTTAGGAAAAATATTAAGAAATAATTTATTAATAAATATTAAAAAGAAATTGCAGAGAGGTATTAAAATTGATGAAAGAATGCTTTTTCTAAGTTTATTAAATGGCAAAAATAATAATTTTCAATTTAATTTAGATTTTTAAAAACACCCTTCTTTATCTTAACTAAATGAGATCATCTATGTGAAAATTTTGGCATACAGTAATGGGTCAATAAATATATGTTGAACTTCAACTTTTTTTTTAAGTCTGAATTTCAGAATATTTTTCTCAGGAGAATATTTTATTTTGCTATTTATAGTTTTTATTTCCCAGAGCTTCCACTTTTTTCTAAATGTTTCTTTTATTTAAAAAAGCATCCAACTTTTATTTCATTAATACCATATCTTCTTTGATTATATGTGTTAAAAATGTCTGAATTTACTCCTGTTTGCTGCGTTATGATGTCTGTTTCCTCTAGCTTATTCCTTATGTTTGAATTTGTGTCCTTCTTCCACGTTGATTATTTTCCCACTGGTAATCCATTCTTAAGTTTATATTAAAAGGGAAAATATAAAAATTACATTAGAAACTCTATGGGTGTAAAAGAGTGACTTTTTGATAGATTTTATTATACTCTGATACAGCTTTTTAATCAAAACATCCCCAAATTGTTGATATTTTAACTCTTTTCTCTGAGAACCGTCACGTCTTTTCAGAAGATGCAGTCAGTCTTCTGAAGGATATAAGTCCAAGCTGCCAGTGCACTTAAGAGACGAGCAAGGAAAGAGTTCAATGGCCAGTCTTTGGATTAAAATCTACATATTCCATTTGGTGCCTCCCCTTAGACTTCCTCTGTACCTGCTTTCCTTGAGACTAGAGCTTTTTGGTGTAAATTTTTCTGAGAATAGGCTCTTACGGATACATGGACTGGGACATGGACCTGGGGATTTCATTATTCCTTACCTAGACTTCAGCTGTTTTCATCTTCATTCCTTCTCTCACTTTCTGCAATAACTGTAGATTTAGTTCCCGAGATTTTCCATGGTTCTGCAGGACAAATTGCCCTGTTTCTCTTTGACATCTCATTCTTCTGGCACTTAGATTTCAATTTTCTTAATTCTTTTGTGTCATTTATGAATTTTCTATCTTCCTTCCACCTGCTAAAAATTAATTGGTATTTTCAATTGCTCTTTCTTATTTTCTGTCCTATTTCTTCTTATAGGTTTATAACTTTTTAAAAAGATGTATTTACTCTTATTTCAGTGTGTTTTGGTGAGGGATCTGGGTTATACTGAAAGCATATCACAATCTTAGATGTTCTGTGAGAGTTTATATGGGTTTTAAAAGTTTGGTCTTTTCTGTTGATCATAAAAATATGTAAAGTAATAACGATGATGATGATGATGATAATGGTTGCTGCAACAGGTTCCTTCGATTTTTACATCTGCTTTTAGCACCAACATTATTTATTGGACACATTCTTTTCAGCCTCCATGTTAAATACCTTACATAAATTAAGTTGTTCATTCATTGTAATAACCCTATATGGAAGTCAAGGCTCATTCAGGTAACTTGCATAGGGTAATACAGCTAGCAAAGCAAAGCTAAGATGTGATTACAGGTCTGGCTGGCTTGAAGACCCCATTATTCATAACCGCTACTGCTACCAATAATGCCACCATTATTCAAGTGACTCAAAATTGAAGAAAGCCCACTTCAATGAGAATTGACTGTACTGGCTGTCCTTTTGATTTAAGGATACTATTTTAAAATTAAGAACATTTTCATTTATATGATGAATTTTGAGTTTTTGGCATAATTCATAAATGTATTATTTAACATTATCTCTCTATATAAAATACTTAAGACTCACAAAAATTCTGTGAAGAACATTTTAGTATCTCCATTTGAAGAATAGAAAATAAAGATTAATAGAAGTAATTAACACAGACAATCAGTGGCAGAGGTTGAAATGGAATCTAGGTATTCTGATTCTAAATAATGTATCATTTTCACTGTATTATAGTACTTCTACAAAACCTTATTTTAAAAATCAAATGTCTCTAGAAATCAAGTTAAGAATAGCTCTTGAATATTTCTTTCAGGTTTTTGCCATTTTCTTCATACCACAAAAAAGAAAAGTACATCCCATCAATGCATTTATCAAGCAAGTATGGTCCTATTTCTTACAAATTCCGAAGTGAAAATCCTAAGAAATGGATCTGTGACAAGGTGAGTTAACAAAACATTTTAAAAAGTTATTCCTTTTTAAAAGCTAGAAATATACATTAATTAGAGCAAATATAAATATTCTTATTACAATTAAGAGCTTTATGGTAACAAAATTTTTTATAGCTGTTTTAGGTAAAGATGGTGCAGCTGACCTATGTAAGTTTTTTTTTCAGTATTGTATTCTTAAGTTTTATGACTTAGTTATAACTTAGCTGCCCTAGGATCAAAGGCATGGATCATTGGCATTGGCATATGACCAGGATCAGGGCTTGAGTATGAGGTCACAGAATGGAGTTAAGCTAACTCTCGGGCATGGAGATCAAGGCTTGTTTGCTCTCTCTCAATCTATGTATGTATGTTTATAGATAGCTAAATAAAGAGGAGGGGAGAGAAGACAAGCATTATATAAAACATGATGTATAAATGTATAACATACATTTAACCTGCATATATGTATATGTGCAACTCCTGAGTGTCATATGCACTTTCATAACAGGTACAGCATGTATATGTGGCACTTATGTGATATATTAGTCTATACTCAGACTGCCACAACAAAGTACTATAGACTATGTGGCTTCAAGCACAGGCATTTATTTTCTTACAATTCTGGAGGCTGGAAGTCTGAGATAACTGCCAACATAGTTTCTGGTGAGGCCTTTCTTCCTGGCTTGTAGACAGCTACCATCTCCCTGTTTGCTCATATGACTTCTTTCTGGGCAGAGAGAGAGCAGGCTGTCTTGTATCTCTCCCTGTAAGGGCACTAGTCCCAAGGGACCAGGACTCTACCTTCATGACCTTATTTAACCTTAATCACCTCCTTACAGGTTCTGTCTCTAATACAGTCACATTACAGGTTAGATATTCAACATATGAATTCTAGGGAAACACAATTCAGTTTATAGCCTTCCATTCCTGGCCCCCAAACTCATGCACTCTTGAATACAAATACATTCTTTCCATCTCAAAAGCCAGAAGAATCTTAATACATTTAGTACCCGCTCTAAAGTCTAAAGTCATATCTAAATCATAGGAACATGACAAGGATGCCCACTCTTTTTTTTCTTTTTTTTGAGATGAAATCTCACTCTGTCGGTCAGGCTGGAGTGCAATGGTGCAATCTTGGCTCACTGCAACCTCCGCCCCTCAGATTCAAGTGATTCACCTGCCTCAGCCTCCCAAGCAGCTGGGACTACAGGCGCATGCCCCCACACCTGGCTAATTTTTTGTATTTTTAGTAGAGATGGGGTTTCACCGTGTTAGCCATGATGGTCTCCTTCTCCTGACCTGGTGATCTGCCCACCTCAGCCTCCCGAAGTTCTGGGATTATAGGCATGAGCCACTGAGCCCAGCCTCAAGGATGCCCAGTCTTACAACTTCTATTCAGTGTAGTACTGGAAGTCCTAGCCAGAGCAGTTAGGCAAGAGAAAGAAAGAAAAGGCATCCACACTGGAAAGGAAAATATAAAATTGTCTGTTTGCAGATGACATGATCTTAAATATTAAAAACCCTAAAGACTCCACCAAAAGACTGTTAGAACTAATAAACAAATGCAATAAGGTTTCAGGATACAAAATTAACATACAAATATTAGTAGCATTTCCGTATACTAACAACGAACTGTTCCAAAAAGAAATCAAGATAATAATCCCACATAGGAATGAATTTAACTAAGGAAGTAAAAGATCTGTACATTGAAAACTATAAAATACTGATGATATAAATGAAAGAAGACACAAATAAATGGAAAGATATTCTGTGTTCATGGACTGGAAGAATTTAATATTGTTAAAATGTCCATATAAACAAAGTGATCAACTGAATCAATACAATCCCTATCAAAATCCCAATGTCTTTTTCACAGAAATAGAAAAAATAATCCTTCGCCAGGCAGGGTGGCTCATGCCTGTAATCCCAGCACTTTGGGAGGCCAAGGTGGGCAGATCACTGGAGATCAGGAGTTTGAGACCAGCATGGCCAACTTGGTGAAACCCTGCCTTTACTAAAAATACAAAAAGTAGCCGGGTGTGGTGGTGCCCCCTTGTAGTCCCAGCTACTTGGGAGGCTGAGGCAGGAGGATCACTTGAACCTTGGAGGCAGAGGCTGCAGTGAGCTGAGATCGTGCCACTGCACTCCAGCCTGGGTAAAACAGTAAGACTCTGTCTCAAAAGAGAAAAAGAAAGAAAAAAAAGAAGAAGAAAGGAGAAAACAATCTTAAAATTCCTGAACCACAAAAGACCCTGAACAGCCAAAGCAATCTTGAGCAAAAAGACTAAAGATGGAAGCATCACACTATCTGATTTCAAATTATATTACAAAGTCATCGTAATCAATACAGCATGGTCCTAGCATAAAAAATAGACACATCAAACAATGGAATAGGATACAGAACCCAGAAATAAATGCACACATTTATGCTCAATTGATCTTTGACAAAGGTCCCAAATATATACAATGGGGACAGGATGGTCTCTTCAACAGATGGTGATGAGAAAACTGTATATCCACATGCAGAAGAATGAAAGTGGATCCTTATCTCACACCATATGCAAATACCAACTAAAACTAGATTAAGACCTGAAACTGTAAAACTACTAGAAGGAAATACAGGAAAAAAGCTTCTTGACATTGGTCTAAGCAATTATTTTTTGGGTATGACCCCAAAAGTGTAGGCAACAAAAGCAAAAATAGACAAATAGAATTGCATCAAACCAAAAAGCTTTGCACAGCAAAGGAAATGATCAACAGTGTAAAGAGAGAAACTATGGAATTGGGAAAAAAAATTTGCAAACCACACATTTGATAGAGTTAATGTCTGAAATATATAAGGAGCTCATACAACTCAATAGCAAGAAAACAAATAACCTCTTTGAAAAATGGGCAAAAGACTGGAATAGACATTTCTCAAAAGAAGACATGCAAATGGCCAAGAAGTATATGAGAAGATGCTCAACATCACTAATCATCAGGGAAATGCAAACAGAAACCACAATGAGCTATGACTTCACACATGTTAGAATGGCTATTACCAAAAAGACAAAAGATAACGTATTGGCAAGGATGTGGAGAAAATGGAATGCTTGTACACTATTGGTGGGAATACAAATTAGTACAGTCATTATGGAAAATGGAGGTTCTCCAAAAAATTCAAAATAGAACTACTGTACAATCCAGCAATCCTATTTCTGGGTATAGATTCAAAGGAAGTGAAATCCGTATATTGAAGAGATATCTGCAGCCCCATGTTTACTGCAGCATTTTCAAAATCGCCAAGATATGGAATCAAACAAATTATTCATTGAAGGACAAATGGATAAAGAAAATGTGCTAGATACACACACTGGAATACTATTCAGCTTTTAAAAAGAAGGACATTCTGTCATTTGTGATAACATGGACGAACCTGGAGGATCTTGCACTAAATGAAATGTTAGGCACAGAAATACAAATACTGCATGATCTCATTTATATGTGAAATCTGAAAAAAATCAAACTCGGAAGTACAGAGTAGAATGGTGGTTACTAAGGACTTGAGGCAGGAGGTAGGGGTGAGAAATGAGAAGGAGATGTTTGTCAAAAATACAAAGTTTCAGTTAGGATGAATAGTTCTGGAGATCTATTATACAGCATGGTGACTAAAATTAATAATGTATTGTATACTTTAAAATGACTCAGTCTAGATCTTAAATGTTCCTATCACAAAATAGAAATAACTGTGCTAAATCTTATGGATATGTTAATTAGCATGATTGCGGTAATCATTTCACAATGTATATGTATATCAGAAGATCATGTTGTACACTGTAAATATATACAATTTTTACAAATGGCCAACAAGTATATGAGGAGATGCTCTACATTATTAATCATCAGGGAAATGCAAATAGAAACCACAATGGCATATAACCTCACACATATTAGAATGGCTATTAACAAAAAGACAGAAGATAACATGTATTGGCAAGGATATGCTGTGTTCATGGACTGAAAGAATTTGATATTGTTAAAATGTCCATACAACCAAAGTAAGCTGTTGAGTTATTGCAGGTGTATTTAATTTGTCAATTATACCTCAGTAAAGCTGTGGGAAAACAAAGAACTACCAAGAAATACCATATATGGTATTACCAGGTATGGGTGAAACTTGCCTCATTCTGAGGCAAACTTCCTGTGTAGCTGTGAACCTGTGTAACCAGACAAGTTACGTGCTTCCAAAATGCAATGGTAGGACAGGCAAAGGGGTGATATTTCTATGCCAAAAGGGAAAAATTGGAAGAAAGGAATGGATGATGTGTCTCAGTGAAGTCTAAAACCTAACAAGACAAACTCTATTTCATGTTAAGATTTGAAAATAATCCTTTTTGGTTCAATATTTTGCTCTCCAGTTCCTCTGGGATGGCAGGGTCACCCTGATGGCCCTGTGGGTGAGGCAGAGTCTCTCTGCAAGGGCCCTGCCCACATGGCTCCCTGTAAGGGTGGGTCCTGCCCTAGAGGCACTAAACAGGGTCATCCTGCCCCACAGAATCTGGAGAGGTGGCCCCACTCTTTGAAACCTAGAAGGAAACAGTCCTGCTCCCTGGGCCTCTTGCAGGAGTAGTAGCCCCAATGATCTCTGAATCCCCTTAGGGGTCATTCTTCCCTTTCCTTGAATAGTGTTCCAGTCCTTGTAGAATCTAAGAAGTCCCACAATCGGCCTTAATTCTTTTCCGCTTTCTTTGCACTATTTACTTCAAACTCTTGGCGTCTTAGCTGTTATAATCTCATCTCTGTTCCTGGCTTCTGTCAATAGAGCTGATGAAGTCCCTGAGTCCCATCATCTCTTTATCTATTAGTCAAGAACTTTTTCTAGGCACTGGAAAAATAAGATATTGTTTCTACCATGTTGTGCATTTCCTTAGCAATATGTTCCTACTCTAGCTCAAAACCCAGCACTCACAGACTATTGTATGACATCATTTAATCTTAATCACCTTCTTAAAAGCTCTGTCTCCAATATAGTCACATTGAGAGTTAGGCTTCAACACATGAGTGGTGGTGGGGGTGGCTACAAAATTCAGGCTATACCATGTAACATACATGTTATATATGCAGCACACATACAGCATGGTGATTATAGTTAATAATAATGTATACTTGTATAGAAACATACATATACATATTTATCTTTGTGCTGCACTTATAGATAGGGAAAAAAATTGAGTGGCACATATATACCATGGAATACTATGCAGCCATTAAAAAGAATGAAGTCATGTCCTTTGCAGCAACATGGATGCAGCTGGAGGCCATTATTCTAAGTGAATTAATGCAGACATAGAAAATCAAATACTGCATGTTCTGACTTATAAGTGGGAGCTAAACAATGAGTACACATGGACATAAAGATGGAAACAATAGATACTGAGGTCTCCAAAAGAGGGGAGGGAGGGAGGGAGGAAGTGGGGCAAGGGTTGAAAAACTACCTATTGAATGCTATGTTCACTCTTTGGGTGATGGGATCAATAAAAGTCCAAACCTCAGTATTACATAATATATTCATATAACAAACCTGTATATGTACACCCTGAAATGAAAAAAAATCACATATAAAAGGAAACCCATATTACTGTCTAAGGGCATTCCTAAGAGAGTTTGCTTTTCTGAAAACATTTAGTGTAAACATCATTACACTACATATTCTGCAAAATTTAAATGTTATGGTTCATCGTATTATGTTTTATATCTATAGCTTTTTAATTTAATTTTTAGCTTAGAGTAAAACTTTCAATAGATCTGAATGAACAGGATAATGTATATGTATATTCGTTGCCCATATTACAATTCAATAAGGGCTTCAGAATTAAGAACATTAGTCAAAAAACATGATATGTAAAGGAAGAAAGAAAACAAATATTTTTTATCTGATTTCAAAATTTTTTTACCTCTTAAATAAAAATGTCTGAATTGGGAAACCATGTCTTAGACTATAAGAGATGAAAAGGGAAAATTCTTACTATGCATTTAACCTGTTGTTCCTTGTAGGGAAAAAGTATAATTTCATTTCTTTCCCTCATAGATTCTTGGTTGAGATACTTTTCTGAAAAGTCAGATTAACAAGAGAAAAATCCAGTCAAAGTGTATTAACACATGTCATACCTATCACATGGAAGAGGCCTCAGTTCAAAAGTATTTCTCTCTCAAGGCAGTGGCACAGGGGCCTTGCATAAATACCACTTTAATAAAGAGCTATACATTCTATACAGTGACAAAACAAAGAATAGAGTATCTCCAGACTTCCAAAAAGCAGGAAAATGTGGGAAGATACATTCATGGAAAGAACAAAGTCTCCTCCAGAATCTTCTGGCTCTGTTTCTGAGATAAGCAAGTGTTGTAAAAGTGCCTGCCTTCAGGTGGGAAAGGCAAAGAGAAGGGCAGAATGTGCCCCTGCATTTTAACCTTCTTTAGCTCAGTGATCCCCAGTATTTCAGAGAGGAATATTTTGGTTTCCTTCACTAACAATTAAAAAATACACACACACACACACACACACACACATCTCAGAATTTACACAAAATGAAGTAGTGACTTTCTGGAAAGGAATTGGGGCCACTGGAAAGGGTATGGATTCCACATACTACCAGACCTAATGATTCTATTAATAGTGAGGATTCATTCATTTGCATACCGCCTCCTTCCTGAAGGGATTTAAGGCATCTTTCTAAAAGTAAAATGCGGCCAGGCATAGTGGCCCGCGCCTGTAATCCCAGCACTTTGGGAGGCCGAGGCGGGCAGATCACAAGGTCAAGAGATCGAGACCATCCTGGCCAACATGGTGAAGCCCTGTCTCTACTAAAAATACAAAAATTAGCAACTGGGTGTGGTGGTGCACACCTGTAGTCCCAGCTACTCAGGAGGCTGAGGCAGGAGAATCGCTTGAACCCGGGAAGCAGAGGTTGCAGTGAGCTGAGATCGTGCCACTGCACTCCAGTCTGGTGACAGAGCGAGACTCTGTCTCAAAAAAAAAAAAAGTAAAATGCAATAAGGGTCATAGTATTGAAGTAAGGATAAGGGGAAATGATCTAAGATGAGAAAAGTTTATATGCCTGCAACATAAAGGGAAAGCATCACGGTGGTGGTGATTTAAGAATTTCAGCTTCCTGGTGTCCAACATAAAAAGGAAGACACAAGTTACAGATGGATCTTCCTTACTCAAAAGGAAGAAACGTTAGACCCAAAAGAAAAATAAGGTGTTTCTTTACTAAACTCTAAGAAACATTCTTTTCTAAGGACGTTATAAATATGGGATTGCCAAGGGGTAAGACATGCTGGAAAGTAAATTGGATACTTCAGAAAGCAAATTTTTTTTTTGTTTGCAGCTAAGACATCTTAATTAAAAATGGCCTTCAAAAACACTAGTAATTCCAAGGCATAAAGAACGTATACAGTGAGTCATTTAACCTAGTTCACCCTTAGAACTGATCGACAAACATAAATATTGATGATAATATCTGTCTTGGTCTGTTTTGTGTTGCTATAACAGAATACCTGAGACTAAGTAATTTATAAAGACAAGAGGCTTATTTAGCTCACGGTTCTGGAGTCTGAGAAGTACAATAAGGCTGGCACTGGCATCTTCCTGGCTTCTAGTGAGGGCTTTTGTGCTGTGTCATAACATGGCAGAGAAGGTCAAAGGGGAAGCAGGCACATGAGGAGGCAAAACCCAAGAGGCGCACTGGATTTATAATAACCAACCCTTGGAACGAATCCATCCTCGTGAGAATCTAATCTAATCAGAGAGAACTCACAACTACTAGAATGGCACCAAGCAATTTATGAGGTATCTGTTGCCATGACCCAAACACCTCCCACTAGGTCCCACCTCCCAAAACCGCCACACTGGGGATCAAATTTCAACATGAGTTTTGGTGAGAACAAACTCAAGCCATAGCAAAGTCATTTCATAAAATTCAGCAATCAACCTGTTCCAGGCACATGTTTTTAACTGACATGCAACCATTCAGAATGTAAGCTAAATATGGTTTGTAACTATTTATCTAATTTCACATTTTAAACATGTGTAATGTGATCTGTATCTCATTTTCTATTTGACATAAACATTTGTTGCTTTTATACCATCTCACTGTTCTATTTAATTCAAGGAGGTGTTCATTTCTTTAAAATATAAATGACTTCTGACATTAAGCTGCTTCAGAGCAAGACATGTTCTTGTGCAAAATGTGTTTCCTAAAATAATGTAGTACTTCCTTTTGGTTTTATGCAACAGATTCACTTCATATATTCTGACATATTTTTCGAGAATATGCATTTATTTAACCATAAAGTAAGCAACTTTATGGAAATATAGAAACTTTTGGATACATAGTAAAAAGAAAAGTAGTATATTTTGTTATTTTGGAGGAATAATTGTATGTCTCCATATACTTTTAGAAGGCATACATACTTAAGAAAAATAATCACACATAATTATTCTTGTTGGCCCCCTGTATTAGTCTGTTTTCACACTGCTATAAAGAAACTACCTGGCCAAGGTGGGCAGATCACGGGGTCAGGAGTTCGAGACCAGCCTGGCCAACATAGTGAAACCCCATCTCTACTAAAAATACAAAAATTAAATGGATGTGGTGGCACACACCTGTAATCTCAGCTACTTGGGAGGCTGAGACAGAAGAATCGCTTGAACCCAGGAGGCGGAGGTTGCAGTGAGCCGAGATCACGCCACTGCACTTCAGCCTAGGTGACAGAGTGAGACTCTGTCTCAAAAAAAAAGAAAAAACGAAAGAAAGAAAAGAAACTACCTGAGAATCTGAGACTGGGTTAGTTTTAAAAGAAAGAGGTTTAATTGACTCACAGTTCTGCATGGCTGGGGAAGCCTCATGAAACTTACAATCATGGCAGATGGTAGAAGGTGAAGGGGAAGCAGGCATGTCTTACATGCCAGCAGGTGAGAGAGAAGAGTGCAAAGGGGAACTGCCAAACACTTTTTTAAAACAATCAGATCTCATGAGAACTCACTCACTGTCACAAGAACAGCATAGGGGAAACCACTCCTGTAATCCAATCACCTCCTACCAGATCCCTCCCATGACACATGGGGATTACAATTTTAAATGAGATTTGGGTGGGTACACAGAGCCAAACCACATCACCCTAAGAATTTAAAGAAAAATTCTAGGTATTATTTATTTATTTATTTATTTTTTGAGACAGAGTCTTGCTCTGTTGCTGAGACTGGAGTGCAGTGGTGCAATCTCAGCTCACTGCAACCTCCGCCTCCCAAGCTCAAGTGATTCTCATACCTCAGCCTCCCAAATAGCTGGGATTACAGGCATGCACCAACACACTCAACTGATTTTTGTATTTTTTGTAGAGATGGGGTTTTACCATGCTGGCCAGGCTGGTCTCAAACTCCTGGCTCGAACTCAAGCCAAGGCTTCCCAAAGTGCTGGGATTACAGGCATGAGCCACCACACCCAGAGATTGTAGGTATTCTTTAAATCATAATAAATAATCAGTCCCTCCTACTCCATACAAAACCGTGTAGAAAATTATTCAAAACAACTTTACATTTCTCCCTCCTTCCTTACCTTCCTTCCTTTTTTCTTCCTCCTTTCCTCCCTCCTTTCCTTATTTCTCCCCATCTTCTTATCTCTTAAAATAAACAACAACATTAAATAAACAAACTTAGAAAAATTAGCTGGGCATGGTGTTGCACACCTGTAATCCCAGTTACTCAGGAGGCTGAGGCAGGAGAATCGCTTGAACTTGAGCGGCGGAGGTTGGAGTGAACAGAAATTGTGCCATTGCACTCCAGCCTGGGCAACAGGGCGAGACTCCATCTCAAAACAACAACAACAACAACAACAACAACTATGTCTCTGTGTGGTGGCTAACATAATCTGTACAATACATAGGTAGTCATTTTACTGGTTAAACATAAAATCTTAGAATTATTAGAAATACTTTATAATTTGATTTGATATTAAGCAACTTGGATGGGACTTGCATTCAACAGATTGCTAAAATACTTTTTTCCATACTTTTATAAAACTTTGTTTCTTGATATTGGAAATTTTAGGCTTCAATTTATTAATTATTGGTGAATTAGAGAAGATCTTAGGGAGACTAGAGATGTCGCATTCAAAATGTTGAAGAAAGAAAGGGCTGACATGATCTTATGGTTCTTCTATGGCAAGATGGAGTTGAATGTGGTATATTGACTTTAGCCAAGAAGGCTCAAGCAAGTATATTTGGCTTCTGTCCTTTACTCTTCCCATTATATTTTAAGATTGTCTACGTAGAAATCTTTCATTCACTTATATTGTTTTTAAACATAGAAGTCATACTTTTCGAATGATTTATTAACCAATTGTGTTAAAACGTGTCAGTTGGCAGAAAATCAAAGGTAAGTAAATACTCTTCTTCTCATCACATTCGTATTAAATCGATTTAATGTATCAAATATTATCTAAATTTTTGTTTTATTTTTAATGCTATTGAACTGAAGAGCACTATACAAAGAAATCAAAGTCAGCAAATTTAGAGCAAATAATACTATTTTTCTCAAAAGTATGAAAATCAATAATGAAAAGTAGCATACATATAATTTTTGAAAAGTGTGGAAATCAATAAGATAATGTGCATACCATATAATTTACTCATTTTTTAAATCTATTTGTAAACTGCCCAAGTTAAGTTGTTAGATTCTAAGTCTGTGTCTTAAATGGCTGAACCTTTTAAGATCAGGTAAATTCTTTGTATTCATAAATTCTTTATTGTACTGATCTCCATATTTAAACTAGATGTGAAATTAAATAAGGAGAATCTACCAGTCAGTCACTATTAATTTAATCTATTTGGGTAGATCTAAAAGAGTTAGACAATAAAAAATTCAGTGTACTAAAAATATCCTTTTGGTTGTCAAAACATTCACATATGTTCATATTTACTGAAGCAGAAATGATATTCTAAAGTCTTTATCTGAATTGGAATGAGTTTCCATAGGCATTTTAGACAACTGATTTTAATGGAACCATTTCATGTTTTCCCTTGTTTGCAAAATTCAGGAAGAGACTCTTTCAAGATGGTTCATGTTGATAGAGCTTTTCCTCTTACGTCTTATTACAGGTGAATTACAACAGTAGAGAAGTCCTTTTTTGTTATTTTCACATGCATTTTGGTCCTAAACAGGATTTTATAAGCTACAAAGCATAAAAATATCCAGTACTCTAAAGAATTAATTTAGAGAACCTAAGCATATTGCACAGAACATAAAGTTGACCTTTACTGTCTACAGCTTTTGGAATGGAGTGGGATGTAGAACACATCATAGATTTAATGTGGCACATCGTTGTCTGCAGAAACTTGGGTGGGACTGTGACTGCTTGCCCATTGCACCCGGTGATTGAATCTGCTGTCACCAGCATCCTGATAATAATGAACATTCAGCTTAACGACCGTGATTATGATTATCATAATTGATGTGCAAGTGCTGTGTGTGGGGATCATTACAGCTGAACTGTACAGCAGAGAAACATGCCTCAGTTATGGATAATTTTACTTTTATGCATTGATTGGGATAAAATATGCCTTTCTATTTAAACAGACCAGCTTCATACAATTTTAAGAATCTTACCATACATGCTGATTGATGATTATGCACTTGCTGAAAAACAGCCCCTTACAGTTGTTTGTTTTGTGTTGTTTCATTTCATTAGTAAATGTAAACAATTAAATAAGTAGGTGTAATTGAGGGAAAATATTTTGCTTATGAGGATGGCCTTCAATAATCAAATACTCAGTTTAAGTGCTTTTTCTCTCTCTCCCCCTTTGACAATATATTAGAGACTGAATTTCTTCAGTTTTCTTCTTCTGATTACCCTTGTTTAGTCTTTCTAAGCACAGTAGGCTTCAGGAAAAGTATAAATTTACGTGAATTTTTATTATAAATCTATAGATGCATTTGTATATGCATATATTTATATATGTGTATGTACACTCTATTATGCATTTCAGAAATTGGGCAGAGCCAAATATTGTATTGTATTACTTACTGAAATAATATTTAGCCTATAGAGTACTTTAAATGTATTATGTTAAGATATGTACATTTATGCTACCTTTGCTTTTTAATCTGGTTTGTTTCTGATTAATTGGATACATTGTTTAGTAATTTCCAATTATGCTTTTAAAAATGATACAACAAGGTTCCTGATTTGAATTTTAACTTGTGAATGAAAATAATATGTGCAATGATGTGTCTAAGATTTTCAAAAGATTAGATCTGAGCATATTAGTTATAATCATTAACCTAAGGGCACAATTTGCATTTGATTCTAAAATATTTCATTTAAGTGATGAACAAACATAATGGAACAAATTTTTACAAAGAAGCATGGTAAGCCATTTTTAAAATCTTTATATTTTGTAACTGCAATAAAGCTTGAGACAGAGATCTCTCCATTAGATTATTAATAGATGTACAGCTCTGAAGAGACTATGGTTACCATTTCCTTTGGAGGTCTGTAAGATTTACGTTACCCCAGGTAAGATGTTTGCCCTAGATGTGCAGCTGTACACTGTGGTGGAGGACAAAATCTTTTTCTGACAGTGAGAGGTTTAATAGCTTGCCTATGAAATTTTCTTTCTGAAAGTTTTTAGTCCCAATGTGATTCCTGAACTTTATGAAAACTTTCTCCTGAAGTTTCTAAGTCTCAGACCAGGTGCAATGGCTCACTTCTGTAATCCCAGCACTTTGGGAGGCTGAGGCAGGAGGATGCCTTGAGCCTAGGAGTTTGAGACCAGCCTGGGCAACATAGTGAGACCCTGTCTCCACAAAAAAATTAAAAATTATCTGGGCATGGTGGCACATGTCTGTAGTTCCAGCTACTTGAGAGACTGATGTGGGAGGATTGTGTGAGCTCATGAGTTGGAGGCTGCAGTGAGCTATGATGGTACCATTGCACTCCAGCCTGGGTGACAGAGAAATACCTCATCTCTTAAATAAATAAAATAAGAAGTTTGTAAGTCTCTAAAAATTCAACATATGCTAGTCTTCTCTGCATTGTTACTCATGTAGAATGATAGTTAAATTCTTCATCTGACAAAGATCAAGGAATATGTTATCTTTGCATTTTTCTACAATTAAACTCTTAACCTTATGTTTTTAAATTTGAAGGCCTCAATTTACTTTTTCCTTGCTGTTGTAGGAAACTGAGCCAAGATATCAGTGTGCATTGTGGCCTCCAAACCTATTGCCTTCATTCCCAAGTATAAGATTATTGCTTTAATATCTTTCTGTGACTTTCTGGTCTTGATTTGACTCGGACAAGAGGAGGTTTTACTAGAATAAGGGGACCCCAAATGACTGGAAATATAAATAGGAAATATACATTATGCCTTAGAAAGAGGCCAACTTTGGTCTTAAGAATCATGGAAGAACTTAAAACATAACATGAACACAAAAGTTAGCTAATAGTACTTAATCAAGTGTCCTCCTGGCTATATCTGGAGGTTTGGCATGGAGAATTCAAATGGATATTTATGTGTACTTCTAGGTAGGCCCCTATCAAACCATTTAGCATCAGCGTGTTTGGGTACTGCCACTGAGATGAACATTTTTATGTATATACATATATCTTTGCCCTAATGATTTCCTGAAAGTAAAATTTCTGAGTCAAAGAATGTGATGGGTATTTTTATGTTATGTCAGTTTGACTAGGCTATAATACCATCATTTAATCGAACACTGTCTAGGTGATGTTGTGAAGGTGTTTTGCTGATGTGCTTAAGATCTATAATCAGTTGACTTTGTATAAAGCAGATTATCCTCCATAATGTGGGTGGGTCTCATTCAATAAGTTAGAGGTTTTAAGAACAAAAACAGAGGGTTCCCAGAGAAGATATTCTTCCTCAAGACTGCAACATCAATTCTTGTTTGTATTTTCAGTTTACTGGAGTGGACTGCCCTACAGATTTAATACCTGCCAGTTTCCAAAATTGCATAAGCCTTATTTAAAATAAATGCACCCCTCCCCCCACATCTATCTCATTCGTTCTCTTTCCTCGGAGAACCCTGACTGATGTAGAGCGATTGCATATTTTTAATACTTTTCATTATGTATTATCGAACTGCTCTGAAGTAGAATGAACAAAAAAGTACCTTATTCCATATATACATATCCCTTCATGGTCATTAACACTGGTTATTCTCAGTGGTTTTTACAAAAGATGTACACACATCTTTAGTCTTAAATCAACTGGAATTTTGTTTGCTACTGAATAAATTTATAGATTAATTTCGGGGGAATTGAATTTTAATATATTGAGTCTTAGCGTTCAAGAACATGCTTTGTCTCTCAATTTATTAAAAATTTTTAAATTGACCTTAAGAAGAGTTTTGTAACTTTTCCAGTTTCCAGTTATTGGCTAAGCATATTTCTAATTATTTTATATTTTTATTCTGATTAGGATTTTCTTTTAACTTATTTGTTAATTTTTAAAGACTTACCTTAATGTGCTATGTTTTAATGGTTGCTTTAGGAATTTTTCTACTAATTCTAACAGATAGGTTTACTAGGTAGACAATTACATCATCTGCACATATTTATATATTCAACCTTCTTTTACTTTATAATCTTTTTACTTCATTTAAAAACTTTCTGGTCATATTAACTAACACATAGCATAATGAAATATAGATAAAAATGGTCATCATTCACTTCTGAATATAAAGTTTGCTATTGGATACATAATATGCATACACACAATTTTAACTACTTGATGGTGTCATATATACATGTAACTAGTTAAAATATGATATTGAAATATTAAGAAGTTACTATCTTTTTGAGTGAAGTAATTATTGAATTCTATTAAAAAATTTCTTAGTATCTAAAAAGATCAATATGTTTTTCTTCTTTAACCTTTTAAAGCAATGTACTACATCAATATATGCTCTAATGTTGAACCGTCCTTGTATTCCTGGTATAAACCCTCTCTAGTTTATAAAGCGTTATTCTCTCAGCATGATGCTAAAATTGATCTAGTTTTTATACATACTGTTGATCAAATAAATCTATTCTAAGTATCTAGTTTTCTCATAACTTG
Source organism: Hylobates moloch (assembly GCF_009828535.3). Lineage (NCBI taxonomy): Eukaryota > Metazoa > Chordata > Mammalia > Primates > Hylobatidae > Hylobates > Hylobates moloch. The sequence continues at coordinate 51,504,212 of NW_026652293.1, forward strand.
GCTATTCTTATCTGCTTTTACTTCCTTTGGGTTCAGCTCATGAATTAGTCTTACAGGGAATGGGGCTTAAAAAATTTAGAAGAAAAAATGAGTACTTTTTAGTAAATATTATAGAAGTTATATTTTAGTGAAATCTGAAGCCTGTTTTAAGACCGTTAAAAGATGTCAAACTGGAGGATATTTAATAAGTGTATCCTCTCATTTCTCCCAGTTTTCTTGTGAACAAATCTTCCAGATGGTGATATGGTTTGGCTATGTCCCCACCCAAATATCATCTTGAATTGTAGTTCCCATAATCCTGAACTGTGGTGGGAGGGATCTACTGGAGGTAATTGAATCAAGGGGTAAGTTCCCCCCATGCTATTCTCATAATAGCAAGCAAGTTCTCATAAGATCTGACAGTTTTATAAGAGGCTTTTCCCTTCATTCGGCTCTCCTTCTCTTTGCTGCCATCAAGTGAAGAAGGACATGTTTGCTTCCCCTTCTGCCATGATTGTAAGTTTCCTGAGGCCTCCCCAGCCCTGTGGAACTGAGTCAATTAAACTTCTTTCCTTTAAAATTTACCCAGTCCCAGGCAGTTCTTTATAGCAGCGTGAGAATGAACTAATATGGATGGTGATGATGGTGTGTGTGTCTATCCAAAGTAAGATCCTTGACTGAGTGGAAACATACCAAATCAATTTTACCCTCAACGTGTTGCCCTGAAATTGCAGCATAATTTACCTTACATGGTTTCAAAAGCTACCTTTAAATGGGCTATATTATGTAAGTCTAATATTTTTCTTCTAGGTACAATTTTCTGATCTGCTGTTGGCCACATCTTGCTATTTGTCTATAGGTTAATGACTAGGATCACACATGCATAGTCTACAGGCATGAGCAATAATTTCCCTGTAACTTTATGAAGCATTTTGTATTACTGAACTTCAGCTTCCCATGTATCTCTGCATGCTGATTGTCCTCTTAGTTTTAGCATTTCTGGTACAGTCCCCATTCATTATTCTCATTCAGAAAAGGGAATCTCAAACAATTAAATTGAATTTATCATGCTTTTCTGAAAATTATATTTTATATGATTAGATTGCAAGAATTCACTTTAATTTTAGAAAATTTAGAAAAGAGAGAAGCAAATAGAGAAAATAAAACCACCTATTATTCATTGCCAGTATTTTATTATTCTTACAGTACTATTTCAGTCTCACTTTTGTATGTATAATCTACCACCCAGACACATACAGAAAGTAAGTTTGCACTTGATATATTCTTTCACAGCCTGTTCTATTCAGTTACCATCCTTGGACATCACAATTTGCCAGAATGCTCTGAATGATTTTCTTTGTCTTTAAACATTAATACAGTTGATCATCACGTTAATGGGGATATGTTCAGAGAAATGCGTCATTAGATAATTTAGTTGTGTGAACATCATAAAGTGTACAAACCTAAATGGTATAGCCTACTACAGACCTACACTATATGGTATAGCCTACTGCTCCTAAGCTAAAAACCTGTACAGCATGTTACTGTACTGAATATTGTAGACACTTGTAATACAATGATAAGTATTTGTGTATATAAATGTATCTAAATATAGAAAAGTTACAGTAAAAATACAGTTAAAAACCATGCAGTAAAGTATAATCTTATGGGAACACCATCATATATGTGTTAGTTTGATGGCTTACAGCTTATCATTTTAGTTTAAAATTTTTCAGGTACATAGTGGTTCCTTTCAATATGTAGATTTAAAGCTTTCTCATATTTCTGGAAATATTTATTAAATTATAGTTTTAAATATTCTTTTTTACTCTTTTGTTTATCATCATAAAGACTCTAATTATATTTAATGTTGAATCTTTCTTTGCCTATCTTCCACTTTAACCCTTTTGTCTCTCACCCATATTACTTATTTCATTTTCCTTTTTTTTTTTTTGGCTTTCTTTTAAATTTGTATTCAAATCTATTTCCTTTGGGCCATATATAATTTACTTTTCATATCCGATATGGTTTTGTCTTTTTCCTCAATTTTTTTCCTGGGTTTAAATAAGTTTCCTGCATATCTTTCTGGTTTTGGGTACAGTTCTGTTCTTAGTTTGTGAGTTTTTATATAAAATATTTCTTAATTCTTGTTTGAGAATATTTAATTCAATTTGAAATGTTTTCATATTGTTTTCCGGAATTTTCATTTGCTGAAAGGTTTGAATTCTCACTTTGATTTTTTTTTCTCACAGTGACTTTTTAATGAGGTTCTATTTTGCTTATTTTCTTTATTTTATGGACAGAGTTCCTAGGTCAAGAACATACTTTTCTGTTAGTATGGTAAATTTGGTTTCTTTAATAAAATAATGTTGTAGGGAAGAAGAGGGAGCTGATGTCTTGTGGTTTTATTTCTGCAGGATCCTTATTTTTCCACTTTTACTTCCTTCTTTCCTTTCATTTCTGACTCAAGGGTGCATCTTTCTCTCTCTATCTCCCTCTTCCCTAGAAGCAATCGCTTCAGATCCAGTGCTCTTCTCTATAGTTGATGCCATGAACTATCAAGTCACAGGCCTGTGTTTAGCCTTTTAACACTTAGTTTTGAAATTTATCTTTCTGGAGGTTATCAGTGTTCTCTGTGCCCCTCACCTCCTTCTATAACCTTTAGTAAGCTTTCTCTCCCCTTGCTTTTTACACCCAAAGGTTTGCAACAATGAGGAAAGCTAGTGTATTAACTCTTAGAATTTGATGCTTGTTTCTTTAATTATAAGTAACTTGAGATTTGTATTCTTTATTTCCTAGTAAGGCTGAAGGTATGTGTCATGTATAGTTTTACTTGTGTTCCTTGATAATATTATGATGTACGGAGAGATTTGGATTTAGGCAGCTTCCGTTTTCTTAAGGTCAGCTAAAACTCCTTGAAGGTCATATTTAGCAACAGTTGTCTTTAGTCATTCAACAAATACCGAACACCTTCTATGGGGCAGGAAGTATGCTAGACAACTTAGAATGTAAATTAATCACTGTTTTAAATACCCCAGAGAAAAAGGAACATGAACTTTCCAGTTTCAAAAGGTTATTAGGGCTGAAGTTGAGAGAATAAAGACAAAGATGTTAGACGATAAGACTGGAGATCTGGCCGGATATCGAACATGTAGGTACCCGCTAGACTATCCCAAACAATTAGTCTTTAGGCTAGGAGAGTTAAATGGTTTTAAGCAAGGATTGAAAAAGTGAGGTTTATGTTTTTAAGAAGTGTTCTCTGGATACAATGTGAATACTGAATTTTAGAGAGGCCAGAATGAATGGAGAAGAGATAAGTTTGTGAGCAGTAGTCCAAATTATATTTAATACAGTTAGTTCTACAAGAATGGCAGTGGATTTGGAGAGATATGAGTTAACTTTAGAAGTATTAAGAATACAGATAATGTTAAAACTTGAAAATGGCTTGAGTATGATGTTTTCTGATTACTTTTAATTTTCTGCAAAAGGCTACTAGATTTAGAATGGTATTACTCATTGAGTCTGAGAAAAGAAGAAAAGGGCTAGAATTGGGAGTCAGTTACAGAGAAGAATCCTTGAGTTCAATCTTGAACATGTTTGAGTTTGAAATGACTTTAACTCATCCAATTAGATATGTCAAATAAAATGTAGAATAGAATATAACTGAATATAGAGGTGCATTGCTTGGAACAACAGTCTTTACTAGAATCGCAAAATTGAATACATTTGGTTCATAAATAATAATTGAAACCATGAAAGTAGATTGTCTTAGTCTATTTTTTGTTGCTATACAGGAATACCTGAAGCCGGGTAGTTTTTAAAGAGGCTTATTTAGCTCATAGTTCTGTAGGCTGCACAAGAAGCATGCTGCTGGCATCTGCGCAGCTTCTTGTGAGGGATTTTGTGCCGCATTAAAGCATGGCAGAGAAGGTTAAGGGCAAAGCAGGCATGTGCAAAGAGGGAACAAACCTGAGGGGTGTCCCAATTAATTCAGTCCCCCAGAACCAATCCCATCTCATGAAAGCAAGAATTCACTCACTACTGCTAGAATGAAATGGCACCAAGCCATTCATGAGGGATCTGTCCCCATGATCCAAACACCTCCCACTAGGCCCCATCTCTCAACACCTCCACACTGGGGATGAAATTTCAACATGAAATTTTGTGGAGAAAAAGAGATTATGTCCAAACAATAGCCTAGATGAAATTTCCTAGAGTGGGAACACAGAATAAGAAAAGAGGAGCGCTAGGAGAAGTTTTGAGGAATGCCAGTATCTAATGGCCATTTGAAGTGGGATGAGCCTGTAAAGGAGGCAGATAAATGTGAGGAAGGCCAAGAGAAGATGCTTATCAAAAAAGTCAAGGAAAGATAATGCAATAAGAATAAAGGAGTGATGAGCCATGTCAAATGATGCTGTGAAGTCAAATAAAAGGAACAGTAAAAAAGCCCCATAGATTTAGCAAAATGAAGGCCACTGGTTACTTATCAGGAGTTGATTCAATGACAATATGGGAGGCTAGAGTTGGTTTGATTAGGTAAATTTTATTTTTTTATTTTTTTATTTTTTTTGAGACGGAGTCTTGCTCTGTCACCCAGGCTGGAGTGCAGTGGCATGATCTCGGCTCATTGCAAGCTCCGCCTGCTGGGTTCACGCCATTCTCCTGCCTCAGCCTCTCCAAGTAGCTGGGACTACAAGCGCCCGCCACCACGCCTGGCTAATTTTTTTGTATTTTTTTTTTTTTTTTTTTAGTAGAGACGGGGTTTCACCATGGTCTCGATCTCCTGACCTCATGATCCGCCCACCTTGGCCTCCCAAAGTGCTGGGATTACAAGCGTGAGCCACCGCGCCCAGCCTGATTAGGTAAATTTTAAAGGAGATACCAAGTGTAGATAAAAATTTGAATAAGTTTGGCTATGAATGGGAGAAGAGAGAACAATAGCTGTAGGGAGATATGGGTAAAGTATCTTTTTTTTTTAAGATAGAAGATGTTTAGCATTAATTATGCTGTTATGTGGATATCATTATTTAACTGGTATCCTCTGATTTTATATTAATTTGTCTTTTAAATTAATTTTACAAAATTTCAGATTCAGAAGTAATGCTAAGAAGAGCACTCATGCAATGCAAACTTTGCCCCAAAATGTATGTCCTTAGAAATGAGTTCCTAGAAATGGGAATAACAGGTTAAATGAGTGGCTCTCTACAAGGGGTGATTTTGTGATTTGGGCAATATATTTTTGATTGTCACAACTTATTGAAGGAGGCTACAGCAATCTAAAGGGTAGAGAGAGATTAGGGATTGCTAAACTTTCTACAATGCACAGGGTAGCCCCCTGCAGCAAAGAATTATCTACCTAAAATGTCAATTATGCCACCTGTGAGAAACCCTGGGTTAATGAGTATGCACGTTTTTAAGACTTTTGATCCATCTTCCCAAAAGTCTTGCAGAAAGATTAAACTAATTTGCATTTTCAACTATTTGTGTGAATTTTTATTTCTCTACATTCTCATCAACACTGAATATTTTTATTATCATTAATTTTATAACAGGTAAAATTCTCTCTTTAAAAGCTTATATTGTTTTGATAACAACTTATGCTAAAAATGTTTTTAGACATTTATTGACCACTTGCTCTTTTGTAAAAGACATGTTTTATATCTTTTGCTCATATTTCTGTTCACGAGTTTGTCTTTTTCTTACTGTTTTTCTAATTACTATATGAACTCTTCCTTTAGGTATAGATTTCATTTTTATTATCCTGCCCAGGATTCCTTGGGTTGCTTAATCTGTGGTGTCTTTCACCAAACTGGAAAAATCTTAGCCACTATATCTTCAAATAGTGCTCTTCTCTAATATTTGCTGGAATTAGCCATATCATATTCTCTCAGGAAAGACTTCTTTCCTGCTCTTTACTCAGTCCAGAACTAAGAATGGAATAGGTAGATATGCTCAAATTCTCCCCACTAAAGTCTTTTTCATTCTCTAGTTCACCAACTGAGAATGTTAATTTTTAGGAGTTCCAGTTTTATATAGGGCTCTCTAGTTTAATTTTTCACTCTGCTCTAGTTCTAAGCATCTATTTTGTTTAGCATGTGGCAGGTTATACCCAGACTCAAGACTCTGTGGGCAGATATATACCATGGGGCAAATGCTGACCACTACCCTCACTGGATTTGTACTTCCTTGTCAATTCTTTCTTCCAAGGAATCTCCTCATTTCTTCTCAAGGTCATGTATGCATTTGGTCTATAATACAGTTTAAATCTAATATTTCTTAGTTGATTTTCTGCCTAGATTATGTGTTCATTGCTGAAAATGGGGTGTTGAAGTCTCCTGTTATTATTGTATTGCAGTGTATCTCTCCCTTTAGATCTTTTAATATTTGCTTTATATATTTACTTAAGTGCTCTTTTGTTGGGTGCATATATATTTTTGATTGTCATATTTTGCTGAATTACCCCCTTTATCATTACATAATGAACTTCTTCGTCTCTTTTTACTATTTTACTATTTTATCTGATACAAGTATCAATACTCCTGCTTTCTTTGGGTTTCCGTTTTCATGGAATAAATTTTTCCATGCCTTCACTTTCAGTTTGTTTCCTTACAGGTAAAGTAAGTCTCTTGTAGGCAGCATATAGTTGGGTCTCTTTTGTAAAATCCATTCAGCCACTCTATGGTCTTTTAACTGAAGAATTTAATCCATTTACAGTCAAGGTAATTATTGATAAGTAAGGACTTACTGCTGCTATTTTCCAAATAGCTACTGAGTTTTCTTGATATCATTTATTCTGTCATTTCCCCATGATTAGCAATTCCATTATTTTATTATTCATTTCACTTAGTTACTATTTTATTTACTTTGAGATTTCTTTGTTGAATTTCTATTATTTTATGTTGATTAACCCTGTTCTTTTATATATTATGTTCACAGTTTTGCATACTATATATATTTAAAATTGTCTTCATTAAGAGTCAAGTAGGTATAGAATACCAGAATATTACTTAAAAAATAATTATACAATAAATTCTCCATCAGTTTAGAAAAAGAACAGTTCTATTCTTCTGAAGTCTTTTGGCATTTTTATTGATTCACTCTTTTCTGTTCTTAATTAGAGATAGCCACTATCCTGAGTTTTTTAAATGATTTCTTTACTTTTCTCTCTACTTTTATTACATATGTTTTTATTCCTAAATAATAGTTTGTTTTGTATATTTTAGGAACTTTTAATGTATTTGTATTCATATATTCATGTATTTTATACAAATATGTATAAATTTATATGTATATGTATTTTATAATGTGTTCTTGGAAAACAAAGCTTAATTCATTAAAATTGAAACGTTCAGTCATTAATTTCATACCTATGCGATTGGTAAAACTTTTAGGTTAATAATATATGTTAGAAAGAATGTAGACTATATCCCTGCTGTAGACTAAATTTATGCTTTGGAAAATGGATATGCAACAAATTTAAAGATGTAAATATCCTAAAATACAATCATACTTTTCTTTCATATGCATATGTATAATTTTCTTTCATATGCATATGTATAAAATACACATACATATACATAAAATTCAAATATAAATACATTTATATACATATGAATATATGTATTCATATAAATACAAATACATTTGTATATGTATTGAATTTATACAAATACAAATATGCATATAAATACAAATACATTAAAAATTCCTAAAATATACAAAACAAACTATTATTTAGGAATAAAAACATATGCAATAAAAGTATAGAGAAAAGCAAAGAAATCATTTAAAAAAATTCAGGATAGTGGCTGTCTCTAATTAAGAACAGGAAAGGTGGAATCAATAAGAATGCCAAAAGACTTCAGAAAACTATAACTGTTCTTTTTTGTATTCATATAAATAGAAATACATTAAAAGTTCCTAAAATATACGAAACAAGTAATATACATGTAAATGTATTTATATGAATGTGTAAATCATGCCATGTCATTTTTTGTTTTGTTTTTATAAAAACTTTTTATACAGAACACTCATTGTGTGTAGCTGCATTTCATTCTTTTTTCACTAGTGTAAAATATTCCACACATGAATTTGCCACAATTTATCAATTTTACTAAAGATTAATCTGGTTTGGTAATCAGCCTTTTGTTCTGATAAATCACGCTAATATGAATATTATGTTGGTTATATGTAATTATATAACGTATACATATATGTTATGTTGCATATCTCCTGGTGTACATATGAAAGAAAAGTATTATTGGATTGTAGGATATTTACATCTTTAAATTTGTTTCATATCCATTTTCCAAAGTACACATTTAGTCTACAGCAGGGATATAGTCTACATTCTTCGTAACATTTATTATTAACCTAAAAGTTTTACCAATCACATAGGTATGAAATTAATGATTGAACTAACATTTCCTTGATTTTAATGAATTGAGCTTTGTTTTCCAAGAACACACTACGTTTCTCAATAAAAATTGTAGTCTTCTTCATGTATATTCTACACATTTGTTGTTAGATTTATTCCTAAGTATATTTTATTGTTATTGTGGGAAAGCTCTTTTCTTATTTATTTTCTAGCTGGCTTTTGTTACATAGTAACTTACATTATTTATATATATTTTTGTTACTGTATGAGTCTGCGCAGGCTGCCCTAACAATATACTACAGATGGGTGGCTTAAAGAAGACATCTATTTTACCACAATTGTGCAGGCTCTAACTCCAAGCTCAGGATCAGTTTCTGGTGAGGTCTCTCTTCCCCGACTTGCAGATGAAGTCTTCTCACCTGTGTCCTTACATGGCCTGTTTTCTATCTGCAAATGGAGACAGAAACATCTCTGGTGTTGCTTCCTCTTCTTATTAAGACAGCAGCCCAATCAACTTAAAGTTCCAGCTTTATGACCTCACTTAACCATTATTATCATCTCTTTATAGACCCAAATATAGTCACATTGGAGGTTAGAGCTTTATTATATGAATTTGGGGAGTACACAGTTTAGTCTGTAACAGTTACTATAAAGATTCTTGAACATTTTTAATAGTTCTAATTATTTACCTGTTGATTTTCTAGGGGTTTCCAAGTATATAATTATCTGAAACTCATGATAATTTTGTTTCTTTATTTCTGACATTTATATTCTACTTTAGTGTTTTGGTTAATTCCATTAACTAATATATCCAGAATGATTTTAAATAGTCATAGTGAGAGTTGGTATTTTTATGTACTTATAACATTATTTTTAACCAACTTCTAAATATGATATTTTACCAATTAGAGAAAGATTTATCTTTTCAACCCAATAGTCAATTTCAAAACAGTCATTAAAATCACTACATATGAAACTCAAGGCATTAAAACATAATAATTATGAAACTGCATTCTGAAGTGAGATTTTATGGTTCAAATTCCAGATAGGTGCATAATTTTAAGCAAGTTATTTAAATTCTCTGTACCTCAATTTTCTAATTTGTGGAAAGGGGAAAATATTTTACTTTCCTTACAGTGTTTTTCTGATGATGGAGAACTATATAAACTATACTCAACATGGTAAACATCATACGCTTTAGCTTTTATTATATTTAGTGATCTTTTTTATGTCTTTTTCTACTCTACTGGTATATTTTGATTACTTATGTTATAGTGATATTCTAAATCTCTAATGCTCTCTGTAATTCATTTAAAATTTATACATTATTAGCTCTGTTTTCATGGTGTATTAGAATAAAAACATTTGGAAAAACTGATTATTAAAAGATTAATTTGCCCTTTATTAACATGAATTCATTTTCTATACTGTAGAGTTTATGCTTTAATATAAAAATTAAATATTTTTACTAAAACTAAAACATTAATGGAAAAAATTGAAGAAGAAACAAATAATCGGAAAGCTATCCTATGTTTATGCAAATGAAGAATTAATATTGTTAAAATGTCCATACTACCCAAAGCAATATACACATTTAAGACAATTTCTATTAAAATTATAATACCTGCAGAGAAATAAGAATACTTTTACACTGTTGGAGGGAATGTAAATTAGCTCAACCACTGTGGAAGACAGCATGGCAATTCATCCAAGATTTAGAATTGGAAACACATCCAAGATTTGACCCAGCAATCCCATTGCTGGGCATATACCCAAAGGAATATAAATCATTCTATTACAAAGATACATGCATGTGTCTGTTCATTGCAGCACTACTCACAATAGCAAAAACATGGAATCGACCCAAATGCCCATCAATGAATGATAGACTGGATAAAGAAAATGTGGTACATATACACCATGGAATACCATGCAGCCATAAAAAGGAACTAGATCATGTCCTTTGCAGGGACATAGATGAAGCTGGAAGCCATTATCTTCAGCAAACTAATGCAGGAACAGAAAACCAAACACCGCATGTTCTCACTCATAAGTGATAGCTGAACAATGAGAACACATGGACACAAGGAGGGGAACAACACACTCTGGGGCCTGTTGGGAGAGAGCAGGAAGAGGGTAGAGCATTAGGGAAAAAAGCTAATGCATGCTGGGCTTAATGCCTAGTTGATGGATTGATAGGTGCAGCAAACCACAGGGCATACGTTTACCTATGTAACAAATGTGCACATTCAGCACATGTACCCAGGAACTCAAAAAATTATAATGCCATTCTTCACATAAAGAGAAAACAAAAATCCTAAAATTTGTATGGAACCACAAAAGAAACCTGAATAATCAAGGCAGTATGAAGAAAAACAATGTTGGAGACATCATACTTTCTGATTTAAAGTTATATTACAAAACTACAATAATCAAAACAGTATGGTACTAGCATAAAAACAGAAACATAGACCAATGGAACAGAATAGAGAACCCAGAAATAAGTTGAAACATATATGGTCAACTAATTTTTAACAAGGGCACCAAGAGGACACAGTGGGGAACTGATAGTCTCTTCAACAAATGGTGCAAGGAAACCGGATTTCCAAATGCAAAAGAATGAAATTGGATGCTATTTTATACCATACATAAAAACCAACTTAAAATGGATAAAAGACCTAAATGTAATATCTGAATTTATAAAAATCCTAAAAGAGAATATAGGTGGAACTTCTTTGATATTGGCATTGGAAATGATTTTTTGAATATCACACCAAAAACAGGCTACAAAAACAAAAATAAATAAAATGCGACTAAAAAGCTTCAAACTAAATCTAAACTAAAAAGCTTCTGCACAGCAAAGGAAACAAATAACAACATGAAAAGGCAAACTACAAACTGAGAAAAAATAATTGCAAACCACTTATCTGATAAGGGTTAATATTCAGATTTTATAAAGAACATTTACAACTCAACAGCAAGAAAAATAAGCCAATTAAAAAGTGGGCAAAGAACATGAACAGACATTTCTCTAAAGAAGATATAAAAATGTCAACAGGTACATTAAAAGATGCTCAGTATTACTAATCATCAGTAAAATGCAAATTAAAATCACTGAGATATCACCTCACATCTGTAAGGATGGCTGTTATCAAAAAGATAAGAGATAACAAATGTTGGTCAGGGTGTAGAGAAAAGGGAACCCTAGTACACTGTTGATGGAATGTCAATTGGAACAGCCTTTACAGAAACCAATACAGAGATTCCTAAGTAAATTGAAAATAGAACTACCATATAACCCAGCAATTTCTCTTCTGTGTATATACTCAGAGGAAAAGAAATTACCACATTGTAAAGGTATCTGCATTTCCACATTCATTGCAGCATTATTCACAATAGCCAAGATATGGAAACAACCTAAATGTTCATTGAAGGATGAATGGATAAAGAAAATGTGAGATATATATTATTATTTTAAAAAGCTTTAAAAAAGAAAAAGATCCTCCCATTTACCACAACATAGATGAACCTGAAGGGCATGCTAAGCCAGATACAGAAAAAAAATACTGCATTCGGTCGGGCATGGTGGTTCACGCCTGTAATCCCAGTGCTTCGGGAGGCCAAGGAGGTTGGATCATCTGAGGTCAGGAGTTCAAGACCAGCCTGGCCAAAATGGTGAAACCCCGTCTCTACTAAAAATACAAAAATTAGACGGGCATGGTGGCCCACACCTGTAATCCCAGCTACTCAGGAGGCTGAGACAGGAGAATCACTTGAACCCAGCAGGTGGAGTTTGCAGTGAGCCGAGATTGCACCATTGCACTCCAGCCTGGGTGACAGAGTGAGACTCCATCTCAAAAAAAATACTGCATTTACTCACTTATGTGAAAAAAAGCTATATTTTAAAACGAGCTCAAATACGCATACAGCATGAAAGAAAATGATTAACGTGAGCATGGGGAGGGGATTGGGGTGGCGAGAGAAATATAGGTCATACGTATTTATATATAGGTCAAAAGATACAAAACAGCAGATATATAGGATGAAAGTCCAGTGACCCAATGTACAACATTAGGGCTAAAGTTAATAAAATTATATTGGGGAGTGTTCTTAAATAAGTAGATTTTAGCTGCACTTGTCACAAAAATAAAAAAGTGACTGTCAGATGAGAGATATATTAATCTACTCACTATAGTAAACATTTTTACTATCTATATGTATCCCATAAAATAATGTTGTAAACCTCGAATATACAAAATAAAATTTATTCAAAAATTAAATATTGATATTTAAATCTATAAAACATCCAACTTTTATTACTTCTAAGGCAAATATGTGAAACCTTATTTGCAAGTCAGATGTGAATTTATAGATTCATCTCATATCATTTTGTATCTTCCATTCGATTTTATATGAGAATGTAACAAGAAACTCTTTGAAAATTATTTTTGGTAAATCCCCAAGTTGCTGTTTAATATTTTTTTAACCTTCTACAAAAAGGCAAAGGAATCCAGTAGTATATAGACCATAAAAATGTCAGTCAAATTCTTTTTTAAATTTTGCATTACTTGATCACTTCGTACCACTTTGCATAATGTGCACCAACAAGCACTCAGCATCCTGAGCCCTGTACTGAACATCTCCTCGACTCTAACAGGGCTCCATTCATCTGTGTCAAATCCTGGGCTTCCTGCTTAAGAATTCACTTGAAGGAAGTGTTCTAGTGCAAAAAATTATTCTCATAGATTCATTTTATTGTAATATACTTAATTGAATATTTTCCAAATTCTGCCTAAATGCAATATATTTTCTCCTAAACAAGTTCTTCATGGAATTATTTAGCTATATGTTCATATTTATTCTTAGAAGAGCCTGGAAGCCATACTTCCAGGCTGATTAGAGAATGCTACCGTTTGTAACATCTGTCATATAAGTGCCAGATTGATAATGGTGTTATTAACTCTGAATTAATTTACAAGTTACCTTTTAGGTGACTGTTGTAAGGTTAAGCTACTAGAGAAAAATTTAAATCTGTTTACAAGTTAAAAGGTTAACAAATGTGAATTACCAAATGCTAGGAAGTGATAATTTGATAGCTTGGGCAGCAAGTGACTTTAAGAATATTAATTAAATATTATAAAGGCATAAAAATAGTGAAAATAGTTTACACGATTGGTTTTAAGGATACAAATGTTAACCTTACTTTCTTATTAAATCTATTCCAGGAGCTATTTGCAAAGGGTTTGCTCATAACAATTGGAGTATTTAGTAAAATTGGCTTTTCCTCTCCTGTAATTCCTCAGTTAGAAAATGTGGTCCCTTGATGATGATCTAGGGCTTTGAAGAATAAATGGATTCTAAAGAGAAAATTAGATGGTAGTTATTATGCTGTCTAACTAGCAATGCATTGTCATTTGTCCATTGTGTTATAAATGTCTTACTTTCCCTACCTTCTTGATTTAATCATGTTAACTTGCCTGTAAGCAGCACTAGAGGAAGGAATGTTGCCGTATTACTGTTTCAGCTGTTTTCTTTGCTTATCCCAGAGACGTTCACTCTTAATATGCTCAATATAGAACTCTTCCTCTCCTCCCTGACACCTGGTCTCTTCTAAATTCCTTGCATCCACACAGTTGGTCAAATTATGCCAAATACTAGGGAAGCATACTCATTTTCTCTTAGGAATGCCTCTCCTAACTGCATCTTGCTCAGGCTATATGTGACTAGCAAGTTTAATTAGTATTTAAATGATCAAATCCCTATATAAAAAGGCCTACTCCAAAAACACATTTTCTTATGGCAAATAAAATATAAATGATGTACATTTATTCAGTGTTTTAATTATTTTTATTATATATTCCTTCTGCATTTGTTTGTGTATGAATCTAATGATTTGCTGTTAGAAGACTGCAAGCATGTCTGTCCAAATTTCTTTGTAGCTCACCCACCTAAAGCTGTAATCAGGATGACATTTATTATGACAGTAATGAAGAACAATTAGCATTTACCATATACTTGTTTCCTTCACTTTTATGTCATATGTGTTTTACCTTCAAAAATTGTTTCTATTTTATTTGTCAACATATTCAGTAGAAATTCCTATGACTGAATCCTATAAACCATTTAAAAAGGTTAACATTTTCTTGAAAATAGTACTTTAAAAGAAATAAATAGAATTTGAAATTATACCTGTTTGAATCTGAAGCTTCATTTACTTTATCTTTCTGATTTTTGAGGCAGTGGATATTGTTTTGCTAATTGCATTTAGAAATCATCTGTCATTTTAGTTTTGACATTTAATGTACATAAATAATGTCCAAAGGGTAGAAGCAATTTAATCTGAAAATCCTTATCTACTTTCCAGTTCTAATAGCATAATTAAAGAAGTACAAAATACCACATATAAAATGTATGCTTAGTTTATAAAGTAAGTTTCCATGTTCATGGCTAGTGTTACCTAAAATTCAAAGTACATTAAAAATTCTAAAAATATACCAGAAAACAATGGTAGAATATATTAGATATATTCACAACTAACATATTTTCTTTTTATCCCAAAACATGACTGATAATATTTCATACGCTTTAACTTTCTAATTCTCGTCTTACTGATCTATAGTAGACATAAATGCTGACAATAAAAATGGATCTGAAGTTATATGAATTTGTCAGATTGGGAGATTTTCAGGTATCAAATGTTAAGCATTTGGTGTTCTATGATAAAAATCATCACAGAATGTAGTTAGCATATTAATATAAAGTTTGGCTTAGTAGCATTAAAATAATCAATAGTAGCTTTAAGGATTGACTTTTTATGACATTCTCATATAAAAATAAAGTTTACTTTTGGCTGGGCACAGTTGCTCATGTCTGTAATCCCAGCACTTTTGTAGGTCGAAGTGGGTGGACCACTTGAGCCCAGGAGTTTGAGACCAGCCTGGGCAACATTGCAAAATTCTGTTTCTACAAAAAATAGAAAAATCAGCTGGCCGTGGCAGTGCACATCTGTAGTCCCAGCTACTTGAGAAGCTGACATGGGAGGATCACCTGATCCTGGGGAGATTGAGGCTGCAGTGAGCTGGGATTGTACCACTGCATTCCAGCCTGTGTAACAGAGTAAGACCCTGTCTCAAAGAAAAAAAAAAAAAAAAGTTTACTTTCAAAAAAGCTTCTTTCTGCTGTTGAGTACTTGTAACACACTGCTTCAGAGAAGTCTATTATTTCAAAGCAAAGATAGTTTCAACTGCCTGTTTTTTCAATATATATTTTAAATTTCAGTAGATAATCATTTTCATCACTATTATATATCATGACCTCATAAGAGATGACAGTATGGTTAGTTTTGGTTTTTAAAAGTCAGAATCAAAAAGCTGGTTACCTTCAGAACTCATTAGCGAAAAGTATGTCGGCTATACATGTTTTCTGCCTTTGTCCCACAGAGCTTGCTAGTCTTTTCATGCACAAGTATAAACACACACCCACATTCCGGAAAGCTGTCATCGACCGGAGAAGAAGTAACCGAAGAACCGTCTCTCTCGTATTGAAACTTACATGTAAAAATGATTCTCTACACTGTCATTATATTCTCTAAGGAGGGATAGCGTTAATAAGAGTGATGCCAGTCAGATAAATCAGATATTACGAGTGCATGCCTATGGGCTTGGACTTTTGTGTTCAAGGCTTGCCCACCTATATGGATACACCAGATCACTAGCATAAGTCAAGTCACTACCTTCCTTCACTTAACCATTTGGTTTCATTTCCCTTTGTTGGAAATCTTTTTGCCTACTTTACTTCTGGTACTTATTTTATATGTGGAGTTTGATTTAATATACAGAGTGGCAAAGTGAGTTTTCAGTTTAATTCAGGAAACTGCTATTTTCTTCAGAAATAATCTTAAAAATGTCAAATTAATAGATACATTTTGACATCTGACCTTTTAGAGAATTCAAATTTTGCAAGTAAAGACATGAAATTGTATAAAAGTAAAATTTAATGAGAACTTTGCTATTGTTTACTTGAATAAAAAGTTGAAATGTAGTAGCCATTTTGTACAACAATACATTTATCTCTAACATTAATTTGATTTCAGTGTTTTTGCTGTAATGGCAACAAGGGCTAAAAATAATAATTTACCTAGGTATGTAGTGTCAGATGGAGTTAGAACTCCAATAACTTGCTTTATCAGAGAGCAGAGGCTAAAGCAAATAAATATTGTCACCCACCACATAATGACTTTTCAGTCAACAATAGACTGCAAATAGAAGGGCAGTCCCATAAGATTATAAGGAAACTTAAACATCACCTACAGATGTCGTACCACATTGCATTACTCACACATTTGTGGTGATGCTGGTGTAAACAAACCTATTGCTTTACCAGCCATATGAAAGTATAGCACATATGATTATGTACAATACATAATACTTGATAATGATAGTAAATGACTATGTTATTGGGCTACTTATTTGCTATAATAGAATTTTTATTGTATTTTAGAGTGTATTGCTTCTATTTAGAAAAAAGTTAACTGAAAACAGCATCAGGCAGGTCTTTCAGGAGGTATCCAGAAGGCATTATTATCTTAGGAGATGACAGCTCCATGGGTGTTATTGCCCCAGGAGACCTTCTAGTGGGACAAGGTATGGAGGTGGAAGACGGTGACATCGATGATCCTGACCCCGTGTAGGCCTAAGCTAATGTGTGTATTTGTGTCTTAATTTTTAACAAAAATTTTAAAAAGTTAAAAAATAACAGAAAAAAGCTTATAGTATAAGGATATAAAGGAAAAATGTTTTTGTACAGCTGTGTAGTGTGTTCATGTTTTAAGCTGTTATTAGAAGAGTGAAAAGTTAAAAAAATTCAAAAGTGTATAAAGTAAAAAAGTTACAGTAAGGTAAGGCTAGTTTATTATAATATTAAAGAAATATAAATATTTTTATAAATTTAGTGTAGTCTAAGTGTACAGTGTTTATATATAAAGTCTATGGTAATGTCCTAGGCCTTCACATTCACTCACCACTCACTCAGAGCAACTTCCAGTCCTGTAAGCTCCATTCATAGTAAGTGCCTTATACAAGTGTACCACTTTTTATCTTTCATGCTGTATTTTTACTGTACCTTTTATGTGTTTAGATACATAAATACTTATCATAGTGTTACAGTTGCTTACAGTATTCGGTACAGGAACATGCCATACAGGTACATAGCTTAGGAGAAATAGGCTGTACTGTATAGCCCAGGTGTGTAGCAGGCTATACCATCTAGCTTTGTGAAAGTGTACTCTATGATGTTCACATAATGAGTAAATTGCCTAGTGACAAATTTTTCAGAATGTATCCCTGTTGTTAAGGAGCATGTGACTATATGAGTTTTCCAAGAAATCTCTTGCTTGAACTCATGTCATTTCATTCCCTTTGTACTTAAGTCATTGCATTTATGTGTTTTGGGGTCTGCATTGTTGATGTAGTCTGTAACAGCTGAAAGTTAATGAATCCATGTATCATTTTAGGGACCTTGAAGCTGAAGTTAATTTCAATAGGATGTTCAGACATTTCTGCTTATATAGAAATTAACAAATTTTCATTTTGCGCTTTAGCCTACAAAGGACTTTCTCCAGAATTAGTTGGCATATTTATCTATCTCTAATCTTATTTTCTGGATTAAGAATTTGTTCAAAAGGATTTGTGAATTTGTAGCACCATGTATAATGTGACCCTAGTGCATTGAATAACCATAGTGCATTGAATAACAATAAAATTTTCTAAGTAAATCAATCCATGGATGAACTCTTCTTACCACATTGTCCTGATAAATGATAATAGACCTTCTCCAAAACTCAACTGCCTTTGTGAAGCTAGTGAGAGACTACCAGGCTAGGAGCAGGAGAGGAGCCTGAATTCTGTTAAGGTGTAGGCATAAATGATTGCCAACCATTATTCCAGAGGTCACAAAGTATGCAACTTCTCCAGTTACTCCTGTAGATAACATCACTATTTTAGAAGCTATGACTGGCATTTTGAGATATCTTTTCAAGTTTTTTGCATGTCTGACAACCCATGGCTCCACCTGGACCCACTGACCAATGGTTCCAGCCTCTCCTGTTTCCTCACCCAAAGTGATTCAGCTCGCTGGAGGATCATTTGCTACACCCCTATGATTGTACTCCCCACCTAATCAGCAGCAAGCACCCATTGCCTAGCCACGCCTAAACTACCTTTGAAAAACGCCTAACCTAGGAAACTTCAAGGAGGTTGAGTGCTAACTCTGTCTCCCATTTCACATGGCTGGCCTTGCGTGAATTAAACTCTCTCTACTGTAATGCTGTGGTCTTTGTGCAGTGAGCAGGAAGAATCTGTCGGGCAGTTATGACATGGTCAAAATGGCATGTGAAACGTTTTTCACCAAACAGCAAAACCAAATGTGTTTCCAAGGTTGTGGATGCTCTACTTGGATATAAAGTTTCAAGATTTTTCTTCCATCTGAAGTTATGCTCAACAAAATAACTTTTAATCATTTTGAAGATAAGAAAACAGCCTATATGATTTCTAAAAGGAGCTCACAAAATAAGAATTTATCTATCATGATGTCAGTAGAAACAGACCAAAGCTGTGAGTTGTTTGCTCTCAGATACATTCCGGGGCATGCTGAAGGAAAATGTTAACTCTGTCATTTACTCTATGACATGCTACAAAACATCAACTATTTGGAAGGAAAAGAAGTACTATGTCTACTGTATTCTTCTCCTCCAAGTGACAAATCAACTCTAGCATTTATTTTCATGCTGAATGATTTCTCCCTAGTGGCCTATAGCTTCTCTTGTCTGTATTATGAGATGTTTCCAAGCAAACATCTTTGGATGGAGCAAATCAAAATTTGGGTTAATTTCCAGCCTTCTCAGCTCCTCCCATATTTTGTGACAAAGAGCTATGACCTCTCAAGTATTTTCACAAAGGACAGAAGTGCTTCAGCTGTATTTATTTTGTTTTTAATGGTATAATTTTTACTACTCAAGAAGTTATTTTACTATCCTATAATTTAAGCCTCAGGATTCTCTCTCTGTATTTAACAATACTAAGATGAGTGATTCAACAATAATTTTGAAAATTATGTATGAACCACAAGAGTTATTTTGGGTATATGTTCCACTGTTTAAAAAAAATTAAAGATTAAAAAGTAGAGATATAGAATTGTGGGAGTAAAGCCTTCCCCACAGTGCAGTACCCAAATAGAAATAATCCCTGTAATATTTTTTGGATATCAAATGGCTTGGCAGACTCAAATGTGACTAGTTTCTATATGTCTTCTGCATGAATGTTTAGAGCTACTAAATCTAGATATTTTGGTTCTCAGTATGTTTCTTGATATTTGGGGAAGAAGCAAATTGATGAGATTAAAAACAGTAATATGGCTAAATTAGCCACAAGTTTGCTAGATAATTAACTATGGTCAATATGCCCAGCTAATTGTGTATGTATTATAGGCACAAGTCATATTTAAAATATTTGCTAAATATAATACACAAGTACTAAACAATCAGAATGGACAGTAATACTGGGGTTCCCTGCAGGGATACATATTAACTCTTTAATTGCTGCACTGTGGGGGAATTTGAGGGTGGTGCTTGAGTTAACAGCTGTTTACTAACAGATTTGAAAATAGTGAAAGCATTTCCATTTGGAAACCAATATAACCACACTGGTGCGTGTTGGATGAATTTTGCACTCTGATGAAAGTTAAGGAAAATGGTCTTTTTTTAACCATACAGCTTTGCCCTGGGAATTGGCACTATCTTTCTGGCCTTGTGTGTAGCTATACTCAGTCTCAGTGGTGTACATGGTCCTTTACCATCTGCATTTTCCCTTTTGGGCCTGTTTATTTCTTAAGTCTTACATTATCCTTACTGATTTTGGGGGTGCTCATAATCTATATGCATTTCTTCAGGGCACATTTATTCAGAAAGAAGTACTTTTATTTCTCTTTGTCCCATTTGTTGAGTATGTAACTCCGTAGAATTCCAGAATTGCTCTGTTTACTAAATAGCAGACAGCTGCTCCCTGAGAAAGAAAGCTCCACATTCTCTACACACGTTCTGTGTGGTCGGGTGTGATAGTCATAAAGCTATTGAGCACTTGAAACATTGAGTTCTGAACTGAGATGTGTTGTAAGTGTAAAATACACATTGGATTTTGAAGTCTTAGTTAAAAAGTAACATATTAATATTTTTATATTAGTGGCATGTTACCCTGATATTATAGATATCTTGGGTTAAAATATTTTATTAGCATACAATTAATGTTCTCTGTTTCTTGTTAGTATTTTTAATGTGGCTACTAGAAAAATAAATTTCATTTGCGGCCCACATTGTATTTCTATTAGACAGCACTGCTCTAAATGATATATTTGCCCAGTTTTGGGGGATAGAAGGGGCTTGATTTTAGCAGAATCTGTGGAAAATTTCCCTCTGGAAATTTAGTCAAGCATTTTTCTCTGATGTTATGTTTTTTCACTTTAAGACTTTTGCACTGTAGTGTCGTAGAGAACTTGGAAATACCACCAGTTTCTTCAGCTTTGTCTGCATTTTCTACATCTCACTAAAGTACTTTCCAGTTCGCTCATTATAGGCCCATGAAAGAAATGATACATAAAGATACATAAAGTGAAATTTTTTCTTTTAAAAATATTTTAATGAAAATAATTAACTAATAGTAAATCCAGTGGATTAAAAATTAAGGCATTGGTGACATTTTAAATGAAATTGTTATAGATATATGCTATCTATTTTGGATTAGTTTTGCCTGTGGCCCAAAGACAAAAAAGAAGTCACATTTGTTCTAAGGAAATTAAGTAGGAGTCCCTTCCTCCCATCCCTTTTGATTAGATTTCGTAAATTTATGTTGTGAAAAAATCAGAGAACATTCCTTTAATCAAGAGATAAGATTATAGTTCTATATTTCTAAATATATAGGCAAAATTGATGTAGCTTTCTAGGTTGGTTCAAACATTTGTCATCTTAGAAGGATTATAAACATAGTTGAGAGAAATCATTATACAATCATAGAAATATATGAAATCACTGTTTTGCTGATCTAAAGTAAGAAGAAAGCTCTGACTTGGGGCAAAGTACATTAACCAAGCCTCTCAGTATTTTAGAGGCTGTTTAAAAATTCTAATATAAGTAAATAGGCGTGACTCTTGGACCTAGAAACAGGAAGAAAAATCAATCAAAAATACCCTGGATATTAAAAGCGACTTTGGGCTCTAATATGAAGCTGCTTGATTGAGTAGTGCAGTGTCAACCATATCTTTCTTCTAATGCTAAAAGTAATGCACATAGACAGAGTGACAATCACAGCACAGCCTCCCATCAGCAATAATTAATCTTTTAGTTAACAGAGACTAGAAAAGCCTCTCATCAGCCTCTTCTGAAGTCTGAGGGACCCTGTTTTTTGATGTTTGCATTCTGAGGAAAATTGTCCCCACCAGTTCTAACAAATTGAAACACCAGGCTAATTATGGCAGCTAATGAAGTGTGTGGAATGGTCACAGCTTGTCGTGAAACTGTTCCTTCAGCTTGGATTAGAGTTTCATCAATCACTTTTTTAAACTGATCCAGAATTGCTTCTGCCTGGTGCTTGGCATTTTTAATGCTGTTTCTGTAATTGGTTTTTCCCCTAAAGCTTAGACTGTTTTTTGAAATATTACAGTCTCGGGACAGGACTTGCAAACTCTAGTTTACAAAGAATATTTATTATTAGTGATATCAGCTGATCAAGTGGTAGAAAGCTAATAAAAGCACCACCAAAATAAAATTTGATACACTGTTTCAGTCTTGCTAAAGGTAGCAAGAAAGCATATCCATATATATCTTTTGTTTTCAAATGTATGTGTAATACAACAGAGGAGAACCACATAGTTGGTGGTTAGGTGACTAAAATTCCACTAAGAGTTTTTATGAAATTAATATACAGATGTTAGCTTATTTTGAGAGGGCAAAAGTGATACCTCCCGTTTATCAATCAACATCATTTTATGATGTCTACATTTTGCACTGAGCCAAACATTTTGAGGCATTAGGACCTAAAGTTTATAGATTTCCAGTGAAGTTACTCTGCAATAAACCTGAAGTGCAACTCGGAAAATCGTGTTTAAAGCTTTAGTCTTATTGAAAAAAAGGAATCAGTCATTTTGCAGGCACGACTGCAATTTCTATACAATTATTGGTACATTCTGTTATTAATGTTATTAAGAGTTAATAACTATTGGACACCTACTATGTGCTCAATAATGTCTCAATTTGTGAGACAGCTACATAAAACAGAGGTATTTAATTCCATTCGTATAGATAATGTCCTTGAAAATGATAAGCAAAAGACTTTTAATATGTCTTTGATATTGCTGTTTCCTTTGGAGTCAGGCTGCATAAGCAACAGCTTCTACACATTCCTGTCCTTTCCTTTTTATTGATAAATTATCCCAGAATTAAAATTATTCCTAGTAAACTGACACATATTGAGAAAGAGCTTTAGGTGCATTATCACTTTTAAGCCTCAGAACTAACTAACCTAGGATATTGATATTATCATTCCTCTGTGTAGATTAAAAGCTAAATAAAGAAAGTTCATCACTGCCATCTGGCCTATTAACCATTACACTATAGTATCTCAACTAGCTCTTTAAACTTACTTTCTCCTAGTGTAGGTCAGCTTCTAAGATTTTATAAATTCTTTGTAGATACTTGGAGGACAGCTGGCTCATGCCTGTAATCCCAGCACTTTGGGAGGCTGAGGAGGGCAGATCGGTTGAGCCCAGGAGTTAGAGACCAGGCCTGGGCAACATGGCAAAACCCCATCTCTACAAAAAATACAAAAATTAGCTGAGTGTGGTGGGGTGCACCTGGAGTCCCAGCTATTTGGAAGGCTTAGGCAGGAGGATTGCTTGAGCCCAGAAGGTTAAGGCTTCAGTGAGCTGTGATTGCATCATTGCACTCCAGCCTGAGTGACACAGTGAGACCCTGTCTCAAAAAAATTAATTAATTAATTAATAATTAACAATAATTTAGCTCTGCTTTGGAAATTGAGGAAATATATGTGCATATATATGCATATAATGGTATATATAGACATGTACATGTCGTGCATATATGAACATACATATATTCAGAAAATAAAAAATATGTTACTTTAAATTTGGTAAATTAAAAAATTTCCTTTGGTTTTCATAATTCTTACAATAGAATACTTATACATATATGTTCAAGTAGTAAAATTTTTCACTTAACCATGATATTTACAATGAAGCATCTACAAAACCATATGCAGAAATGAAGTAAGATATGATATAAAGTTTCTGAAATTTCTAGTTACTTACATATATTTTTTAGTCAAACATTAAATTATTTTCAGGGATAAAGAAATTTTGGGACATCAATAGGGACTGAAACAATAGGGATGAAAACATTTATGGTAATAAATACACTTCTGAGAAGAGTTTTATCAATATTTGATAAATTTTAGTATTTATTTTCTTGCTAAAAATTATATCACACTTTGAATTACAAAACATTTTTAATTTGTAGGAAAGTATGGCAAAATATATTGGTTGAAACTAGATGGTGGGTGCATGACATATATATTATTCAGAATACAGTTTTTGGGCACAATGTTCTACATTCACCCGTTTCCTGAGGTTTGCTAATATTGTTCATTTCTTCTAGAGCCTTACTGAGTTTTGATATCATATTGGTATTATTGATACCAATATTACTGATTCTTCTTCCTGAAACACTAAAATGAATCATTTTGTCCAAGCACGGTGGCTCATGCCTGTAACCTCAGCACTTTGAGAGGATTGAGGTGGGAGGAGCCTTTGAGTCCAAGAGTTCAAGACCATGTTATGAATAATACGTATGTCATGCACTCACCACCTAGTTTCAACCAATATATTTTGCCATACTTTCCTACATATTAAATTAAATCTGATATACATAATTTGTCATATGCATATTATGTATATGATAAATATATATATCCATATAATATGTATATTATAAACTCACAAAAGTTTTATTTCTTACATTTTCAATTATTTCTAATCTATTTTTCAATTAAGTATAATGTTTTATCATACTTTATCATGTTAAAGATGGTTCCTGTGTTTTTGTTTTGCTAGGAGATTATTATTTTTAAAATAATAAGTAGGTATTAAACTTTATCAAATGCTTCTGCATCTATGAGATGATCATGTGATTACTTTTTTATTCTATTATAGTGAATTACGCTGTTTTTTTTAAATTATTCAAACTTCTCTTCCTAGAATGAGCTCTATTTAATCATGAGATGCTTTTATTTTTACATATTCCTGCATTCAATTTGCTAATACTGTATTATTTTTTATGTCTATGTTTGTAAGATAGATTGGTCTCTAGTTTTCCTTCCTTAGACAGTCCTTGTCAAGTTTTAGTATCAAGATTATGCTGAACTCATAAAACAATTTGGGCAGTATTCCCTCTTTTTCAATTTTTGGAAGAGTTTGTATGACATTGTTCTTTCTTCCTTAAACATTTGGAAGAACTCACTAGTGAGCCTATTGAGTTGTGGGGTATTCTTTTTATTTATTAATTCAGTTATTTTAATACATAAAGGACAATTCAGATTTCTATTTCTTATTTTGTTTGTTGTGTTTTTTTATTTGACCTATTCAACTAAATTTTCAAATTTATTGGCAAAAAATTGTTAATGATCCATTTTATTATATATTAATATTTAATTCTATAGCATATGCAGTGATGTCACTTTTTTATTCACGGATATTGATGAATGTTTCTAATCAATTTTTGTTAAGGATTTTTAAATTTCATCAATCTAGAAAACTGAATTTTCGCTTTGTTGATTTTTTCATGGAATGATCATTTCCTATTTTATTCACATCTGCTCTTTGTTTCTTCCTTCAATTTTTGGGGTTTAATTTGCTGATTTTTCTGCTACTTCTTAAAATGGATACTTAAATGATTCATTTTCACCATTTATTTTTAATCTATGTAAATAAGGCTATAAATTTCCCTCAGAACATGTACTTAGTGACATCCCACAAGTTTTCATCATACATTTCAAAATGTTTTCTATTTTTTCTATATTGACTCATATCTTGTTTAGAAGTATATTACTGAATTATATAACATTTGGAGATTTCCCAGTTATATTTTTATTAATGTACTAATTTATGTCCTCCATGTTCAAACAACAGAGACAACAGAGTCTGTGATTTTAATCTACTGAAATGTGTTGAGAAATGCTTTATGTCCCAGGATCTGGTCAATTCTGGTAAATGTTTCAAGTACATTAAAAAGAATACAGTTCTTGGGCACAACATTCTACATTCATCCATTTCCGGAAGTTTGCTAATATTGTTCATATCTTCTTCAGCCTTACTGAGTTTTGATATCATGTTGGTATTATTGATACCAGTATTACTTATTATTCTTCCTGAAACACTAAAATGAATCATTTTGTCCAAGCACGTGGCTCATGCCTGTAATCTCAGCACTTTGGGAGGCTGGGGTGGGAGGATCCTTTGAGTCCAGGAGTTCAAGGCCAGGCCGGACAAGACAGCAAGAACCCCCATCTCTATAAAAAAAAATGAAATTTTTTTGATACATGAAATATATCATGAAGCTTTATTTAAAGAAAGACATAGACTGTATGTGTTTTGATGCCTTGAATGTCATTGTCCCTCAGTATCAGTTTTTCCCTTTCTCTGAACCAGGGGTCAGCAAACTTTTTTTTTTAATGGCCAGAGAGTAATTATTTTAAGTTTTGATGGCTGCAGGTTTATGTCACCACTACTCAACTCTGCCATTGTAGCACAAAAGCAGCCATAGATGATACATAAATAAGTGGGCATGACTACATTCCAATAAAACTTTATATACAAGTTAGGCAGTGGGCTGGCTTGGGCCTGCAAGCTGTAGTTTTCTAATCCCTTTTCTATAGAATAGAACCTTTGATTTATAGTGTGTACATGCATGCTGAAATTAAAACTACATTTATCAGCCACCTTTTTACACTGTGTATAACCCTGTGACTAAGTGCTGGAAAATGGAATATAGGAAAAAAGTGTGGATCCAGCTTCTAAGAAGTATTTACCAGGATTTTTCCCTATGTTAATAAGTCTGATGGTGTGGAGGCCAGCTAGCTAAAAGCAGAACTCTCACCAAAAGAACTATTCAAACTAGTACATTAGTCTGACGCAGTTCCGTAGATACTGGTAGAAGACAGAAGCTTCCTAGGTCAGAGATTGTATCCCTCACAGCAAAAGCAACAGCCTCAAATCCTACATAGTGATGCAGAGAGTCAGGAAGGCCTGCATATGCAAGTATATCATAGGCAAACAACCCCTAGTATAGGAAATTTATCACTTTTATAGGAAGCAGTAAGCAAGGCTTCTCTGCCCAGAGGGAGACCAGGCACATCACAGGACTAAGTGGTATGTACTGGGGAGATGTTACAGGATTGCCAGTTGCATAAAGAATTCTGAGGAGTGGCCCAGGTAAAAGAATGATGAGGACTTTATGATTTTGGCACATTCACCAAGGCTCCTGGGACTCGAGTCCCAAGATGGACTTCCTCCTCCTAGTGTGTTTTAAAAAAAAGAGTGTCCTTCTTTCCTCCTTGTGGCTGTCTGGAATGGGGGATTTGAGAGCTACGGATGGACTGACATCTTCAATCCTTGAATCAATGTAGGCCACAAAAGATAAAGCAATAACATAGAAGAAACTTGGGGACCTTACACTATAAAGTATCACATTAACTCTGGAATTTTGAGTAAACTTCTTTCTTGTTAAGGCACTGTTAATCTGGGCTTTCTAAGCTAATCCCCATTAATACAAAATCTAGGAATGCCTTTCTGTTGCTTTCATATGTGAGTGACAACTAGAGTATGTCTAGAATACCAGGTTCACAACCTTTTTCTCTTAATAGTTATTAAGTCATGATTATCAATTAGTATTACAAATTAAATACCTGAGATAATGGCCGGGCGCGCTGGCTCAAGCCTCTAATCCCAGCACTTTGGGAGGCCAAGGTGGGCGGATCACAAGGTCAGGAGATCGAGACCATCCTGGCTAACACGGTGAAACCCCGTCTCTACTAAAAATACAAAAAAATTAGCTGGGCGTGTTGGCAGGCGCCTGTAGTCCCAGCTATTTGGGAGGCTGAGGCAGGAGAATGGCGTGAACCTGGGAGGCGGAGCTTGCAGTGAGCCGAGATCGCGCCATTGCACTCCAGCCTGGGGGACAGAGAAAGACTCCGTCTCAAAAAAATAAATAAATAAAAATAAAAATCTGAGATAAAACTAATTCTTTGATTTGTGTGGGTGGGGGAGGCTGTGCTTTTTGAATTTTTTTTATTCTAAAGTATGACGTTCATCACTAATTCAACTTGAAATAGCCAATTATTAACTCCATAATGAATTTTAATTCTTCTATTGTAATCTTAGCTTATTTTGTCTTTTTGCCTAACATCTCTGACCTTATTGTTTCTATGTGTATCTGGTCCTCTTATTTTAGCCTCTTTTATTCTTTAGTCTTTGACTCTGTTTTCATAAGTTGGTTGAAGCTGGCAAATATTCTCTAACACTTAACTTTTCTTTAGGTTCCTGCAGAGGATGACTTTCAGTGCCTGCTTTTCATCCATGTCTTTTAACATGTGGACCTATTTTTCTTCCACAGGCCTATGTAATTTTTTCCTTCTCATCCCTCTCCTATTTGAAGAGCACTAGATGCATTCACTATTTGCCAACATAGAAGGCCTGTGGTTTTAGCTCTTCTGTCTCTTTGGATCGAAGCCTCTTTCTAGGCTCCAGGTAGAAGGCAGCCCAACTCACTTGCCCCATTTCCTAGTTCTCCAACACGAATAATTGATGGAAAAGATGGGAAATTATAGTTCTAACTGGTACTGCCTTTACAGCTCTCTGCATGGCACAGAGACCCTGCATGTAGTGAGTCTCTGTGAGAGTGGGTTGCTTGACCTGTGTAAAACTCAGACTACTGCTTGGTTTCTGCAGCTCAGCAATTTTATGTTTTTCATTCATTATCCTGAACTTTCTTGAAGAGATTAAAATTTCTCTTAAAAAAAAATGTGCCCTAAAAGAAATTCAATTTTAATGCTTGTGATGGGGTCAAAAGAAAGTAAGGAGAAGTTCCAGAGCAGTTTACTTAGACTAAGAATTATCTTCCATTGTAAAGCATCAAAAGACTTGCTGGTATAATTAATTGTGTGAGTATCAGATCCTCTGGTGGAGATAATTATTTGATCACTTTTTCAGTTCTACCCATAAACACATAGACGTTAGTAGTAGTTGTTTACAATTTCCCCCCACTCTCCTCTGCCAGTTCTTCCATGTGCTTATTAAAGATGGAAAAGAGTGTTTTAGGGGTCTAAACAGTAAAATAAGATTTCTTGGAAGAGGAAATTCTTCTGCTAGCCCAATTAACTAGCCTCTATGATAGAAAAGAACTTAATGGAACATTGTGAGGTAATATATACTAAATCACATTAACAGACTAACAGTTTTGAAAATTTGGATAGGCCCTACCCATATAGTTGGAGAGCAGACAAAACTAATTGAAATGCTTTACCATTAATATCCAAGCTCTTGGAAACTAATGGGATTCTAGATATATCATTAATGGTAGTTAACACCTATATCGTAATCTATATTAGGTAAAAATTTGTCAACATAAGGGATATATAAAGCATTATGCATTAATATCCTAACCTACATTGCTGAAGAATGTTTTCATAAAAGAAATCTACAACTCATAATTATTTCAGTCTAGCATATTAATATGTTCATGATAAAGTAAAGTTTCAATGTGATTTCAATATGAAACAATTCTTACATGTCTTTTCCTTCCTTAAGTGAATATATATTTGTCAACATTTTACTTAGTAAAATTAGATAAAGTCAAGAACATTCTACCTCTTATTTGTTAATAAAGATGATATGAATTACCTGTGGGGGATTTTCATTCCTTTCAAGCACTTTTAGCCTATCAAGCTTAATTGAAAGACTTTTCCTACTAGTAATTCATGTTTATCTTCAAGCTGCTAATGGATAGAAGAACATGTTAATGCTCTAGTAAACTATTTTTGCCTTTCCACATCAGAACTTCATGTTATATATACTTGCTACTTTTGTACCTGATTTATTTATTCTTTTATTGAATTACTTTTATGTTTTTATAAAAACGGCTTTATTAAATAAGATAGTTTAAGCAACATTATAAGAGTGGTTAATTTACTTAACAGGTCAAAGTTTCTGAAGTGTAGCAACTTACATTTAATTCATTTACTAAGAATATAACATTAATTATTTAGTTTTACAAGTGCAATTTAAAAAGTGATATCAACTAATCAGCAGTTATTATACATTGGTCAGCAAAAATATACTTGCTCTTTATTTTATTTCTGATAAATTCTTATTTGCAAAACAAAAGTAGTGTAAGTCAAGACAATACATACACAGTTGAATTTCACTTTATTCAAGAAATTATTTTTCTCCTAAATTGTGTGACTATGTCTATCATAGAGTTTTAAGGAGGCAACAATCATTTAAATTGTTCTATCCTCTCAATCTTTAATTTTTATATTGTTCAAAAAATAATGAAATAATGTATTAAATATTAAGACTAAATTTTCGTACGTATTAAATCATATTCTTGCAGTTGACTTTCATTTATAAAGTCTCAATAAATTAGTTATATTTATGTGTGCTTTGAACGGTAATAACACATAGACATCCCTTAGGATTTTGAAAACCAAAGTTTATCTACACATGTCTTTTATTTCAGATTCAGTAAAGTTCAAGGGCATCCAAGTATGAAATAGCTTGTGAGGAAATTCACATTGCTTTCTTAATTTGATTTAGTTGGGGGAAAGGACACTGGTTCAGAAAATAGAGCTTTTAGAATAATTTTGGTTGAAATATAGACATTAAATATTGTGTACAGATTAGTAAATGTGTACATAATTTTCCCAAAGCTTGTAGAGGGGGTTAATATTAAAGTATACTAATTTCCATTGACTATCTTATCTGCATTCTAATATGTTTTAATATCTAGACTTGCTTATGGGAAATGTAAAAATGTTCAGATGTAGTTAAAAATTAATAACACAAGAGAAACCATATATTTAGGTATTTAAGATAAATGTAACTACATATTTTGTATAAATGACTTTAAAAATAGGACATCAGGCCAGGTGCCAGTAATTCCAGCCCATTGGGAGGCAGAGGCGAGCAGATCTCTTGAACCCAGGAGTTCAGGACCATCCTGGGTAACACAGTGAGACCCCATCCCTACAAAAAATAAAAAAATTAGTTGGGCACGGTGGCACACACCTATAGTCCTAGCTATGTGGGAGGCCGAGGTGGGAGAATTGTTTGAGCATGGGAAGTTGAGGCTGCAGTAAGCCTTGATCGATCCTACTACTGCTCTCCAGCCTGTGCAACAGAGTGAGACCCTGTCTCAAAAAAAAAAAAAAAAAAAGGACATACATTTCCAAGAGGAATACAGTTGATAAATAAGTGTCCAAGTAGAAAGGAAATATAATTCTAAGAACAGTAAATATTTGGTGCACTTATTTTTTACTTTATTGATATAAAAGTTAAAACATGCATAAAGAAAAATACGTTCAAAGATTTGTAATGAAAAGTGGCAGACTGCTAACTCACTCTTTCCCTACATGTCCAGTCCTCCTTTTCAGAGGCCACCACTTTCAGCTC
Source organism: Hylobates moloch (assembly GCF_009828535.3). NCBI lineage: Eukaryota > Metazoa > Chordata > Mammalia > Primates > Hylobatidae > Hylobates > Hylobates moloch. The sequence continues at coordinate 51,535,350 of NW_026652293.1, forward strand.
TTTCACCTTCCAAAAAATAGGCTATCTCTTGATTTATCAATTTCTGTGTTAGCCATTGACCTTCAACTATGATAGATGAGGATTTAGCTCTCTTACGGTATCATCTCCATGTTTTCTTAGAATATATGTCTTGAGTAAGCAAATATTCAGCTTTTACTTTTTTTACTATGTAAAGGTTGTTTCTTATTAAACCAATAAATATTCCATGATGATGTTTCTTCTGCATAACTTTTTATATTCCCTGGAGTTATTACTTACCTTTTTCTCCATTTGCATAATTTTCTTCACATCTGTTGTCGAAGTTTCTCCACACCCTGTAAAATCTTTCAATATAATCTTTCTGTCTGAGAATTTCATGCTACATGTAATTGACAAATTATTTTGATGTGTAATTGTATGTTAAAAGTTATTTCTATTCTGTTTTAAGCCATTGTTATCTGTCATTCTGCTTTGTGAAAAATTTTCTTTGCATTTTTTCTTTCCTAATCCTTTTTTCTTTGTTTTCTCAGATCTTTTTTACTGGAGCTCCTCTAGTCAGAAATCAAATTCTCTAATGGCTCTTCAACTTCTTTTTGAATTTTATTTTCCCTGTTTCTATTTTATTGTCCTTTTGTTTTACTTTCTAGGAGAGTTCTTTGGTATTAAATTCCAGTTTTTCTATCAACTTGTGTTTTCTGCTCTCATATTTTTACTTCACTAAAGCTTTTTTTCTTTTTGAAGTAGCAGCTTGTGCTTGTTTAATGGATGCAATATCCTTTCTAATGCCTCTTAGAAAGTTTATTTTAGATTTTAGTGATGCTCGGTTCTGCTTTTAGCATCATCTCAACTTCATCCAAATTGGTGTTTTGTTTACTTCTCTCTCTCTCCATCTTTTATGTTAGATGCTTTCCTCAGACATCTGTTGATCTTTTGCTGTTTTATTCATATTTTAAAATAAGGCACAGAAATGTTAGTTGAATTCATTGTCCTGCCTGAGCCAGGTTGACTGGTGTTTTCTGTAGAAGTGACTTTCTGCGGATGGGCCACTACCTATGGCCATTAAGTGTTTCCAACAAAATTTCTCTAATCTCTTGCCAGGTGTGCAAGTATTCTGGGAAGTGGTAATTGAGGTGGTGAGTAGGATGCTGTTCTCACCATTCAGTATGAAGCCTTTCACTTAATTTTCAGTATAGTGTCGTACCTTGTGCCTGGTGCCTGCTGCTCACCCATCCACCCAAATCTCCCAGATCATAAACCTCCTGAACCTGAGGGGAGGAGGGGAGGAAGATTTTCGTGGAGTGTTAGAACCTGGAGGGAGCTTGGAGAGTGTATTTTATATAGGCTTTTAACCAAGCCCTGTGCATCATCTATGCATTCTGAGATATCTGAAGATTCCAATGCCTGAGGGTTTCTGGGTTTAAGTAGGAAAAATAGGATGGGATGTCATTGGTGTCCCCCTCTGAAAAGGTCACTGTTCTTCATTCCTTGTAAGTCTAGTACCACTCCCTGTCTGTTTCCCAATATAAGTTATAATTTGGGGTCGCTGCTGTCTGCTGGTTTCACTGAATATGTAGCTTACTGGATGTTTACAATAGTCCACATTTTTTTGAATGCGGGGAGGTGGGATGCATTTCTGAGAGGATGAGACGGCAAGAAATTCACCACCATCCTAAAACTAGAAGTCTTCTAATGAATAATTTCATAGTACAGTTGTATACAACTTTTATAGAAGGACTTTTGAAATAATGTTTTTCCAAAAGTATAACATCCAGAATTTTTTTAATGCTACCATGCAACAAAACCTTTATTAACATTTTGAACAGGTTCAACTATTACTGAAACTTGTAATTTCTAAACTTAAGTGGGGGCAGATGGCTATATTGCAGCGTAATGCCATCACTGGGCACTGCAAATGCAAGACTGAAGAATTAACAGCCACGTCTCAGACGCTGAACCAGGTGCAGGGTCGACTCTTTCTGGATGTTGTAGTCAGAAAGAGTGCAGCCATCTTCTAGCTGCATGCCTGCAAAGATGAGCCTCTGCTGGTCGGGGAGGATGCCTTCCTTATCCTGGATATTGGCCTTCACATTTTCGATGGTGTCACTGGGCTCCACCTCAAGGGTGATGGTCTTGCCAGTCAGGGTCTTCACGAAGATCTGCATTTTGACCTGTTAACAGATACGAGGATGCTGCGAATCGCCAATCACGTCCAGCCACAGGAACACCTCCACCCGCTCACCCGACAAAGCCATCCACCCTTCCAGAATATTTTATTCATACATATAGTTTTCATTTTTATGTATATTTGAATGTGGTAGATGTAGGATATAAACACAAAAGGCTGAATTCTTCCCCCAGGAACCTTACCATCTAGTGGATGAGATGAAACTTGCAGGGGGAATTACTGTGATGCAAAACAAAAAAAATATAAAAGGACTGTGAGAAAGGTATGATTATGCACCATAGGCATTCAGGGTAGGGAAATTTAATTTACATCTGAAGAGAGAAGGATTTCCTCGAGGGAGTAGCATTTTTACTTGAGACTTAATGTTTGGGTAGGATTTGCACCTACTAAGAACTTAATAAATATTTGCTGAATATAATTAATGCTGTTCAGCTTTGGTGGTTTGACATTATTCTGTTTACTTCTGTTAATGGTGAATATTCTTCAGTGTGGTGTGTCAGCAGCAATCAGTTTCACTTATTCTTGTCTCAGTTTTCCTGAGAGGAATTAACAAAAACACTTCTATAGAGAAAATGCACCATTCAATGACAGTTATTGATATATCCTATAATTACAAAAAAATCTTTCCTGTGAGAATTCCATTATATTAATGATGCATGTATACTATTAAGAATTATAAATATTGAGTAAGAAAGCTCCAGGTTCACATGTTCCCAGATGTTATTTTGGGGCTACTAGATTAGCAATTTTTCAAAAACATAAGCAGTAATTAGAAATCTTTCATAATTTCTTTTAGAAACAGCACTTGATTTTAATTCTTTCATTTAAAAAATCTTGTAAGAAAAAACTGTGACAGAACTATTGACATTTTTTATAGCTTGACAAAAATTAAGCATAATTAAAATGAAATATTTGTTGCATAAATTAAACTGCAATTAATATGTTTTCTGTGACTGCTTGAAGGATAAGATTAAAATGGTGTTGTTAGCAGACTCCCTGCTGTGAGACTAATTTCTTGATTTTTATACCACACATTATCAAACACATTCTCACAGTAAAAGAGTAAACCAACAAGTAGAAAACACTGTTTGATGAAAATGATATACAGAAGGAGATAAACTGCCTTTTATGAAGACAAGGCAATATTGCTTTTTATTTTGAGATTTGATGACTAGTTGATTCGAAGGCTATGATTTACACATTTAAAGACTTTAAGATAAGTCTAAAGTTGCCCTTCATTTGTTAGCTATGCCTCTTAAATTAGCCAGCTTATTGTTTCAGGAGTATTTGCCTTTTCAGGAGGTAATTAAAAAACGAACAAGATATGTTATGCAACGGCCTCCCCTCCAGCTAACCAAGAAATAATAATAAATCCCATCAAAACACTTAAACATGAACAATTTCAAGAAAAATGAATGAAACATGTACCCTGTTAGTTCTCCTTTTGGAGAAGGATCACTTTTCCTCACCAGAGCCCACAGTTACGAAAAGAATACCTGACATTGACAAAAGTTAGTTATTGCCATCTTTAAAAAAAATTGCCAGCTGCCACTTGCCCAGACAATGCATCAAGTGTTATTTCTATGTAAATTTTTTCTAATTACTTTTTAACCTTAGATACTATTTGTGGTATCAATGAAAGACATAGGTAATCATTATTAATAGTTCTCTTTATTTCTGCAATGTCTCTCTTGGGCATTGCTGCCTAAAGAATATAAATACATCAATGGGAATTAGAAATTATGGGCTAGGTATCATTCACTGGCTGGACTATTATATACTTCTTCCTTGGGGGCTGTGATGAAATCAATGCATGTTGTGTGATGACAACATCAGGATTTGACAGTGCCTCTTGAAAGAAGTGAAATTAACAGAACTCTTTCCATATGCAAAGCTATGGTGCCCTTCTCTTGCCACCTACAGAGAAAAGGCATGCTGTTTCATTGCTTGATGCTGTGGCCCTACATTCTGCATTGCAAATCCCGAATGCATTAACAGGTTTCAGATGCTGGAAAACTTTCCCCCAAAAAAATCGTAGAGCAAATAAATCAATGATTTTGGCATAGTTTATAAGGTTTTGGTAACTTGAAGTGATCCTAATGTTACAGTGACAAATTGGTGGCTGTAACTATGAGCTGAGGTTGCATGATTACACTCTCACCTCCTTCGGGTTTGTCCTCAAATGATACCTCAGAGTAGCCTTTCCTGACCACCTGATTTGAACTTCAAAGCCCTTTCCCAATTCGCTCAGTCCTTCTCCACTACCCTGTCTTATGTTCATAGCACTTATTATCATATAACTTACTTGTTTCTTGTCTGTCTCTCCCACTGGAGATTTAAGTTCCATGAAGACAGGAATTTTTGCATGACTGGTTCATTGCTGTATTATCACTGTCTAGAACACGGCTTGGCTTAAGTAGGCACTTGATTAATATTTTTTAAAAGAAAGAGTGAATGAATAAATGAATGTTTATAAACCAATACTTCAAAAAGAGCAGAAAGAAATTAGTTTAACAAACATGATTATTCCTGATGGTAATATGAACATCTAGGTTTCGTAGAGGATCATGAGAGTACTGTTTATAATGCTTCGCTTATTCACTACCTTATTTTTTATGTCAGTGAAATTACACTTAAATGAAAATTATTTCTTATTAAACTAAACATCAGGTTATAATCTATATATGGTTAGTGTTAGTGTTCATAAAGAATTATTTACAATTCACCCCTTAAATAATAGTAGACAATATTTTCAACTCATTAGTTCATTTTATGTATTCATGTTCTCATTCATTTAGTGGTTTGTTCAATGTTATTCGTATCCCAGGAGTCACTGTATCTGTGATATTCTAGTAGAATATACAAGTTTATGCCATAGTGAGTGTGTCATGAAAGAGCTTGACTGTCTTATAGCAATCAATTCTTGTTATTTGCAGTGGTTATGTTCTATAAAGTCACCTCAAACACTGAACTGGTGAATAATGAACCATTGTTCCTACAGGGAAAATAGGATTACGTTTCTGCTAGACTTTGGTCAACATTTTTGCCAACCAATCAGTGCATAATAGTGTTTTATATGTGCTTCCATTTAAAAACACCCTAACTGACATATATTTTGACTCATTAGCATTGAACTTGTGGCCAATAGCACTATAACTCATGCTTGAATGAAGCGTATCTAGCATGTATGTTCTCCACATTTCACTTAAGGAACACTAGGCAGAATTTCAGCAGTACACTTAGGGTTGTTAAAAGAAAAACTTCAGCCAAACTAAATTTAAAGGAGTTTAATTGAGCACTGAAGGATTCGTGAATCAGGCAGCCCCCAGAATCATAGCAGATTCAGAGAGACTCCGGGGGTGCCTCATGGTCAGAACAAATTTATAGGCAAAAAAAGTAAAGTGACATACAGAAATCGGAAGTGAGGTACAGAAACAGCTGGATTGGTTAGAGCTCAGCGTTTGCTTTATTTGAACACAGTTTGAACACTCAGCAGTGTATGAGTGGTTGAAGTATGGCTGCTGGGATTGGCCAAGACTCAGCAATTGTTACAGGCACATACTCCTAAGTTGGGTTTTCAATCTTGTCTGCCTATTAAGTTAGGTTGCAGTTCATCCACAAAAACACTGCGAATATTAATTTTGAGGTCACAAATAAATTTTAGCAAGTTGGCAAATTTCAAATAAGGAATCTGTGAATAGTGAGGATCTCCAGTAACAGTGTTCTTATAAAGAAGTCATCATTGAACACACCATCATATTACAGATAAATCTAGGCATTATCTTCCTCTCAAAATAGGGTCACTCTGAGAAGTACTGTATTTCTATTTAAACAAGATTTAATATGATATGTTTCAGGCCCTGTGACGGTACTGGGAACACAACAAACAAAACTGATACAGCTTCCTTCTCCCCCATAGATAAAGCTGTCACTAACTTTTCTCTATTCTTTCCCTCTTTCCTGATTTCTATCATTCCCCCAAATACTTTGAAACCCAGGTAATTGAATGTATGGAGAGACCTGGCACCGCATCTATTAGCTGGAAAAAGAAAGATTTCCATGTGTGGACTTTGGGAGGACCCTGATGATGTCCAGGTCATGCGACTTCCGTTTCCTTCACTTGGTTTCTAGAGTAACAGGGTTGAGTGAGAGAGTAAGGATGTGCTACTCCAGAAGGTTCAAACTTTTAACAAGTTCACGGTTTCCCCAGGGCCACATCTGTTTATTCATTTATTTAGTCACTCTTTCAGCTAGATAACATTTGTCAAGTCCCTACTTTGTAGTAGACACTGTGCTAAATCCTGGGAATACAAGTGTGAACAAAATGTAACCTGGCTTTTGGCAGTTACTCCCCTTCTTGAGAATTTTCTTGCAGTACCTTATTATTTAGATGCATTCAGTTTTTCTCCTAGTAAGAAACACTTAGTGTCATAGTAGGAGAAAACTTAGGAATACTACAATCCCAGTTTCAATTGTTATTCCCCATTTCATTTGGTTCTCCTTAAACCATTTTGATACTGTCTCTGAATATTTTTGCAGCATATTTTCCCACAGATTAACCACATGCAAGCCAAATTTTCCCTTTAGTGCCAGTTTCATATAGCCTTTCTCCATTTTAAACTGGCACATCTTTGTATATGAAAATAATGTTGCCGGAATATCTTACCATGCTATCACTAGCTCTATGATAAAACCACTAACAGACTACAGATCATTCTAACTCACACATTGTATCTAGTTAGATGTTCCATTTCAGGTACTTTTATTTAGATGACATGTTTTTGTGTTTTTGGTTGTAATTAAATAGTTGAAACCACATTTTCATGTACATCTGCCTTTCTATATCTGCATCTATTTCTATAATTAAATCTATTCATTCTGATATATCTTTATATCTTGTATCACTTTTATTATGGCCTAATACATATGCCACTGAATACAATGAACTGGTCAAACAAGGAACTCGATCATCTATCCTTCAGTTTACATATCTGTCATGTGGGCCTGTCAAGTCCATAAAGATGGGGAAAGGACTAAATATGAGAACTAAGTAAGAGAAAGACAGAAGGAACTTTTTTTTTTTTTTTTTTTTTTTGAGATGGAGTCTCGCTGTGTCGCCAGGCTGGAGTGCAATGGCATGATCTCAGCTCACTGCAACCTCCGCCTCCTGGGTTCAAGCGATTCTCCTGCCTTAGCCTCCCAAGTAACTGAGACTACAGGTGCATGCCACCACGTCCAGCTAAGTTTTGTATTTTTAGTAGAGATGGGGTTTCACCATGTTGGCCAGGATGGTCTCAATCTCTTGACCTCGTGATCTGCCCCCCTGAACCTCCCAAAGTGCTGGCATTACAGGCGTGAGCCACCGCACCTGGCCAACAGATGGAGCTTTTTAGAAGGAAGATATAGTATATAAAAGCAGGAAAAGAATCAGTAGAAACTCAAGGATAAGTTTACAACTTAGATATACCCACATTGAAATAAAAGCAGGAATGTGTATACTAAAGTCAAATATAAATGACCTTTGATTAGCAATTTTTTTTTTTTTTTTTTTTGAGACGGATCTTACCCGCCTCGGCCTCCCAAAGTCCTGGGATTACAGACTTGAGCCACAGTGCCCGGCCTGATTAGCAACTATTTAGGATTACTCACCTACAATTTTTTAAAAGTATATTTGAGTTTCTTAGTTTGAGAATAGCTAACACTTGTTAAGTACTTGCTATGTGCTGGACACTGTTTTAATTGCTTTGCATGAATAAACTCATGCATTTATATTTTCATGTTATTTTATCTGTTTTCAAATTAGGAAACAAACATGGCAGAGACTAAATAACTTGTCCAAGATCACAGAGTCCTTAAAGATAAACCTGGATTTCAAACCCAGGCAGCTTGACTCCAAAGCAGTACTGCTTCTAAGTAGAAGTAATAAGAAAGTTTTCACATGACCCCTGCAATCACCAGTGAGACTCTGGGTATCACACGATATGCAAATGAACTTGGTTTCCTGTTTAGATTCAGACTGATAATGCAACATCAACTCAGCTAAATTTCTTCTCTGGGAACATGTACAAATGGTTTGATTGAAGAATGTATAATAAATCCTAAATCTCTGAGCTTTAGAACAACACAAATAACAAAGATTGAATACTTGAGGATATTTTCCTGAAAACAGTGAACAGAAAGAAGGGGATAATTCCTACAACTTTTTCCTGTATATTCTTTTGTCAGAACTGTAGAGATCCTCATGTCATCACAGTTTTCTACATGCAATGAGAGCAAAGTTTGATCTTGCAGGAATAATGCCAGGTGATCTTTTAAACCTGCCTGTAAACTCTCATTTAAAGAGTCTGTAAAGTCTCCAGTGCTAACCAGACTTAGCTGAAGTCTCGTTCAGGATATAAGGAAATATTTTTGATTAAAATAGTATTTATACATAGCCAGAAGTTCTTGCCATGCTCCTTTTTTCTAACTCTAGTAGAAAAATCTTTGCCATATTTTAAAGCTGAATATATAAGACATTATAAGCTAGCTGAAAAATATGTGCATAACCCTTGATTTTCATCTTATCTCTCTAATCTCAAAAGTTTTGTCTCCTATGGTGTAACAGCGCTGTCCTGCTTACTAACACTGAAGTATTTAAGCACTCAGTTGTGAGTATCTGGTGAAAAGCCTTAAATAACTACATAAACAGTGCAGCTGCCAACCTAAAGTAATCTTACACTTAGGGGGTGAGTGGCCCAGGAAATGTACTCTTTGTCATTTTGACTTGGGTTTGAAAATGGACCCGGGCTGCATTCCAGCTCAGAGAGCCGTTCACTTCCAAAGACTCCTAAATTGTCCCAAGGAGCTCATTTTGGCAGTGGATTATTTGTGTTTGGCTGGGCATCCTAATAGCAGAAGCTGTCTGCTCTGGCAAGCAAGGGCTATGGCAGCATTTAAAATTACCATCCCCAGTGTTTTTTCTTGATGAGGCTATTTTTCAGAAAAGCAGCTCCCCAACCCCCATTTAAAAAGTGACACTGTGCAAGTGTGCAGGTGGTTTTCTTGAGCTCATAGTTTCCCACGATTGGATGACATGTTTTATCACATCAGAGGCAAATTTTAAACAAATGCTAATCAGCACTAGATTTCTCCCAAAACCAAAGCTCTGCTGATAGTATCTTCACCTCTTCCTGTACCAGAGGTCACAGTTATTGGTTAACTAGAGCTATGTAAGAATGTGAGATTTTAGATTTAAAAATAAGAGCAATAAAGAGTTTCTGAAAGATTTGGTTTTGGAGGACATAGAAGGTAGGTACTTGAAGCGGTCAATCCTTGTCTATCTGCACTATTGTCTGACACTAGATAAGACCAAGTTTTGGTTACCATTGGTTGGAAGCTAGCGTAGTGTCAAACACATTGCAGACACCAAAATGTTACTTGAATGCACAAAAGAACGTCTAACTCAGAATTAAGTGATACTTCATTATATCACATGAGTCTAAAATTAAATACACAAGAAGATCCGCAGAAATGAAGGAAGAAAATATTAGAACTTCTATTTATATTTATTTTTATCTCATTTGTATATATATTTAGCATTATATTATATTCCCACAATATTACACATGGATAATTTAACACAAATGAATAGGCATGTATTGAATGTGCTTATTGAAAATAGTTTTACTGATGGGATGGTATCATCAAAGTCCTGTTTCACCACATTATCACCCCAAAATTAGTCTCCTGTAAGTGCCAATGGAATTGATTTAATTTTTGAAAGAACATGGTAGGTATAATATGGATAGACTTCTATTATTTAAGGAATGAGAGAGGAAAATACCAGTGTTAAGAGCCAGATAGTTTGTCTTGTTTAATCACAATCCTGTGATTAAACAACAATCCTGTGAGGTAGTATCCCCATTTCACAGATTACAAAACAGAATGAGTTAGGAAGTTTTTCCTGTGCTTCTATTTTCTAGAACAAATTATAGAAAATAGATATAATTTCTTCCTTATTTGGTAGAATTCACCAGTGAAACCATCTTGTCCTTTTTGGAAGCTTATTTATTATTGATTCAGTTTTTTAAAATAAAGCTGGGCATGGTAGCACACAACTGTAGTCCCAGCTACTTGGGAGGCTGTGGTGGGAGGATCCCTTGAGCCCAGGAGTTCAAGGCCAGCCTGGGCAACATAGCAAGACACCTTCTCTTAAAAAATAAAATAAAATAAAATTATAGCCGGGTGTGGTGGCTCATGCCTGTAATCCCAGCACTTTGGGAGGCCGAGGCAGGTGGATTACAAGGTCAGGAGTTTTGAGACCAGCCTGGCCAATATGGTGAAACCCCGTTTCTACTAAAAATACAAAAATTAGCCAGGCGTGGTGACGTGTGCCTGTAATCCCAGCCACTTGGGAGGCTGAGGCAGGAGAATCACTGAGCCCAGGGAGACGGAGGTTGCAGTGAGCCAAAATCATGCCACTGCACTCCAGCCTGGGTGACAAAGCAAGACTCCATCTCAAAAAATAAATAAATAAAATTATATATGTGTATAAATTTATATATGTAGAAAATTATAGAGAGAGAAATTTTTACATTATACATGAATTTATATATAATTAAAACATAATTTTATATGTAATAAAAATTTTAATATTTTAAATTTATATTTTAATATATTTAATATAATTTATATATATCTAATATATATTAAATATAATTTATATATATCTAATATATATTAAATATAATTTATATATATCTAATATATATTAAATATAATTTATATATATCTAATACATTTAATATAATTTATATATTTTAAAATATTTAATTTAATATTTCAATATATAAAATTTTATTATGTAAAAGTTATATCTAAAAATTCTCCATATCTAATTTTCTATATGTATGCATTTATTCCTCTCTATATATGTAATTTTCTATATATATATAAAATTTATTTCTATAGGTATATAATCTTATTTTATTATTTTTTAAGAGAAGGGGTCTTGCTATGTATATATATAAAGGAATATTATGAGGAACTCTATCACCCATCCTGGAGTGCAGTGGCACAACAATGGCTCACTGCAGCCTCAAACTCCCAGACTCAAGCAATCCTCCCACCTCAGCTTCCTAAGTAGCTGGGACTACAGGTGTACACCACAATACCCAGCCAATTTTTAAACTTTTTGGGAGATGGAGTCTCACTATGTGGCCTAGGCTGGTCTCGAACTCCTGAGCTAAAGCAACCCTCCCACCTTGGCCTCCTGAAGTGCTGGATTATAGGCATGAGCCACCATGTCTGGCCATAATATTTATCTTTTTAACACTCATAGGATTAGAAGTGATGGCCCACTTTTCAATCCTGGTATTAGTAATTTGTGTCTTCTCTCTTTCGTCTTGGTTCACCTGGTTAGGAGTTTATCAATTCTGTTGATGATTTCAAGAGCAGGCTTTTGATTTTGTTGATTTTCTCTATTATTTTCCTGTTCATGATTTTATTGATTTATGCTCTGATTTTATTATTTCTTTGCTTCTGCTTACTTTGTAATTAATTTGCTCTTTTTAATATAGTTTTCTAAAGTGGAAGCTTAGATTATTGACTTTAGATTTTTCTTCTTTTCTAGTATACACATTTAGTGCTATCCATTTTCCTCTAGGCACTGCTTTTGCTGCATCTCATAAATTTGATAGGTTGCATTTTCATTTTTATTTAGTTAAAAATATTTTTTATTTCTCTTGAGACTTTTCCTTTGACCCATGTGTTATTTAGAAATACATTCTTTAATTGCTAAATATTTTGAGATTTTCCAGCAATCTTTCTGTTACTGATTTCTACTTTAATTCCATTGTGGTCCGACAGCAAACGTTGTGTGATTTCTCTTCTTTTAAATTTGTTAAGTTGTGTTTTATGGCCCAAGATGTGATCTATCTTGGTGAATGTTCAATGTGAGCTCTATAAGAATGAATATTCTGCTGTTGTTGGATTAAGCAGTCTCTACATGTCAATTATATACAGTTTTATGGTAGTACTCTTCAACTATATTCTGCTTTCTGGATCTGCCAATTATGGATAAAGGAGTGTTGAAGTCTCCAACTACAATCATGAATTTGTCTATTTCTCCTTGCAGTTCTATCAATTTTTGCCTCATAGATTTTCACACTCTATTGCTAGGCACTTTATTGCTATGTAATGCTCCTCTTTATTCCTAATAATTTTCCTTATTCTGAAATCTATTTTGTCTGAAATTAATATAGCTACTACAGCTATATTTTGATTAGTGTTAGCACGGTATATCTTTCTGCACCTCTTTACTTTTACTCTGTGTTTTCACATTAAAAGTGAGTTTCATGTAGATGACATATAGTTGGTTCTTCTTTTTTATCCAGTCTTGTTCTTTTATTGGTGCATTTAAGCTATCCATATTTAAAGTGATTATTAATATAATTGGATCAATATATACCAAATTTGTAACTTGGTCTTCATTTTCTTATTTGTTTTGCTTTTGTCTTCCACTCCTAGTCTTCTCTAGTTTTAAACATTTTATATGATTTAATTTTCTTTCACTCTTAGCATATCAAAATTTTTCTGTAGTGATTGTTCTAGAGTTTGGAGTATACATTTATGACTAATCTGAGTCCACTTTCAAATAACACTGTACTGCTTCAGGGGTAGTGCAGTTACCTTATAACAGATTATTCCTGATTCCTTCCTTCCATTTCTTATAACATTGCTGTAATTCATTTCCCTTATCCACAAGCAATAATCATGAATGACATTGTTATTATTATTATTTAGAAAAAAGAATGTTATCTTTTAGGTCAACCAAGAATAAGAAAAATAAAAGGTTTTATTTCATCTTCATTTATTCCTTCTCTTTATTTCTTTATGTAGAGCTGAATTTCTAACCTATGTCATTTGCCTCTCACTGAAAACTTCTTTTAACATATCTTGTAAGGCAGGTCTACTTTTTGGAAAATTAAATAAAATATTATATATATATATATATTTATAAAAATAAAGGTATTCACAGTTCTGAGTTTCAGTGTTCATCAAGTTGCCAACATAAAAAGTCACTGATGCTTCATGCAGATGTCTAAACTCTATATGTTCAAATTTAAGAGTGATATGAACAATTTACTATTGCAAAAAGTAAAGATGTCACGTGCATTGTTGCAAATACTGTGTTGATTTCTGATTACCTCCGGAATTGTAATTTGTAACAAAAAGAAGGCAAGAATATAGATGCTCAGCCCCACAGGAAAATGATATTTCATTATGTAAAATTTTATTGCATTTATGCTATCCAAGAAGATTTCATTCATATTAATTAATTTGCCTTTTATCTAAGCATTTTATCACTCAAATTCTCTTTGCACTCAAAAGCAGTGTCTGTCACAACCCACCATCCTTCATGTCACTTGGCCATGACAAACACAGAGCAACAGATATGGAGCTTTTCCCTGGGGCTTGAAAAAGCATTAATTGTAGAAGCAGAAATTTCAGGTTAGAGGCTTTGTTGTACCAGAGTGGAGAACCAGGTCTCTAGTGACAGAGACACCCTCATGTCCACATGTTCTTTAATACATTTATTTTCACATGTGTTTGTTATATATGGGCCCTCTAAGGAGCTGGACTCAGGGCATAGGTCTTTTTCTCCTATGTTTTCTTAAGAAAAAAAAAAAAAAACTCTGCCAAAATTACCTTCATTAACAATAGACCTCCTTTCCAGGAAGAAACATACACCTTTATATAGTCTGGTCATCTGTTTACAGCATTCATTGTTGATTTAGTGTATCTTACCTTTTTAATGACTTTAACTGTTTTAACATGCATGAAAAGCATCCATTTCTATGCTCAATCAAATGCTGTTTCTCTGGTTACACAACAAAAAATGATTTCTTTCCTCTTCCTTCTGGAGTCCTTTACCATTCATTTGAATCACTTCTGAGGTAAGGAACATAGTCTGCCCACTATGATAGTGATTTGGGTGTATCAGCTTTCCATTTCCATTCATTCAGTTAACAAATATTTATTGTGCAGAAAACAAAGTACCAACCCCTATGAAGCCAAGGTAAAAAAAATTTAGATTGCGACTCATTGAAGACAGGTGGATATGCCTGATGTTTGCATTGCCCAGACTTGCTTGCAGGTGACATCCATAACTGTTAAAGACTATGTGCCAGGAAATTCAGTATGCCTGATTTTCAACTGATAAAACTTCAAAAATTTACCTGCTAATTTTGTTTTGAGAGTATAGGAAATTTGAAGTGCAGTTGAAAGACATCTGTCTACCAATTTAATCTAAATAATAACAATAATGATAATAACATAATATCATTAAGATCTCTGTGGTAATCTTTGAACTTTTTCCTCCTAGGATTTCCAGACTGTATTACCATCATTTGAGCTCTTCTCAAAGTATGGAAAATTATACTCAAAAGCTGGACAGATTGTATAAAGGTATGACTTTTTGCTAAGAAGTAATTCAAAAAGTATATTGAATAACACTTAAAAAATCAAATGGGGTTGACTTAACTATCAAGCATTTTAAAAACCATGCTGTAATAATATTTATATGTGATAAGACTCCATAAATTTCTTTCATTATAGTGTAATGGTTTTCAACGTTTAAAAGATCATGAATTTTACTTTTCAGATCTCCAAAATGAGCCAAAAATACATTAAGAAATAGAACATTAAAAATCTAAAATACTCTTTTTTTTTTTTTTTTTTTTTTTTGAGACAGAGTCTTGCTCTGTTGCGTGATCTTGGCTCACTGCAAACTCCACCTCCCGGGTTCAAGTGATTCTCCTGCCTCAGCCTTCGGAGTGTTTGGGACTGCAGGCAGTGCCAGTGCCATCACACCTGGCTAATTTTTGTATATTTAGTAATTTTAGTAGAGATGGGGTTTCACCATGGTGGCCAGGCTGGTCTGGAACTCCTGACCTCAAGTGATCTGCCCTCCGTGGCCTCCCAAAGTGCCAGATTACAGGGGTGAGCCACCATGCCTGGCTCTTAAATACCCTTTATCTTTAACTAATACAATAAATAGTTTTACACAATACGGTGAAAAAATACTGTTGGTGCTCCAAAGCCAAAATACTTTTCTCAGTGCTGTGTTGATACAGTATCATTTCAAATATTATACTGAATAATGTACATTATTTGAGGTATGAAGTATCTTACAATACCAAAGAAATGGAATATAGAATTCTGATTATCAATGTTTAGAAGATATATAAGAACAAAGATAACCACATAAAATTCAACAACAAAAAATAAGCCTTAAATGAACACTGTATTCAATTTCTAAGGCATTTTAGAATAGAGCGGTGGTTACAATTGAAGTGTGTCTAATAAGAGCTATTGTGACATTTTCAGCCAAATTTAAAGAATGTATTTATTGGGTGAAGACAGCAAAGATCACTGCAGTTGAAGGAAAGGGGCAGAAATGAGAAATCATGCTAGTTAGAATCCCCCAGCTATCCTCTCAGACCAAGAACCAAGGAGAAAGCACGAGGCTGTTAGAAAGAGCACAGGGTAGATTCAAGGCAAAGTTCCTTCGATTTTATGGTACTCTTTCTACCCACTGAGTGGTTCAATTTGGAAGTTAATATGTTAAATGCAGATACCAATGTCTACCTTTTAGCTACTCTGAAGGAATACATGAGGGGAAATATGAAATATTCTGAGCTAATAGAATATGTGTATATAATACCAAGTGGAATTGCTGTTTCAACAGTTTATAAAGTATCATTACACATTGGAGCATTTATCTGGTATTTGAGAGCCAGAGTATGAAGTAACGTAAATAAAATGTCTCGTATTTGTGTGTGACTTCAGCTTTTAACTCGAGATATATCAGTCCTGTTTATGATAATGAAAGATTGAAAATAACTTGAACACTCATTAATATATGTTAGTTAAATAATAAAACACATATAAGGCAGTACTATGCAGACAGTAAAATGTTATATGTCTTTACCCATTAATTTTTAAAAATGTCTACAATATATTTCCAGGAAAAGAAGACTGGATTCAAAGTACGCTGTGTAGTCTTATTTCACTTAAATATATATATGTGTGTGTGTATACATACATATGTGCATATGTGTGTATACATATATACATGTGTGTATGTATAAAAACACACTTGCACACACTATTATATTTGATATGTATATGTATACATTTGTATGTTGCAAAACTGTTAGTGGTGGTTATCTCTGGGTGGTAAGATTATGAGTACTTTTTGTGGGATACTTCTTTTTAGTTCTATTTTTTGATGTTTTAATGCAACCAGACGAAAGCCAAGTATTAAAACAAAACACTCCAATAGGGACTGTTTGCTCTACTCTATCAATTACAAAAACATCTTGACTTTATTCTATTTAATCATAATAATTTAGAGGCAATTATCTTTTTTTATGAAGAGGAAATAATTACTTGCTAAATTATTTATACAGAAAGACAAAGATGAGTAACAAATGCTGTAGATTATTTTTAATTAAAAAGAATGTGCAATGCAAAGGCCCAAATATGTTATGGATTTTTTTAATGTTTGCCAACTCTTCTTTTCAATTTTTAACAATTTTGTGAATTGACAATATTATAAAAATGTCATCTCCTTTTCTTTGATAGGAAATGAATGTCTAGTGTTTAATTTTGGTAAGTGAAGGGCAGCAGCCTTAGCTGAGGCTCTCCTATTAAGATTTAATTTCACCAAATACAACAAAGTGCTTCTGCTCTTTGTAAAAAAAGGCCAAGATGGGGACACTTGCACCAAACTGTTGAATAAAGATGCCGTAGTAATTTTTAGAGCTATCTATTTGATTGCTTCAGCTTCAAGGTAGTTCATCACTTCACTATAATTCACCCGACATTGCCTTTTACACCCAATACTACATTTTCCCATCAGTCCGATTAGAAATAGTGATGCCTTTATCAAATTAATCTTTCTTTCTTTTAGCATGTCTAAGTTTAGGATAAACACTGCCTGTACCTAGCTGTTATCATTAATGCTCTAAGATTTAAACCACTGAAAAATACACAGAACTAGATTTTAAACACACACATATTTTAAAATCTACTGTCTGACTAGGATAACATTACTCTTTTTAGTGCCTTTAATTTGTCTTTTTAAATGGTCACTATTTGTAACTTTCAATAGTTTCCCAAAAGCAGTTTGGTCTAAATCAGAATGTGCTGTGTCCTGTCAAGAGTGGTTTGCCATCCTTTTAGCTCCATTTATCTTTCCAGGCAGAGTCTCTTTAAATATTGTTGTGGAGAAAAATTAGCAAGATAAGGTTAAAATCAATGGTTGTAATTTTATGAACTGGATAATGTACCCGATTCAGTCTGGCATCAATGTGAGTTTTCCTGCATTACAGGCTTCTCGACTTCCTCCAGTTTGTCTTTGCAAAATGGGCATTGGTCCAGGCTGTCTTTCTGCTAAAAAGTGGTTCAATTTTGAGGCCCAATAAGATGAGTTTTAATTAAATTATTCGTTAGGTTTGAAAAACAATGTACTTTTTCTCCTTTTCTGTAGGAATTTGGCATATGAACAACTCAGCTAAAACAAATAAATAAATGAAATGAAAAATAAGTATAGTTAGCACCTGGATTGGGGAAGGGGTTAAATGCCATCGCCTTTTTTCCAGAGGGAATAAGATCTTAGCAACTGTGTACGGAAAAAAAGTTCTATGAGGGGAGAGTAATAATTAAGCATATAAGCTATATGTGTGCCTGTTAGGAGTTAAAATTTTAGTTTAATAAGAAAAATTATTAAATTTTGTCATTCAATTTGGCATCATGTGAACTTATAACCCTTTTAAATTTTGGCATAGTGACTTGGCAAAGAGAAAAGAATAAAGGTATCTTCAGCATCCTTCTCTTGGTTAAATTGTCTTTGATTAAAAATGTTATAACCACCCCACCTACCTGTATGAAGGTGCTTTGCTGTGTTTTTCTGTAATGTAGGCAGATTTGCTAGATATTCCATGGGTCTAGTGGCAAACATAATCAAGATTGGCTTTTTTGTTTATGGTTTTTTGTTTGTTTTTGTTTTTTTCAGAGAGACGGAGTCTCACTCTGTTGCCCAGGGTGGAATGCAGTGGCGTGATCATAGCTCACTGCAACCTCAAACTCCTGGGCTCAAGTGATCCTCCTGCCTCGGCCTCTTGAGTATCTGGGATTACAGGTACACGCCTTCATGCCAGGCTAATTTTTTAATTTTTTGTAAAAATGGGATGTTACAAATGCTATGTTACCCAGACTTGATCATGATTGTTCATGAAGATCTGCAGTAGTGTAGACGGAGAGCAGAGAACAGGGGTAAAAATGAGTCAAGTCCGGGGCTATGACCTCCTAACATTAACTGAACTGAAGCTAAGAGAGGAAGACTTAAATAGAGAATTTAAGAACTCGTGTTTCTGAAGTTCTCTTTTTTTTTTTTTTTTCATTTTACTGTTTTGTTTTTAGAAAACAGAAGATGAAATGTAAAACTGAGATTAAGGTGTGAAGTGAGTGTGAATAGAAGACCCCACTGCCTGGAGTCCTGGATTCTTCCACGTCTGATGAGTGACCTTGAATCTCTTAATCTCTCTAGTTTTCTCTCTCTTAGGAGGTGTCAAAAGAAGAAACTGAAGCCATCTGCATTTTAAAACTTAACAGTTCTGAAAGGAAAACACAGATGAAGATCTTGTAGGAAATATACTTGCTATGATTCAATAAACTATAAAATTTTGTAGCTCTAGTCATGAATTAATTATTGTGTGTATGTATTTGAAATCTCTTAGACATATCTTTTCAAACAAATACTTAAACTTGAGTCTTTTACCTCTGAGAATGTCTGTCACAATCACAGCCCCTGGTGACCAACAGTGCCATAAATGGTTCCCCTTAAGTATCCATATTCTGACCCCATCACCCGGGTCACAAATGATGAGACCAGTGTTGGGTACCCAAATTAAGGGTGACTAACATGTAAGTAGGATGATGAATGGTTTGAAGTGTAAATTGTGTGAAATAGTTCAGCATAAAAGCTCTGCCCTGAGAAATAACAACTGACTAGACCAATTAGAAACCTCTCAGACTGTTGAACTTGAGACACACAGACACAACAGACACAGACTAGTGGGTGTGGGAGCAGAAACACAGGCACTCGCAAATAGAGAAGATGTTTGCAAGTCTCTGCTGCCAAGGGATGCCCAGGGCTGTGTCAGATCCTGCATGGCTCTGAACTACAGTTGGTTTCCAAAAAGCTGGGCTTTTGTGAGGTTTCTATTTTTTATGCGATGCTTAGATTTTCCTGGAATCCTTGGAAGTTAACTCAACATTTGAGGTTCCTATATCCTTTAATCCTATCCCATGTGTATCCTTACAATAAAACTTCCTGCTAGAGGTAGGCTGAGGGAATCTTTGTTTCTTGCATCTGAAGAGAATAACACTAAACTTATTGCATATGATTTGGGGGTTGGATCCAATGATAGCACAGAGGGACAGGAAATGTGATTTATGGACCATAAAAGCTTTAAATTTAAAATTGCTGGCCAGCGAAATCCAGACTCTGGGAAATGTTATAGGCCAAATGATCTGTTTCTTCAACAAATAAATTACAAAACTGGGGGAAAAAAAGGAACCTATTAAAAAGACATTATCTATTAATCACTGTGTGTGTACAGTTTTGAGCTCCTGATTTAAATAAACAAACTGTAAAATAAAAGATCTTCTGAAACAGTTGGAAGTTTGAACACTGATTGGATATTGGTGGTATGAAAGAATTATTGTTTTTTTTTAGGTGTCGTGGTATTGTTTTGGTTTACAATGTTATAGTGATAAATGTTGAAATATTTACAGATGCAGTGATATGTTGGCTGGGATTTAATTTGAAAGTCAAAGAAGTGAGTGGAAATACATATATTCCTCCTCTTATAATTGGTTATGTCCCAATAAATCCATTGTAAATTGAAAATATCCTAAGTTGAAAATACTGTAAGTTAAAAATGCATTTAATACAGCTAACTTACCAGAGAGCTTAGCTTAGCCTCACCTACCTTAAATATGCTCAGAACACATACATTAGCCTATAGTTGGGCAAAATCATCTAACACAAAGCCTATTTTATAATATTGAACAGCCCATGTAATTTATTGAATATTGTACTAAAAGTGAAAAACTGAATAGTTGTATGCATACTCAAAGTATGGTTTCTACTGAATGCATTGTAAACCAAAAAGTATCTGAGACAAGTCTCTTTTTTTAAAAAAAATTTTCTGAGAGTCTCATTCTGTCACCCAGGTTGGAGTGCAGTGGCATGAACTCAGCTCACTGCAACCTTCACCTCCCAGGCTCAAGCAGTCCTCCCACCTCAGCCTCCCAAGTAGCTGGGACCACAGGCACGGGCCAACATGCCTGGCTAAATGTTTTGTACTTTTGGTAGACACGGGGTTTTACCATGTTGTCCAGGCTGGTCTTGAACGCCTGAGCTCAAGCGATCTGCCTGCCTCGGCCTCCCAAAGTACTGGGATTACAGGTATTAGTCACTGAACCCAGCCCTGAGACAAGTCTCAATTAGTTTAGAAGTTTATTTGGCCAAGGTTAAGGACATGCCTTTGACACTGCACCTGTCAGTACAGGTCCTGACAACATGTGTCCAAGGTGGTCAAGCCATACAACTTGGTTTTATACATTTTAAGGAGACATAAGACATCAATAAATACATGTAAGATGTACATTGGTTCAGTCTGGAAAGGCAGGATGCCTCAAACTTGAAACAAGAGGGTCGGGGGTGGGAGGATGTGGGAGATGCTTCCAGGTCATAGTTGGAGTCAAAGACTTTCCAATTGGCAATTGGTTCAAAGAATTTATCTAAAGACCTGGAATCCACAGAAGGCAGTACCGGGATTAAAATAAGGGGACCAAGGTTCTCATGCAGATGAAGCCTCCAGGTGGCAGACTTCAGAGAGCATAGATTGTAAATGTTTCTTATCCGACTTAAAAAGGTGTCAGACTCTTAGTAAATTATCTCCTGGATCAGTGAAAAGATGTGAAAAAAGGTTCTCTACAGAATGTAGATTTTCCCCATAAGAGATAGCTTTGCAGGGCCATTGCAAAATATGTCAAAAAAATATATTTTAGGGTAAAATACCTCAATTTATTTCAAGGCCTGATATTTGTCATGTGATGCTATACTACAGTCAGGCTGAA
This sequence comes from Hylobates moloch, assembly GCF_009828535.3. Classification (NCBI taxonomy): domain Eukaryota; kingdom Metazoa; phylum Chordata; class Mammalia; order Primates; family Hylobatidae; genus Hylobates; species Hylobates moloch. The sequence continues at coordinate 51,556,708 of NW_026652293.1, forward strand.
ACTTGGTATCTTATTGCTATGAAAAACCTTAAGATCTCTATTTTAATGTTAATGCTGGTCATTGGTGCCTGAATTCCAAAGGGAGGAGGGTATAATGAAGCACATCCAATTCCCCATGCCTCACCCCCACCCCCACATCCCATCATGGCCTGAACTAGTTTTTCCGGTTAACTTTGGAATACCCTTGGCCAAGAAGAGGGGTCCATGCAGATGTTTGGGGGGGGTCTTAAATTTTTATTTTTGGTTTACAGCATATTGCTTTTGCACTATCATAAAGTAAAAAAATCGTAAGTCAAGCCATCATAAATAGCGGACCATCTGTATATATGAAAGAAGATTAACCAAGACTTGATTATTGTTAAAGCTGATGATTGGCTGTATGAAGATTTATTAGACAATTTTGTGTACTTTTGTAAGGTTTTGGTTGTTTCTAAACTTATAACAAAATAAATAATTGGCCATCTTCATTGGATTGTGAAGCCATTTCCTCCCATATGTTTGTATAAATGGCAACCATGGCCTCTAACTGAACCCAGGTATGAATGGCCTTCATTGATTTTGTAAACCCTGGCCTTCTCTGTTCTTCCAGAGAATGTGGTACTCAGATAAAAACTTCTAAGCATTTTATTGTTCAGAATATGACTTTGATCTTCTCATGAGACTCAAGTTTTTGAATGCTTAAGGCTCTTTATCGCTAGTGTGTGTAAGTAATATCATTGTCCTTAACCACCATCTGCCTCTCCCCTCAGACACACATAAGTTTCTGGTGACTACAGAGGTGTCCAGATGTGTAAAAACTGCCTTTGCATTAAGGTGAGAGAAGGCTGAGATGAAATCTTATTAGAAAATATAACTGGGGAAAGCAGTTTGTCTGTTTCTCCTGGAAAACTACTGGACTACATCAACTTATATACTACTTCTTTTCTATATTCTCAATATGAGCCACTTAAGAAAATTAATGAGACCTTATGTTTGACCAAAACTGGTAATTCCTTGATCTTATTCTCCAAACTTGATTCTGAATGACTACTGACCACTAAAAACACTAAGAGGACCACTGTGGATGTTTAAAGGCATATACCTTAAGAGCCTTCAGAATTAGACTCTTCAGTTCTTCTGAAATCAAAAGTCACATCAGCTTTGCTGTAGTTAATCAGGTAATACCTTTCTTCTCCACTACTCTCTAATTTCTTTGAGGGCAAATATTGTCTTTCTTGATAAATGCCCTGTACCCAACATCTAACAGAGTACCTGGCATAAAGTGAAATCCATCGAATGTGTTAATGATAAATAAAGAAGTTCAAAGAAATCTTTTAATAGAAGCTATAAAATAGCAGATAAGCAAAGTCATTCTCATAAAACACCATTTGTCATTTGAATGCATGCACTGTGGCCTGTTATTTTTAACTAGTCTCACTAATTTATAGTTATATATGATGTAGATCTAGATTGTGATGTACACTAAGTGGATTGATCCTGAGATCAAGCTATGATTGCTGCTTGGGTAAAGTGTTCCTTTTGGGAAATAAATAATCTTTCATATCTGTAAACTTTAGTATAATTGGTTATTTATGCAATGTATTGTTGTGGTTGTCAACTCAAGATTGTGTTCTCATCTGGGGACATTATGAATCTTGTTATTTTATCCCCTTTTTTGCTCTGTTTTTTCACATTTATGGCCTATCTGTTACAGCCACACGGTATCCATTTTCTGTGCTAAATTCATCTTTATTATTTTTGTAACCTCAGCTTTTCTTTTAACTTTGCCCTGATTTTCTCTTCCATTTTATTTTCACTTCCATTTCAAGCTGGCTCAAAGCCTTTTAGGAACAATAATTTACTAAACTATCTGAACCTATTTGAGGTAATGATGATGCCTGGGAAGGGGCAGTATTGCTGGATCAGAACTCACTTTTTCCAAGTTACAGATTTGAATAAACCAATGTGCAAAGCATTAGGATAAATTTTTATTGAAAATTGAGTGGATGACTGAACAAGTCACTGGGGAATGCTGTTTAGGTTGTTCCATTTTCCACGTATTAAATTAAATTCTACTTAGCTACTGTCTCTGAGCTTATTTAAAACCACAACTCATCAGATCTTTTGTGTTACTTTTGTGTTACTTCAGCTACCTTGCAGTAGTTTACTACTGCCAATGAAAAATTTCAAATGAGAGTAATGGCATTAATTTGGACTGACATGGGAATAGTTATTTAGTGTGTCCTAGAAAGAGTGAAGAGTGCACCATGACAAGCACATACATGTTCATGACTCTCATTTTGTAATTCAAAGCTTTTTCCTGTGGGAATGGAATGAAATCCAACTTGATCTGGGGCTTGAACTTTGCCTGCTCCTTTTGAGGCTCAGTGTCCCCAGCAGGCTCCCTCACAGGGCACAGTAGGGGACTGCTAAGCACTCTTCCGTTTCTAAATATTTCAACTCATTAATGCGGGAATCACCTTGCTGCTGGTACTGGCAGTTACAGTCACTTACCAGTATGTTGAGTTGAGTTTATAGTTCTCAGCTTCATAGTCATGATCATGGGATGCAGTGAGGCAATTAATGAGCACACTGTGACTTTAAGCAATCCTTGCTAGAAAGTGACATGTCTGTTCATTAAAGAATCCTTATATTAAGAAATGACAAAACTGCACATACTGGTCAGAATAAATCACTTAAGCAGGTAAAGGGGAAACATAGAGTGTGTGTTTCAAGTTAAGTTGAAAAGTTAATTTGCTGCTTTGTAGGGGGGATTATAAGACCATACAAATTGCAAGTGAAGCCTAAGCTCTATGAAATCAAATAATGATTATTTGCTAGGCTTGAATTGTTCCATAGTTAACCTATTTTCCATCTCGAAATTAGTCTGTGCTGTTTAATGTATTTTTAGGGCATTTATATTTCATTCCAAACTACCTAACAAATTAATTTTCATACTTCTCTCAATGTGGAAATAATCCATTTGAATAAAGGAAACCTGAAAACTAAGTTAAAAAAAAAAAACAAAAAGACTAGTTCTTTATTCTTACTCACTATTGTAAACTATTAACATCACTGACCAGGAGAAGGGAACACACAGAAAATCATTTTGTCATTTTTGAAGCCTGGGTAATTTGTTCATTCACTTCTCAACAAGGATTCAACACAGAATCTTTCATTTGTGAACATTACTATATTAAAAGTAATATGAACAGATAATTGTTTTTAGTAAATAGAAGATGAAATCACTAGAATCTGAAGAGTAATTAAAAGTGAAAAAATGGTTAGAGTGTGTGTGTGTGTGTCTGTGTGTGTGTGTGTGTGTTTAAGTTTGCTGTCTACCTAAAAGTTCAGCAAATAGGATGGGAGACGGATGGAAATAGTTAAGGCAAATTTCTTAGAGGAGGCAAATGTTGAGTCCTTAATAGTAGTTAGGATCTTGAGTTGATTGAATTGAAAATATGAGTGAGAGAGGTTATCTGACAAAAAAAAATTACATAAGCAAAAGCACAGAAATAAAAATGATCAAGATGTGTGCATAAGGAAATTTTTTAAAGTCTTAATTGGACACTCAGCAAAAAAATAGATTAAAGTAGTTTGACTTGAAGTAAGCTTCAGGGGGATTAAACTAGAACAAATATTCAGTTGATATCAAGGTAAATCAGCTTCAGCAATCTATTAGTTTTTCATTTACTCATTCACTCAATGGCCTTGAAATATCCAAATATTTTGAAATATTTATGATACGAAAAATGTTTCCATTTTTATTTTTACCATTGTAGAGACACATACATAATATATCCACAGAGAAAACAACACTTCCACAGATAATACTTTTGTTTCAAAATATTATTCTTCTATCATACGGATAAGACCACACTTCTCCTACACAGTATTAGGCAGTAATAGAGATTAAAGAAAAGAGTAAGGGGGTCTAGGTGGGGCCCTTCTATCTTTAGGATATATTTGCATGCATGCTAATAGCACGAATGTTTAAAGATCTAAAGATCTACTTAAGAGAAAGAAGACAATCGGTGAGGATTTGTTTGCTTCTAAGTAGTTCAGAGAGACTTTGGTCAGAAGTATCAGGACATGGCAGTGAAAGTGATACCCGAAGGTCCAAATAGATAACTACAATGAGTGGATTTTTCCCTGTCTTCTGTTTCCTGCTATAAAGGAATAGATTTTACTGAAATGATCTTCCTACCAAAAACAATGAGAAAAACCATATAAGACCACCTGTTAAAATGCATCAGAAAAGCTAACAATGCTGTCACACCTTGAGGCCCAAGACACTAAAAAGAAGTCACAAATGCCTAACAGGCTCCACTGCTCTTCCTCTTGAGGCATTTCTGTTTTTTTAAACACTGCAGAATTAAGAAACCAAGAATCCAAGTGGCAGCTAAGAGGCTGAAAAGCAGAGCCAATCTTCTGTAGTCTTATGGGGCTACAGAGATATAAATTGGAGTTCAAGGGCTTATGTAGGAGGTAGAATCATAAAGTAAAATGCAACAACAGAAAACAGCTAACTACATCACCACAACACTCGATAACATGGAAGAGTCTCATAAATATTATGTCGAGTAAAAGCTACTGGATGTAAAACATGCATGTGAATAATGATTCCATTTGTTTAAAGTGAAAAATAGGGACAGCTAATCTTTGGCAATTTGGGATGAGGCCATAGTGACTACAAGAAAACACAAAAGATCTCCTGGGGCAGGGGGCGTGCAGGGCTTTATTTCTTGATCAAGTTTCTGGATACATTTATGTGCCATTTTTGAGAATTCAAGGAGCTGTATTTTTCACGAATTATGCACCTTTGTGTACAAGGCACGATTTACTTCATTTATAAAGTGATGAAATCAGGAGTGTAAGAGGAGTGGGACAAACAAAACCCAAAACCCTGGAGAGAGCACCCATACTTTCCTCAGATGAGGAAATTGAGGCAGGATCAGTAACTCCACCAATGCCAAAGGGTAAATAGTAAAATTGGGATCAGAGGATTGGACCAGGTCTAGCACAAGCCTTGAGCTCAGATAGGCCCTTGGCTGTTGCAGTAGAATATCGCTCCTGATCTGATTGTTAACAGGACTCCAAGGGCTGTGCTGTCTCCTTGGCATGAGATAGCATTCTGGAAACCAGGAGTATGCCAATTTACTCCTTCCTTTTAGTGAATAATTTTATCTTTGGCTAGGATCAGGCTGGTGATGATGATGCCTTTTGCTGTACTTTTTAAGGTCCAGTGATGTCAACCCATTTCTTTGCGCCATTGTTACAAAGAAAGTGATGTTTTTTTTTGGTTACTGTTGTAGTAAATGCAATTCACAACATTACATTCATTTGATTCTTATAAGGCTGAGTAAAAGAAGGAGAGCAAGAAAGGGAACATGAAATCTTACTTTGGGATGAAGACAACAGTTATTTCAAATAGTATGTGATTTTGTATAAGTAAATGTGTGTGTATGCACACATACTATAAATGTAAAGTGTAATTAAAACCCTTGAAATAACCCAGCAAATAGTACACAGAGAAATTCTATGTGCCCACATCTTAACTACTATGCTCTCTTAAGCCACTGGCTTATTATACCAAAATATTCTCCCCTTTAAGACAAAATAAGTAGAAATAAAGAGAGCAACTCAGCATCAAGAAGAGAAAAAAGTGAGAATAACATATTTGGAACAGAAACTACAGTCTAACTGGTGCCTCCCCACCTTCATTACCATCCTTCCAAATAAATCTCCCTGCTCCTCTTGAGCTGGCAAATAAAAAAATCAACCCACAAGATATATGTGTGTGCTTCTCCTGATGAGCATCACCATCCATCTACTGCACGTCCCACATGCCAGTGTGAGGATGGGCTAGAGGGAGAATTAAAGACTTCAGAAAGTCCACAGCATAATCAAGAAGGCTTTTTTCTTCTGACTACACAGCTTTCATCTCTGTCTTGTGTGATATTCTCCCCATCTCTTTTACTCTGTGGCAAAGATGCTGATTGCTGATGGGAACATAACGTATCATATACCTAACCTTCCAGGGCAACCAATTGGTTTCAAATCTATGGCACAAATAATCGTGATAAGTTTCATTTTGGCAAGGACCATTAGTTCAAGTATATCCGTGTTCCTAAATTGGAATTGAATTTTGAGATTTTAAAAGGCATTCAACTTCAAGTGTATTTTTTTAATGTAATAAAAAACATTTCTTAAAATACATGGCAGAATGTAGACATTGCCTCATATTGGGATAGAATTTCTCTGGAAGTACTAAAGATATTACTTGATCTGAAATAGTTCAGTATTTTTATACGTTTGTTTTTATTACAAAACAAATGACCCTACTATACAGAAGGTGATGTTTTTTATTGTTGGAGGCTTGGCAGCATATGACAAGATCTCTAAGAATTCATTTATTCTAACTCCCCACTCCTGATAGAATCCTTTCTAAAATATCCACTGCTCCTGCTTGAGTACTTCTAATTCTTGGAAGTTACTTTGCCTCTCAAGGGTGTATGTTCCATTTAGAGCATTTCTAATTATTTAAAAGTTCTTTTGTTATATGGAGTTTGTGATTTCACTTACTGGTCCTAATTTGGTGATTTAGAACAAATTGATTCCCTTTTTCATACGTCTGTCTGTCAAGCATTTAGAAAAGATACCTGAGATTTCTCGGTGGTAAACATCTTTAGGTTCCACAACTTTGTCCTCTAGATGTTTCTACCACTAACTTTCCATGGCATTGTTCATCACAAGCCTCATTTCTACTGACTTGATCTCAGAATCCTTCTCCACATGGCTCTCCAGGCAGCCACTATTCCATTTGAATTGAGATGCAAGCTGAAACCTATTTTCTATCCTTGGTATTTCTGGTTTCAATATAATAAAGTTCAGTGAAGATGGAGATAGGGAATGGCTTAAAGCTCTTCAATAATTTGAACATGCTCTAGTTTGGGTACTGGTCCAAGGTTGATGTCAGAGTTTCCTCTATTTTAAATTCAACTAAAGAATTATATAGGACGTCAACTGTGTCCTTGATACAGGTTCCATTAAAAAGGACTGTTTTTGAGCATATCATTGGGACCAAAATACCCATATTTTGGCGAGATCCTCAGTGCTAGATTATTAACAGAACAATAAAAGTGAATGAGTGCTATCTGGAAAAATTATGCCAGAATTTGGGTTTGTTTTAGTTTAAGAAATTATCAATTAGCTTTTATTCATTTTTATTCAAGTCCATGTATTTCATGGCTTGTGTCAAACATCTAAAATCTAGAACATTCTTGTTTGACAGTAACGTATACCACAAGTTCGTGACAGGTTTCATTTATGAGTGCTATTTTCTTATAAAGTACTTATAGAAGGTTTTTAGAAAAAAATATTGCTTAGAAGTTTAACCTCCTTTTACACTCATCATCATCTTCTGCCAAGGGGACTGGGGAATGTTCTGTCTTTCTTGCATGAGATCATACACATCTACTGCCAAACTTCAGAGAGGCCACCCAAAGTACGTATTTCTCAATCTGTCAGCACCAGGAAACCATAGAAATTTGTGGATGAATAATCATTAATACAATTTTGTAGCTCTTTCTTTGGGTGTAAGTTTTTGTGAAAAAGTTAGGCATGCAAATATGGTGACTATCTGAGACAAATAAGTATAGAACTTCTTGGGTTTGATTATTTTGTTAATAGGTTGCTTTCAAGTAGTAACAGAGCACTTAATTTCTCCCCACTTGACCTATATACTCTATATATGCTGGTGACACAAACTAAATAAACATCAAATATCTCTGCTGGTTAGGAAAAATAGCTAATGCATCCTGGGCTTAATACCTAAGTGATGATGGGTTGACATGTGCAGTATGGTGAAAATATACTTTTAAAGTGAGCTCCGGGGAGGTGGTTGGGTAGGTAAAACAAATCCTTGGGGTTAAATGAGTAAGAACCCCTGATGAAGAGTCTTGTTGACTTAGAGAATGTTGGTACCATGTGAATCTCGGACTAGGGCCTGGTTTAGGAAGGAAGATGATTCAGTCTGAAATATATTTACTTTGAAGGGACTGTGTGGTATTTACACGAAAATGTCTTGAAGAATGTAAAATTATGAAGGCGTAGTTCTTGTAAAAGTCAGGACCAAAAATATAAAGTTAGGCATCAGTCCGATTATAGGGTGTGTTCGAATCAATGACGGGATTAGTTCACTGAAATGGTTAAACGTGAATAGAGAGCCTGAGAATCGAGCATAGGAGAAGAGGATCTGGAGGAGAAAAGAAATTGAATTATAGTAGAAATCTTTTTAACTGTCACAAAAGCCTAGAGAAAAGAGAATTCAAAGAGATTTCAAGTGGTCATCAGCTTCGAATGCTGCCTATGAAGGTGTCAAATAATTAGTGAGAAAAAGTACAGGTGAACTGTTTTTCCTTATCATTGATTCTTCCAGTTGCTCCCAGTTTCATCCAGTAAACAAATCACTCTCTCTGATATTTGTAAATGTGCTGCTCTGCATAGTTACAATTCAACCAGGCCACCATCACTAGGACATGAACTTTGAAGTACTTTTGTTGAATAAATGTAACGGGTTGTGTGTCATCCTTTATCCCCTGATGGCATCTTTCAGCTACTTAGCTAAGGATGAAGGTGGCATTCTGGTTATGGAATGAAGTCTGTCTCTGTGTAATACTAACTTGACTGTATAAAAGTAAAGTTTATGACATTGGATCATTGATATATTATCATGATCAACTGAGCTAACCAGCCTAGACATTTGATTCAAGTTGCATTGTATATTGCCTGATCGATTCAAAGAAACATATGTTTCATTAGAAATGATATAATTCTTTTAAATAATTTGTTGCCACCAAAGAGAAAGAAAGAAAGGGCAAATATGTGGGAAGTAATTTCTTCCAAGTGACTAGCTAAACAACGTAAACCTTTTGCTCATTGGTTGTGGTGTTGATTTATTTGATGAAAATTGTGCTCATGAATGAAATAGAAGACCCAATAAACTCTTTACTTCCTTTTTACCATCTTGGCTCTTCTATCATGTGATTGACTTCATGTTCATCACGCAGAGATCAACTTGTTCTCAGAACAGATGGTGTTCTCTTTACCACCAGCTTATCCTTCTCTAGTTCTGCAGGTGGCAAGGCCAGATGGATTAACTTCCTGAAATTAAACTTTTCACCAAATTCTTACAAGTAAGCAGACGTTTTATTAATATGGACTTCTGAACATGGAGCAATACACAGAGATGATTGATTAGAAAATCTAATTAAATGCAACAATATGGATGAACTGAAATGGTAGGTTCTCTCTGAAAATAAACAACATATTTATACTCAATACTCCTGAGTAAAAAAAGAAGGTGAAATGGGAATATATGTTACAGTGAATGGCCAAATGACCATTACCTGTTCATGATTTGCATTTATCCTCAGAAATCTAAAACTGACTACAGATAAATAAATATTTTAAAATGGTATATAACATAGATTTCAAAATTTGTGGGTAAATCCAGAAGCATTTTTTACTTTGAGAATCTTGGGTCACCACTGAAATCCCTAACTTCCCTTAAGTTCTGTCATCCAACATTCACTTTAGTGATGTTTTTATCATCCAAAATTCACTTCGAAAAACAAATCTGACAATGTTCTTATTATTTCAAGAGCCTAAGGAGTTTAGGGAGGTGCTTCCCCACAAGAATTAGAAGGGAAATATAACATCTCCATATATCAAGCTGTAAAACCAACATAGAGCAGATCAGAAATTTACAAAGCTACTGGCTGGCTCTACCTTGGTCATTCAAGTCACAATTTAAATATCATTTTATTAGTGAGACCTTCTCTGGTAACCAAACCTAGTGTCTCTACCCCTCCATTCACTTGTCACTTCAACCCTGTTTTACTTTCTTCATAGTTCTTGTTATGACTGGATGTTCATTTGTTTATTGAATGTCTTCTTCCCAGAATAAGTACTTCGTAAGAACCAGAAGTTTTCTGTTTCATCATTAATGATGTCTCTTCATCTCAAACAATATCTGACACGTGGTAGGCACTCATATATTTTTATTGAATGAATGAATGAGTGAGCAAATGAATACAGAAGAGGTGGAGGTTCCTAGGCCAGTGAGTCTGCCCTGTAATGAGACTTAATGTATTAATGTAACTGAAAGAAGGTCGGTCGTAGAGTAGGTTTGTTAGAACATGGACGCACAGAGGCAAAAGCTTATGATGCCCAACCAGGCACTTTCCAGAAGAGAGAGCTCTTAGTCATCGCCCCTTAGTCTTCTTGCTATGAATGGTAGGAGCCAAGGAGGCTTTGTTTTTACCCTTGGGCATCTTTCCTCCGTAAACACTTCCTTTCTCTTTTCCTTCTTCTTCTTCTTACAGGAAACATAAACATATACTAGGCACTAGAGCCTAATTTCTGAGGTTCAGTCCTGGCTCTGCCACTTAAAAGGTGATCTTGGGAAAGTTACTTATTCTCTCTCTGCCCTGCTGTTAAAAATACAAAATAATTTTAATAGTCCCTAAGTATATTTTGAATATTGAATGATAAAATGCATGTAAATCACTCATAATGAAGTGTCTTACTGCTTTAGCAGATAGTAAGTACTCAGTAAATGCTGTTATTATTATCTTCTGTTGAATTTACTTCTGACATATTATATTCTGACATATTATAGGAGCTCAAATATTGATCTACTTTAACAAAACCTACTATGTCCAACGTCTATTACCTTTTGCTTTAATGAATTTTCCATTTTTCTAGTCCTTGCATACATTTATTCTATACTGAGTTTTCTTACTTTCAGTTTCATAATATGCCTTCTGGTTCAATTATTCTAGCATTTGGTGAACAATCCTAATCGACTACATCTATGCTCTTATTTATTTTTAATTCAGATGTTCAAATCTCTTCATTTCTGTCTGTTTTGAACCTCAGTCCACACAGAAGCTACTCCGAATCATGAACTTTGTTTTCTGGCTGAGGTGTATGGTGGGCAGAATTCTAAGATAGCCCCCTCTGTTCACATCCTCCATACTCCCCAGCAGAGCAAATTAGTGCAGATTTACTCCTATGATGAGGCTAAGTTGTATATGGCACAGGTAGGAAGATTATCCAGGTGAGCCTGACCTAATATCATAAGCCCTTTAAAACAGAGCTTTTCTCTGGCTGGTCACAGAGCTGAATCGGCAGTCTGAAGCCTGAGAAGACTTGAATGTACTCTTGCTGGCTGGAAGATGGAGGGAACAGGAACCGTATGGCAAGGAATGTGGATGGCCTCTAGGAACTGAAAGCCACTGACAGCCAGCAAAACAATGAGAGCTCTAGTCCTATAACTGCAAGGAACTAAATTCTGCCAGCAACAAAAATGGGCTAAAAAGTGGATTATTCTCTAGGGACTCTGGAATAAAACTCATTCTAGGCAACACTTTGATTTCAGCATTGTGATTCCCTGAGAAGAGAACCCAGACACCATACCTTCTATCTTACAGAACTATGAGCTAATAAAGGGATGTCGTTTTAAGCCCCTTAATTTGTGGTAATTTGTTACACAGCAATAGGCAACTAATATCATGTTTGCCTTGAGGTATGCTAACAAAAAGCCTGTATTAATTATTATGGACACAGCCAAATAATGGTTATGTAGCAGAAATATTATTGGTTTAAGCTAGTATCTGTCTAATTGAGAGACAGGAAACCAGCTATAGTACTGGACTCCCTAACACTAAATAAGTTGACTTCCAAGCCATTCACATTCTTTCCTGGCAGTATACCTACATTTCAACATATTTCTTGGATTTTAGACATTTAAACACATAATATTCTCTACTTTCTTGAATAATGTGAGTATAAGATTACCATGTGAAACAGAATACTTAGAGTAGTAAATTATAGAACACATTCCAAAGTGAGCATTAAGTTCTCTCCATAAATAAGTTATTGAGAAGAGGTTTTATACAGTTAAATGGATATCTGCTCAAACTATCTGTTCATGTAGCAGTTTATAAATAAACAATATATAAAGCCATTTAAGAAGATTTCAAATGAACCCAAAGTCTGGAAGAGGTCATCTATTTCTCCCTTCTGGGAATAATAACTACATCTCAATCTTATAAGTTTGTAAGACATAAGATCTCGTAATCTCACCAACAGGATGTTTTGGGGGGATGTGACCATGTCATTCCTACCATTCCCACCTTTTCAAACCTTTATTACTAATGCCAAGGAAATTTAACATTTTTTCACATTTTTTATCTATGTCATGTTTGGGCTTTGAGAGGTTGAATTTAGACACCTTTACTTCACCTTAGAGTTGCTCAACTAAAAAAAAAAAAAAAAAAAGCCCAGGATGACATTCCCTCCTCAGAGGCAGAAGACGGAACAGGGCAATGAAAAGTCCTTCTAGAGTTTGTCTATGAGATAAGAGTGTTTAGAAGGAGAAATGAGAAGGGAATGAGATCACTTTCCCAAAGCTGTTATACACTCCTTGATATAATGCTCTCCATAAAGGCTTGTATAGTGAAGTAATTTTGGCTTTGGTGTTATGTTTAGTGAAAGCCATGGGTTTGAAGGAACTTTCTGAATAGCTCTGTGGTAATACATGCAATAAATCAAATCTATCATCAAGAGTAGCATTTTTAATAGTAGCATGGGAGAGAGAAAAAAAATTACAGATTACATGCTGCTTTATTTCATAGGGAAAAAAATTATGAAAGCCCTAATCCTTCCAATGTAAGTTATTTTGCAATGATTCATAGAAGCCAGAATGTTTCAGTCAGGGTCCAATCAGGATACAAAACCACACAGTAATTTGAACAGGGACAGTTTCATATAAAGAATTAATAACTGTAACACGAGATTGGCATACCAAGGGATTGTCCAGGAAGAAGTACAGGGAACTCTAAAGAATGCAAGAATACAGATAAAAGAAGCAGATACTACCACTAGGACTGAGATAGAGCATCCAAGGAAGAGCTCCCACCCCCTAGGTCAGCTGGTGGATTTGGCTCTGGTTTGCTGAATGGCAGAGAAGTCACTGTGTTGATGTACCAGCAGAACTTGTAAATCCACCCATTAGGGTGCCGGGAAAACCTTCTCACTGGAGATGTCTCGCTGGAGCCAGTCTGCTACAAAACTGCCCAAGGGGGCTACTGGGGGAAGCTATATATCAGAGAGCATACAACAGCCTTGGGAAAGTGATCTCATTCCCTTCTCCTTGGCTGGCTGGGGGTGCTGCTGTCTGCTACACATTGCAGGAGCCAGGCATACTGAAGATGCTACTCATACTTCAAGAACAAGATGCTGGAAAAGCCACCTACATTTTAGGAGTCTGGCGCTGGAGAAGTTACATGTGTTGTAGAAGCCTGGCTCTGGAGTCACAAGGGACAGATGTTGAAGAAGTGGCCCTTACTGGAGAAGTGGGTCGTGCTGCAAAAGCCTACTGATTGAGCACACTGGAACCAGGAAGAAAGCTTCCTGAAATGTCTCTCTAGTGTCCTCTACTGATAGAATGTATCATGCCAACTGACCAAAGGGAAACATTTCAAGGCCCCAAACCTATTTTCACAGATTAGGCATTGAGGGTGGAGTTGGAGCTGAGAAGTAATGAATTGGTAACTGGCAAAGAGAGTACTTTCTTTAATGCAATCTCTGTAGCTAATGTAACGTTTTTGTTGTTGTTGTTGTTGTTTTGTTTGTTTGTTTTATCTGTGAAGCAATTCTGATACTTGGACTTGACTAACTACTTGGGGATTTTATTCCCTTCTACCACCTCCAATCCTTGAGAATGTTTACCTCTTGGGGATCAATAGATACAATAACCTTTTTATTTATAACATGCTGTGACCCCACACAACTCTTCACATTCCTCTCTCTCAAAAAAGATAATACCTTTTTTTTCTCCTTGTTGAAATTATTCCTGAGTGAGCTTATACCTCTACCACTCTGAGCTTTCTTCTCGGGGGCAAATATATCCAAGCATTCTGGTGTTTGAGGATGTGGATAGACAGTAGGATATTGCACGTGTCTTGACTCATTTTCTGGAGTGATCCTGAGTCTCAAAAATGTACACTCTGTCTTTCTTTGCCTACAAAGATGGCCATGTTGCTTTAGATAGTTTTACACAGAGACTCAGTGGAGCTCAGGACTGTTGAGCTATTTTTACTTTGAAAGGTACAGACCAGAGTTTCAAAAAGCTCTTGCATTTATTGTATTTAAAAAAAAATGTCAAAACATGTTACATTAATGAAAATGCTTTGCATGTATAGTGTTTGTTATCATCATTGTTAAGTCTCTGGAGACCTTTATTTAATTCATTTAGTGATCTATCCACCATATTTAGTCCACAGAGATTTTGGAAAATATTTTATTACAACCTGAACTTGAATGCATTTTTTATGCTAACGAAGATCCATTCATTCTGCAGTTATTCATTCCTGCATTGATTCATTTAGTATTTAAACATATATTGAGCATATAATTTTCCATGGGTGATTATGGAAAAAGGGGTGAATGCAAAAATGCATGACAGATTTCCCATCTGGAGAGCACTTCAAAATCCAGAGAGAAACAGATAGTACAATTGCTATGATGCAGAGGAGACTATGATAGGTGTTTTAAAGAAGTTCACGATGGCAAACTAAAGACAGATATAAATTCTATGATCTAAAAATCAATTAGTTAAAAATAGAATTTCATAATCAAAATTATATAAGAAGATCACAAAGGATGAGCATGTTAGCTCCATAAGGAAGGATGCTCACTATATTTGTCATCACCTTCCTAACTCCTGGTCATGGTGGACTCACTCTATACATTTGATGATTGTCAGTACGCACAAGGAAAAACCAACCATCTATGTGGGGTTGCAGAAATGAATGAGAAGAATTGATTTGTTCAGATTCTGCCACTAACTAATTGTGAGCTTGAAAAAGTCTCTTGTGTTGGAAGGTCACTAAGACCACCCTCAGGTTCACTGATTCACTAGGAGGACTCACGGAACTCAGCAAAGTTGTTATGCCTTGAGTTGGTTGTTACAGTAAAAGGATGCAGATTAAAAGAAACCATAGAAAAAGGAGGAGCATAAACTAGGGTCCAGAAGACACAGTTGTCCTCTCCCAGTGGAGTTAAATGAACAGCACTTATTTCTCCTGGCAAAGATGTGTGACAACACTTAGGAAGCATTGTCAACCAGGAACATTCATTTGAGCTTTAGTGTCCAGGGTTTTTACTGGGGGCCAGTTACATATGCATTGCTGACCACCTATGTGGCTGACCTTATTCTCCAGCCCACCAGAGGTCAGGTTGATAGCACATAGCCCAAGGCTCCTGCCATAAATCACATTGTTAGCTTGGAGTCCCTGGCTCTCTGGCATGGTTCAAGGCCCCCACCATAAATCACATCATTAGCACAGATTCTGTGGCATGGTCAAAGTCCCCAGGTAAACAAAGATACTCTTATCAGGCAGGACATTCTAAAGGCTTATAGGTTGCCTCCCAGGAGCCTGGCAAGGCCCAAACCTTCTTTGAAATATGCAGAGTGTGAACAGCCCTGAGTTAATCCTTTGCTGTTCACCATTTAACTTCTGTCTTTTCCGGATTGTCTTCATCTATAAACCGAGGTGACAGCAAAAAATGGACCAAAAAAATTCCCAGCTTTAAAATGCTACAGCAATTTAAATTTTTAATTAAACAACAAAGAAGAAGAGTAAGCTCTAAAGACATTCTAATTCAGTAAATGTTTAAGAAACACCAGAGTGTAAAGCAAGGACACATTTTTGTATATTTCTTACAATCAGGTAATAGCTTTCTTTATCTCTGCATTCTGCTTGTAAAGACAAATGGTGTTTTTCAAGCCACGTTCCCACCAGCTCCTGGCCCTTCTACCCTGCCTAGAATCTCCACCCAAATCTCTGGAAAATGAGTGCCTCTCAGGAGACTTTGAAAATTAGTTCAGGCTAATTGCTGCTGGATAAGTAGTGTTTAGCAGCTGTTTGAAATAAGAAAAAAAAGGGAGATGGGTTTCTATTGCAGCAAGAAGAATTTAGGTTCAGTTTGAGGACAATTTGCTAACTAAGAAGATGGAAAACTAAAATAGTTATCAAGGTTTATGGAGTCTCCTTGTCTAGAAAAAAAATCAGAAAGTGCATTTCTTTATCTTTCTGGGTAGTTTAAGTTTAGAGTTGACCTTACAAAGATGCCGTTTTTGTTGTAACACCCCTAAGCTCAGAAATTAAACCATATCCAAAATAAACTCAGTGGCTCAGGCTCCAAAAGCAGATTAGAATGTTTTAGTAGACACAGCGTATTTATGGCACTTCAGTTTAAGCTTCAGCTTGAAGGTGGATTAATTTTGGAGTATTGTACCCAAGTTATTTGGGATGAGAAATGCTAGAACATAAAGTTATGTTCTGAGCTAGGATCCAGCTCTCTGTAGGAGTAGGCTTCTGCTCACACGAAGCTAAAATGAATTTGAAAGCCACAATTGCCATGCCTTCAGAGAAAGACATGATCTACTCAAAAAGCAAAGCATTCAGTACCTAGTTGAGCAGGTAAGCTTGATTCAGCATCGGGCAAGGCCAATTAATATCGACTAATGTTACAGCTGCTTTTTGCTGACTGCCACCTCCTTCACTGCTTTTATAGAATGGCATCTTTACAAATGGCATAGGAGGCTATCATCAGAAATCATTATTCCTGGAGTAAACTAGGACAATTTATCATTAATAATCATCATGGAAAGTGAGATGTGATGACCAGTTCATACTTGGTGTAATTCTAGACCAATCCCATTAATTTAAGAGCTCATTTATTACCAAAATGAGAGAAAGAGAGAATGACAGAAGATCACCAGGGAAGAACTGCTTTTGGCCTAGGCAAAATTAACATTAAATTCACTAAATTTCAGGACACAAACACAGACCATCAAAGATGCATGGAGGAAGTAATGTTAAATACATTCTTAATATGAGCTTGTTGACTGCTTTTAAGAAGCTAGCACCCCATTTAAGCAGTCAAATGATATAACTATAGTAGTTTGGGGATTAGAAACATTTTCCTGGTTGCCTTTATCTGTGTGCTGTCTTGAGTCTAGTTATCAGCAGCATCAGCATTGCATCTGGAAGGTTGTTAGAGATGCAAAATCAGGTCCCAGTGCACACCTACAGAATCTAAATCTGCATTTTCACAAGATCCTTGGAGTGATTCATATGCCCATTCAAGTTTGAGAGGCACTGCTTGCAAATCTGGACAGCTGCCTTTTCTTGTAAAGTTTTATGAGTCAAGCTTTTGCATTTACCTAATGTCTATGGCGTCTTTTGTGCAACAACGGCAAGACTAGTACTTGCAGCAGAGACTATGTCCCAAGAAGCCTGAAACTTTTACTGTATAGACCTTTACGGGAAAAGTTTGCTTACTGCTAGGAGTCTAGAATATTGTTTTCTAGCTTTGCTGCGATAGGAAGAAAACTGTCCCTTATTGTATCTGCATAACATAGGCTTTAGGATGCAAGCTTTTCGTAGTTTTTATACTAGAAGCACCATTGACTTTCTCTTTTCTTCTCTTTCTTCTTTTAAAAAGATTTCAAGATAAGTGGAAGAGACTAAAAACAGTTTGAGAGCTTTTGTATTAAAAGCTATGTAAAAATAATCTATTCAGGTCATTTTGTTTTCTGGATTAGAGTGTAAGCCATTGGAGAGACCAGAGTTTACACTTTTAAAAAATCTCCTACAGTGGCCTGCATGCATAATGTCATGCATATAGTCTCTTTTCCTTCTCCAAACCCTGAGATTTAAATACTAGAGCTACCAAAGACAGAAGTCAATCTGTATTTTTTCTTACATTGTTCACCTGTAATTTTCTGAACGTAATTTTCACTTTCTTACCAAGACTACAAGCCGCTCAGAGATATTTTATTAACATTCTCCAAATATCCTTCTTTAATACTTGCTGGACCCCAAATAAAATTCAGTATGTGATTCTTGGTTGAGAGAACAGGACTGTGTGTGGCTGTGTGTTCCTGGTCCCTCATTCAGTGTCCTTTATATAATAAACAGTGAAGAAACATTTGTCATATGATTTCTTTGCAAAAAAAAAAATAAATAAAGCAAAGTCCAATGAAAAACAAAAAGACCTAAATTTCACTACCAATGCACCCGAGGAAATGTGGCCTTCAAAAAGAAAATGACCCAGAGAACAGCACTCTCATCCCTGATGGAAGGACACATATATTTGTGACTGTCCCTCCATTTTCCAACCAACCCACACTTGTCCTGCTGCTCTTTGGAGACCATGTCAGATCTACCACCTCATCAGCATTTATGAATATGTATTGTTTATATTAGCCACCAGTATACAAAAACAAAACAAAAAAAGCTTCATTCCAAAGAATGTTGACATGAATTCAGCTTCAGGACTTTACACAGACACGAAATGCTCTAAACAGCCAGATGGTATCCTGATCTTAAGGTTGGAAAAAAAAATTGATGGATTTTGATTTCTATGTACCTTTATGCCTGAGAGTCAATAAAGGGCTTTATAGAAGCTTTGATTGTGAAGAAAGGGTCTGAATAGGAAAAACAAAATGTAATGGCTAAACTTCCTGACATTAGAAGCAGCAGCAGGCCTACCATTCTAAATATTTAGCACCTACCACAAAGGAAAGTCAAATCCCCATATTGTCTAAATCTAAGGTGCCAAAGGTACCAACACCATCTAAGACCTTGCTGTGGAGATGACTGAGGCAGGAATGGGTAGGCATTTTAATAAAAATTCATGTATTTCAAGGGCTTAGATAATGTGAACTAAATAGATATATCTTCCTCCTTTGGAAAATTACTTTAAGGAAAGTTTATTTATTTATTACATTCAACAAATATTTACTGAGTCCCTTCTATGCCAGGCACTGTTCTATAAACTGGGAGTATAGTAGAGGTGAAAGCAAACTCAAATTCCCAATCTCAGAGCTTACATTTTGATGACAGAGAGAGAGGGAGAGAGAATAAAAACTAAAGTAAAATGTACATAGAGAGTAAGAAGTTCTAAGTAAATGTATATAGAGAGTGCTAAAGGGTAAGGCGAGGTATTGGGAGAAGGGTTAGAATTTGACATAAGGGAGTCAGGGAAGGTCCCCTGAGAATGCTGATGCTGGAACCTACCATCTAAGACCTGGCCATGGAAATGACTGATGCAGGAATTGGTAGGCATGAGCTTATCTGGTCCCCAGATATGACAACGGAGAAAGTAAGAACACTTAGGAGTGGAGGGCAGGACATCAGACATTGGCACTGTGTGCTAGTGTCAGCTGGGGTGCTAGCCAAAGGGCAGGTGTCTGCGTCGGGCTTGTGCTGCGTTATGATGTCATAGAGGAAGTGAGATTGGAGGAGCTCCTTGAAGAGAAGGCTAATGTAATCTGACTACACTGAAGTATTTCTCTGGAATAATAATTTTCTCAGTACAAGCAGTGTGCCCTTCCGTGGAATATATTAATTGAGTGCAGACAAGCCAGTTTACCCTTCCAGTCTCTCACTCTCCCTAGCCCTTTTGCTCCTTCCACCCAGCCCCACTCCAAAGCCTTGGGGAAACTAAGGGGAGCTTCACTTAGACCTGTCCCATGCTTCCTGGTGGAGGGAGGGCAGAAGTAAGGGGCAGGTGTCAGAGCTGCTAAGCCAGGGAAGAATAATAAGACAACTTGTTATGCCAGGTGCTTTCAATTTTCATTCTGCAAAGCCAAAAGCAGACACAAAGTTCTACCACCTTTACAAAAAAATGCTCGTCTCCATTAATGGCTGGTAGCAGCCGGGTGTCACTCCTGTTTCCTATTGCTGTGAGACACATATGGCGGTGGCTAGGACCCCACAAATCATCCAGTGAGTTCATTTTTATTAGTAGCTTCTGCTTAATTAAGGGATGCACCATGCTCCATCAATCAGCTTCTGCGCATTCGAGTCATCCCTAGTCACTCCATTGCTAATAGATGTAGTTCTTGTGCTTTAGGAAAAATAAAAGATCTGGGGCATATTGGCTCCAAAAGTCAAGGGAGATAATGATTCTGACAGTGGGAGCACTGCTGTGGCAATTCCTTTAAACATGAAACTGACTGACTGCACAGGCAAGTAGGTGATGCCTCTACTCTTCAAAGATAGGAGCTTTGATTCATTAGATCAGATGTTAATATTAACATTTTAATATTGGTGTTAAACAATATATAATAGATCAAACTAAGTTTTGCATTACTTAAAAAGGACATAATGCAAGATATATGAAAACTGGGAGGAAAGTGCCATGGACAGGAATGAGATTGTTATGTAAATGGTCCCTCACTTAAGATGGTTCGACCTAACAATTTTTCGACTTTATGATGGTACCCATACGGCCATTCCGTTTTTCACTTTCAGTGCAGTATTTAATAAATTATATATTCAACTCTTTTAAAATAGTCTTTGTGTTAGATGATTTTGCCCAGTTGTAGGCTAATGTAAAGTCTTCTGAGCATGTTTAAAGTAGGTTAGGTTAAGCTACGATGTTCGGTAGATTGTCTTCGACCCTCAATATTTTCAACTTATGGTGGGTTTATCCGTGATGTAACCCCATCCTAAGTAGAGGAGCATCTGTATATTTGTAATGCTTTTGCCTCCATTTAACTTCTTTATTCAAGGTAAGGCTCTAAGTCAGAACAACTATTTATCTTTTTCCTGTGTAGGTTTCCAAAACTTTCAAAGTACATTCCATCCTCCTGTTCACAAATTCTGTAGTTGCTAAAATTTATTTGCAACTTCAAAATCAATACTGCCAGTGCTTTTGTAATCATTCGTGGACATCTGCAGAGTAGCGAAAAATTTGAATTGCTCTACCAGTACCTTCCGGCTAAGGTCCAGCAAGGATCTTTTTTCCCATCTCATGCAAAGCTGGCCAGAGGACAGGGACAGTAGGGGGCAGTGCAGGGTAGTGCAAGAAGCTCCTGCTCTGGGGACCGTTTGGTGGGGTTTGAATCCCAACTCTGGCATCTGTGAGTGGAGGGCCTCTGACCAACCACTTAACGCTTTTGGATCTCATGTTGTCTTTTGTAAAATAAAGAAAATAGAATCTATTAATATCGGAATGTGTTGTTTTCAGGTTTTAAGACAATAAGCTATGTGATATATATATATATATATGTTGTTGTTGTTGTTTTGTTTTTGAAACTGGAGTTCAGTGGAGCAATCTTGGCTCACTGCAGCCTTCGCTTCCCGGGTTCAAGTGATTCTTGTGCCTCAGCCTCCCGAGTAGCTGGGTTTATAGGCATTCACCACCACTCCGGGCTATTTTTTTTTTTGCATTTTTAGTAGAGAAGGGGTTTCACCATGTTGCCCAGGCTGGTCTTGAACTCCTGAGCTCGAGATCCACCCACCTTGGCCTCCCAAAGTGCTGGGATTACAGGTGTGAGCCACTGGGCCGGGCCTATATATATATTTTATTTCCCCTAAGAACAAAGATTCAGTAGGAATTAATTCAGTGTTTGTGCTGACTTTATAGAACTTAACTCCATGAATAATGAGAATCAATTGTAGTATCTTCCCCATTGTCAAATGGATATGCAAAAGATTTTTAAATTTGCATAAAAAGCCATAAGGGTAAGGAAAATATTTATTAAAATTGATTTTTTTAAGAAAAACTTTGCGATTCTAAAATTGGCAAAAATATATAAACAGACACTTCCTCAAAAAGAAGATATAATGATGACAAATGTGTATATGAAAAGATGTTCTATACCTTTTGTCATTAAATACATGTGAATTAAAACCACAATGATACCACTACACACCTATTAGAATTATTAAAACCATAAAAATTGACAATACCAAATGCTGACATGAATGCGGAGCAACAGGAGCTCTCATTCATTGCTGGTGGGGATGCAAAATGATATAGCCACTTTGGTAGACAGTTGGTTTCTAATATAGTTAAACATATACCTAACATATAACCCCAAATTCCACTCTTAGGGATTCACCCAAGTAAATTGAAAACTTATGTTTACACGCAAGTCTGTACATTAATGGTTTATTCAAAACCACTAAAAAGTGACAAAAATCAAGATGTCTTTCAATAGATGAGTGGATGGTACACCCATCTAATGGAATACTAAAACAAATAAAGGATGAGCTGATTGATTTATGCAATAGCACGAAAAATCTTCAGTATATTTTTCTGTGTGAAAGAAGGCAAAATCAAAAGGCCACATAGTGTATAATTAATTTCATTTGCATGATACTATGGAAAGGGGAAAATTATAGGGACAGAAAACAGATCACTTGTTGCCAGGAGATGGAGGAAGGAGGGGGTTAACTAAAAAGCTGCAACAGAGGAGAATTTTTAGGGTGATGAAACCATTCTGTCTGGTACTGTTTTGGTGGATACATGACTATGGATTTGTCAAAACCCATAGAACAGTACATTACAAAGAGTGAGTGTTTTTGTATTCAAAATTTAAAAAAATCAACCAGAATATTGGGGGTCCCAGGATGGAATGAAGATTGTATCTAAATATACAATCTATGAATTACAAATATATTACAAATATATGGCATAACGAAGGGGAGAGGAAAAAGGAGCCAATCTAAGTAACTTTGTAACAATGGTGTTTGGGCTGACATTGTAAAGCTAAAGACAAAAACAAACAAAAAACTGTGCATAAACACTGTACTCTGATTGGTAAATTTGTTTCTCGTAGGGGTGTGGGTTATAAATTCTGAAACTAATTTACATGTTCACTAAGGTTGAAAAATAAATTGTAGATAAGGGGAGCTCACTTGCTTACTATTAGAGAAACAAGTTGCAAATAAGCAGGTAGAAGTGCAGGGGTGGGGGTGGGGGAAGGCTGGAATAATTCCCATTGTGGTGGCTTAAATTTGGAGATGTCAGCTTGATTTCTTTTAACATATATACCAATAGATAAATATGAAGTAAATGTAGATACGTGTTTATACATGGCTTAATATACGTCTATTCTAGCCCTATTTCCTGAGATGACCTAAGAGCAATGATACCTCAGTAGCAATGAGCACACCTGATACCCAGATCTTGGTTTCTAAATACCATTCTACAATAAAAGGAACCAGGGCTTCTTGCAAAATAACTATTTCTGGACAAAAGAAAGAAATTGTAAAAATTAAAATTAAAAATAAAAGTTAATAAAAAAGAAGGGTGGAGACGTGTCAAAAGAACTCCCAGGGCCAAAGCTAGAATGATTTGAGCAACAAATAATAATGAGAGCATTGGATTGTAATCCCCAAAATATAATTAACCCACAAGCACACACAGATATAAATAAGTAAATGGGAAGAACGAGCAAATCTTCTTTACAGAAACATTCCAAATAATATAGGTAGAGATTATTCCTTCCAGGACATAGAGCTTAATTCCACTTTCCTATGTGGGCTAGACTTAGTGACTCACCTCCAAAGAATAAAACATAGGAAGGGAAAAGTAGTAACTTTACAGGGAAAAAAACTTGGCAGATACCATCACCTTAATCAAATAATGAAAGTTAAAATCACCAGTGATAAATCATGTTGTTCTCACATACCCCTGACATAATGCATACTTCACGTCTCTGGTCCTTTTTCCAAAACCCTTAATCTCATTATAAAATAAAATTGAAGGGCATTCTATAAAATTCCTGACAAGCATTCTTCAAAATGTTGATTATGAAAAAATAAGGGAAAACTAAGAAACTATTACAGATTGGAGGAGACAAGGGAGACATGACAAATAGATGCAATGTGAATTGGATCCTGGAACAGAAGGACATTAATGAAGAATTGGTAAATAAAGTCTATAGCTTAGTTAAAGTATTATACCAGCAAGTAGAGTAGTCTTCTCTTTTTCTGCAAGGGATATATTCCAAGATCCCTAGTGGATGCCTGAAAACGAACACTATATATACTTTTGCAGTTTGAGGTGTGACAGTAAAACTAACATGAATTTATTCTTCCCTTCTTCACCATTTCACAGACAGAAGATTCATTCTTAGCATAGATCTTAGCAACTTCAGCACTTCAGCATACAATTTTTGTTCTTTCCTTATTAAGTAGAGAACTTTAAGTTTTTCACTTAAAGGGAGCACTGTGTGGCTTCTTTTTGGCATTTCCAAATTGCCAGCATCACCACTCTTGTGCTTTGGGGCCATTATGATGTAAAATAAGGGTTATTGAATACAGGCACTGTAACACCATGACAGTCAATCTGATACTGAGATGGCTACTGAGTGACTAACAGGTAGGGAGCCTAGACAGTGTGGATACATTGGCCAAAGAGATGATTCATGTCCTGGGTGGACAGAGAGAGACAGTGTGAGATTTCATCATGCTACTCAGAATGGTGCACAATTTAAAATACGTACATTGTTGATTTCTGGAATTTTCCATTTTGCATTTTCAGACTGCAGGTGCCCACAGGTAACTGAAACCACGGGAAGTGAAACCATGGGTAAGAAGGGACTACTGTATTAATGTCTTAGTTCTGGCAAATGTAGTACAATTTATGTAAGATGTTAACATTAGGGGAAGCTGGGTGTTATGGGAGCTCTCTGTACTCAGCAACTCTGTAAATCTAAAATTGTTCTAAAATAAAGAGTTAAATACATACATACACATATATATATATACCTCAATTGTATAAAGTGTTATTACTAATAACTCATTTTTCAAACACAATAGAAAAGTATGTTGTAATGCCATGGGAGATTAGAAAAATGGGAGAAATAAATCAATATTATCCCCCGTAATCTATAAACTTTACTCCTCAAATTCTATTCCCTTTTTCTCCACTTAGATGTTATCTAGGAAGGGGAGAAGCAAATATAAAGGAAGATGAGGAGTAGATGAGAAACAACAAATGAGAGTGTAGAGATAATGAAATCCCTCAGAACTACAAACAATAGGCAATTTTTCCTGACAGGCCTAAGTATTGATGTGGTTCAGAGAAATAGAAATAATGAAGTCAACGAAGCCATGGAATACACAGGTCATTCAGAAGTTGCCTGGAATCTATAAATAGGGAACTCTACAGTCAACAACCATATATAGCATATATTGGCAAAGTTGTTCTGGTCAGATGATACACACAATGATATACATATGTAAAACTACGTCATTATATATATATTTGTATATATAAGTATTCCATTGAATAAGACAAGTCATGGCATGTAATCACAAGCAACTTTATTTTCATCTCCTACTGTCCCTGTAAATGTATTCCACTGATCTAGATCTTCTGCCCTTGGGTGAGAATGCAGGTGGTTCCCATGACTGCTTTAGTCATGCTTAGATACTAAAAATTTCTGTAACCCTTTAAGCCACAAAACGCAGTCTCGTTTCAGTAAAGTGGCTCGTTCCTTGTAGTAATTAAAACTTAGAATTGAGGTGTCTCCATTTCCCTATCTTGGGTCTTCTCTAGTTGATCTCTTCTTGCTTTCCTCCTCCAACTCTTCTCCTCCTGTACCTTGTTAACTGCAGTGCCTGATCCTTCTAGTTTTAGAGAAGGGAAAGATTAAGCACATTCTGAGAGTAAAATTTTATTATTTTTTTAATTTAAGGAAAAACATAAAAATAAAGAAGGGAAAGAAAAGGGAAGAACAGGAAAGTTCTCACTTGATTGGTCGTATTGGGTGATGTAGCTTAATGCTGTGGGACTTGGCAGATGCTTCAGATGGTCCATTCTCTCTTGGGATCTTTAATGGGTTTTTTAAATGACAATATCACAAATACATCCCTGCAGTGTTCTTGAATTCACCTCTATTCTGGCTGATCGTCTGTGACTCTTACAGCTGCTAGTCGTCTGAGGGGCCATTTCTAGTTTGTTTCTTTTTGTTTTTCTTGAGACGGAGTCTCACTCTGCTGCCTAGGCTGGAGTTTAGTGGCGCGATCGCGGCTCACTGCAAGCTCCGCCTCCCAGTTTCTCCTGCCTCAGTCCCTCTGGTAGCTAGGACTAGAGGCCTGCGCCACCATGCCTGGCTAATTTTTGGGTTTTTGTTTGTTTGTTTTTTGAGATGGAGTCTCACTCTATCACCCAGGCTGGAGTGCAGTGGCTCGATCTCAGGTCACTGCAACCTCTGCTGTCCGGGTTCAAGCAATTCTCCTGCCTCAGCCTCCTGAGTAGCTGGGATCACAGGCACATGCCACCACACCCAGCTAATTTTTGTATTTTTAGTAGAGATGGCGTTTCACCATGTTGGACAGGCTGGTCTTGAAGTCCTGACCTTGTGCTCCACCCGCCTCGGCCTCCCAAAGTGCTGGGATTACAGGCGTGAGCCACCGCGCCCAGGCCAATTTTGTAGAGATGGGGTCTCACCCTGTCGGCCAGGCTTATCTGGAACTCCTGACCTCAAGTGATCCACCCGCCTCAGCCTCCCAAAGTGCTGGGATTATAGGCTTGGGCCATCGTGCCTGGCCTGCAGTTTGTTTCTTTTGAGGTCTTTCTGTCTCTCCAAGTGGTTTTCTAGGGTAAGATATGAGAAAATCCCATATTTACTCCCTATTGTAAATGATTCTTATGTAATTCACAGAAAATTATGCATTTTTTGCACTGAAAATCTCTAGGAGGACAATTACTTCCAAACCTCAGCCTTCTGTTTTGCTACCACCCGCCATCTTAGCCAGCCTATCACTCTCTGTTTCTCAGAAATGACCCATATTACAGTCTGCTGTGACCCAACACTGAGTGGCTTATGTAGTAATTTCTCCAAGTTGTCTGTTAGAGTCTTACTGTTTTGGCTTGAGGTAAAAGAAGAATCCGTCACCTGTTCTCTTTGGTGGGGTGGTACTCACAGCACAGCAACAACTCTTCCCGGAAATCCTCCCTCCAAAATCTGCCTCTAATCTCCTACACCTGATCCTTTTATACTCTCAATGTGAGTGAGAGATTTAGGGGTTATGAAGAGGGTTCTTACCCAAATATCTCAGTCAAAATTCTTATGTAAATATCCTATTAACATAGAACTACTTTTTGGTTTTTTGTTTTTGTATTTTTTCTTTTTTTCTGTTTTTTTTTTTTTTTTTTTTTTTTTTTTTTTTTCTTTTCTTCCCTGTTTTTTTTTTTTTTCAGAATAATGAGTGTGCTTATCTCCCAGAGTACAAGATACTTTAGATCGGAATGAGTGGTTGTTTTCCATTTTTAAAAATTACAAGTAATATTTAGACATTTTTAGGGCAGCATAAGTCAGTGATAATATCACTTGAAGAAACAGCCAAAAAAAAAAGTGTCAGAAAATCTGCGGTGAATGACATGAGCATGTACAGGGTTAAAATTTGGCTTTTGTATATTGGCACATACACCAATAATAGCATGGCCACTTACTCCAATCTTCTTTCATGCTGAGTGGTGCTAAGCCCTCTTCAAGGGATAACAACGCTAAGAGGCCTGTTGGGAAAACTGTTCAGTGGAGTCCAACACAGTTCACTTGAGAGGAAAATCAAATTTTCTCTCAGTCCTCGAGCAGTGAAAAGGTGGCACATTAACCCCCTGCATCCTTTCAATAATGTGGGAAGTAAATCTAAGTAACGCCGTACCATGAATGTGAGGCTATGTCGTCAAAAATACATAGGTCAACATTCTTCCCTGACATTTTTCTACAGTCATTTTATCCTCTCTGCATTTTATTATTATGATGGCTATTAAAGGGTCTTATACACTCTGTGGAAAGGGTGAAAAATTGCAGCCAAACATTGTATAGTTATTTTTGTAATATAAATAAAGGTGCGCTACAGTATTATATGTATATTATTATACACATTCATTATTAAATAATTAAGGAAGTTTTGTAGCAGAAGGGCGTATCTCTAGCCCTTTCCCAGCATTTATCCTTAGAGAGATATTCTCCCTAAGGGACTGTTGGAAGTTTTGCCACTTTTGGAAGAGAATACATAGATGGCATGATGTAGCCTTAAGCACCCTCCACTTGCCATTCTTTGTGAATTGAGTTGGATTATGTCATTTCCCCTGATGCCCTGTAATGCAGCCTTAAGAATAATGACCCTGCAATGTGGCTCTGCTGAAAATGGCTTTTCCAGTGCCAGAAAAAATGATTCATACTTGGCTTAGAAGCCATTTCTGGAAACTGCCAGAACAAAGGACAGAGGCAATTCACTAAGGAGCTCCATCATCATCCAATCCAATTTGGAAAAAGATGGCACATCACTAAATACAAACATTTTAATTCATATATTTATATATACATATACCTATATGTAAGCGTATGCCATGTACACATCTGTTTTACATATAGATATTTATAATACACAAATGTGTTTGTACACGCACATACAGTGAGTATGCATTTAAGGGCAGAGATGTATCAAATTGAATGCTATAGTTATTCCTCATTCCTTAATTTTAATTTTGTGTCTGAAATAGGTTAATACTCTCCTACAATGCCGCCAACCTGAAAATAGGAGCTTGGTTGAAATTGTAACTCTGCCATCATGCATTCTCTTGTTCCCAGGAATTATTACAATTACATTAAAAAAAGACATACATGGTTGTCTTGTCTACTTTTGCTGCCTGCTGCCAAGTTCAAGAATCATCTGGCCACTTGGGTCGTCAATATTTTCAGAGGCAGAGCTCTCCACCAGTTCTTGGGGAAGATGTATCCTCAGAGAACTTGTTAGGGAATTTGTCTCCACGTACCTAGGGAATGCCTTCTCGGCAGTGTCTTACATACCTCATTTGACCACCCAGTTCTCATATTCCTCCTTGGCTATGTGTCAAACTGCACATTTATTTTTCTTAATCTTCTCTCAAAAATCAATTCTCTGAGTCCCTTAATCATTTTTATTGATCTCTGTTGAATTTTCTCTAATATGATGGCACCTATCTTCTCCTGAAGTACAGGCATTTGCTGCTTTACTCATCCTCGCCATTCCACATTCAGCTTCGGCTGGGTACCACATATAGTATGAAGGATGCCAGTTGATTTTTGTCTCATAGGACATCTACTTCCCATCATTTTGTGAGACTAAAAACACATTATAATGGGAACTTGAAGACATGCTTCTTGCATATGTATTGTGTCTCCTGTTTGTTTGTTTTTTTTTCTCTCTAAATAAGATTCTGCTATGAATGTGAGTTAGTGTTTGGTTCATTTTTCAAGTCATGTCTCTGAATTTTTAGGGCCACATGTCTAACTTTCCATGTCTAATTCTACTTTCCCTCTCTTTGCTAAACTGCACTGCATGTCAGCTGAAAATTGTAAGTCTGTGTTAGAAGAGGAATAACATATAGATATTTTTTCTAATAAAAAATTCCTTATTTTGCAAAGGTGGCAAGCTTGTTGTACATGCAAAGAATTTGTCTGATAAGCAACAAGGAAAACTTGGGAAGTAACACGAGAGTCCCAGTTTCATTATTAGACCTGGGGAAGGGACAATTTAAATGATAAGACCCCCTGGATTGGGGGTAGTGTTGATGATAGGCTGTACGTGATAATTGCTACCATTTTGTGAGTGCTTACAAGATGCTACTCTAAAGTTTTTTTCATATATCTCATTTAAACTTAAAATGTCTGTGAGAGACACAATTATTATGGTCATTTTTATAGATGCAGAAACAAAGGCATAGAAACACTAAAAACATGTGCAAAGTCAGTCTAGTAACTACATTGTCTGAATGCAGGACTCAAACCTAGGTAGTATGCTTCAGAACTTTCGGACCTAATCATTTCATCTTCCTTTTTTCTTTTTAGATAGAGTTTTGCTCTGTTGCCCAGGCTGCAGTGCAGTGGTGTGATCTCGGCTCACTGAAACCTCCACCTCCCGGATTCAAACGATTCTCCTGCTCAGCCTCCCGAGTAGCTAGGATAACAGGAGCATGCCACCACGCCCGGCTAATTTTTTTGTATTTTTAGGAGAGAGGGGGTTCCCCCATGTTGGCCAGGCTGGTCTTGAACTCTTGACCTTAAGTGATCCACCTGCCTCGGCCTCCCAAAGCACTGGGGTTACAGGCATGAGCCACCGTGCCTGGTCTTTTTTTTATATTGAGACATGGTCTCAAAAAAAAGACAGTGGCGAAATCTCAGCTCACTGCAACCTCTTCTCCCGAGTTCAAGCAATCCTGGGATTGTTTGTAGTATCTGGGGTTACAGGTGGGGGCCACCGCACTCAGCTAATATTTTATATTTTTAGTAGATACGGGATCTCGCCATGTTTCCCAGGCTGGTCTCTAACTTCTGGCCTTAAGCGATCCACCTGCTTCAGCCTTCTAAAATGCTGGGACTACAGGCGTGAACCACCATGCCTGGCCCCAATCACTTCTCACGGTCAGAAATATGCTTGCACTTCAAAAATCTAGGTAAACTCAGGTAGATGATCAGTGAGGTATCCATCCTAGCCTTGGTTATCAAATATATATTTGTGAAACTTTGGGAGTCAAGTTGCAAAGGCTGTTACATCAACTAAGGATTGTTTAGAGAAGTACACAACTCTGGCTGAAAAAATAAATTGCTAATTATATGTGACCTTTAAAAATGTTTTCTTTTAGTTAACTTCTTACTAGTAGTTAAAAAAAAAACTTAACAATTTATTAATCCCTCTTTAAAAATTTTTTACTTGCTGAATGACAGATTAACTTTCATCCAAAACATATTCTTAAAAGTGGTCTCAGATACTAAAAATCTTTCTTGGAAACATTGCTTCATATATGTACATCAAATTTCCTTGCCTTCTGTTTGTGCAAATCAACCTCAGAGGAAGGACAGAAGTTTGCCCAGAAAGGATTAATCCAGAAGGTAAGGCAATTGATCATTAGGTTCATCTCAACCTACTGCATCCCTTTAGCCTTCACTAGAAAAGCAAGAGTCAGTTTCCATCCCGTTTGCAAGAGAGGCCAACTCAGCTCAGCTAAAATCAAATCCATATTCATCAAATCTCCCTGTTTGGATCACTTATTATGTTAAAATGAAAAGTAGTATTTCAAAGGGATTCAATTTATGTTCCAAGGGACATAAGAACCATTCTTAAAATATGAATGATTCCTGCAATAAATTATTAGTGGCAACCTCTGGTCAGGTGTCTTAGAACTGTTTCAGAGAACTAAAGATGAATTCGCCATTTCTCATTCCCAGAGTTTAGAGGCCTACAAGAATGAGTTTTTTAATCTATGACTTACTGCCTGTTACTAAGTGATTCTGGCTGTGTCAATAAATTTGTTCACAGCTCTAATTGTGTTAATGAATTGAACATAATTAAACTTACAACATGTCATGAGTTTCTTCTGGCAGAACTCAGTAGATTTTTCAAAAAAAGATATCTGTGGGAAAACAAATAAATGTACTGTACAACTCCTGCCGTCACCATAGAGTCTCTGTGGAGAAAAGATTGGAATAAGAAATTTTGAAATTGGCTGTATGAAGAATATTTCTATTTGAATAAAGTTTTATTTAATTTGCAATGACTGTGACCTGTTCTTTGATTAAATTCACGAGATTGCAAGCTCCTTTAAAGGTAGAAAGTATATATTACTTTATCTTTATCTCCAACTCTAGGTAGAGTGCCTATTACATAAAAATGTATAGTAAGTGATTGTGGCCACACGAGCAAATTCAGTCTGAATAGTTCCATTTGGGGATTTGTTGGGGGAAGGCAGCCTATTTGGTCATCTCCTATGTGCTGGTCACTAGGCTCAGAGCTCTAACATATAAAATTGTAATCCCAGACTTTGGGAGGCTGAGGCAGGAGGATTGTTTGAGCTCAGGAGTTCAAGACCAGCCTGGGCAACATAGTGAGACCCCATCTCTGCAAAAAATAGCTGGGCATGGTGGCACACGTCTGTAGTCCCAGCTATTCAGGAGGCTGAGGTGGGAGGATTGCATGAGCCTAGGAGTTCAAGGCTGCAGTGAGCTATAATTACACCGCTGCACTCCAGCCTGGGCAACAGAGTGAAGCTTTGCCTCAAAAAAAGATAAAATAAAAGAAGATAAATTTGTACTTAATCCTTACAAACCCACTGAAGGGCATCTAATTACAGTAGCTTCCCCGCTTACCTGAGTCTGCTTTTAGCTGTTTCAGTTGTCCGTGGTACAGCACAATAAGATATGCTGAGGGAGAGACAGGCTACACTTACATACAGTTTATTATAGCATATTGTTATAACTGTTCTGTTTTATTATTAGTTATTGTTGCTAATCTCTTACTATGCCTAATGTAGAAATTAAACTTTATCATAGGTATGTACAGTGTGAACCCCAAAAATTTGAGACAGGTCTCAGCTAATTTAAAAGTTTATTTTGCCATGGTTGAGGATGCGCACCCATGATACAGCCTCAGGAGGTTCTGACGACATGTGCCCAAGGTAGAGCTCAGCTTGGTTTTGTACATTTTAGGGAGACATGAGACATCAATTAACATAAGAAAGATGAACATTGATTCAATGCAGAAAGGGAGGACAAGCAAAAGCAAAAAGCAAAAGCAGAAGGACTGGAAGTGGGGAGGGGGCTTTCAGGTCATAGGTAGATAAGAGACAAATTGTTGCATTCTTTTTTTTTTTTTTTTTTTTGAGACAGAGTTTCACTCTTGTTGCCCAGGCTGGAGTGCAATGGCGCGATCTCGGCTCACTGCAACCTCTGTCTCATGGGTTCAAGCGATTCTCCTGCCTCAGCCTCCCGAGTAGCTGGGATTATAGGCATGCAGCACCACGCCCGACTAATTTTTGTATTTTTCGTGGAGACTGGGTTTCTTCATGTTGGTCAGGCTCCAACTCCTGACCTCAGGTGATCCGCCCGCCTTGGCCTCCCAAAGTGCTGGGATTATAGGCATAAGCCACCTCAACTGGCGTGGTTGCATTCTTTTGAGTTTCTGATGAGCCTCTCCAAAGGAGGCAATCAGATATGCATTTCTCTCAGTGAACAGAGGGGTAATTTTGAACAGAATGCCAGGCAGGTTTGCTCTAGGCAGTTCACAGCTTGACTTTTCCCTTTAGCTTCATGATTTCAGGGGCCCAAGATATTTTCCTTTCACCACAGTCATGTGTCACACAATGACATTTCAGTCAATGACAAACTGCATACATGACAGTGGTTCCATAAGATTATAATACTGTATTTTTATTGTATGTTTTCTATGTTTAGATACACAAACACTTCCAATTGTGTTACAATTGCCTACAGTATTCCGTACAATTGTTATGTTGTACAGGTTTGTAGCCTAGGAGCAATAGGCTATACCACATACATTGGGTGTATAATAGGCTATATCATACAGCCTGGGTATGTGGTAAGCTATTCCATCTGGGTTTGTGGAAGTACACTCTATGATGTGTACACAATGAAGAAACCACCTCACAATGCATTTCTCGGAACTTGTCCCCATCTTTAAGTGATACATGACCGTATAGGAAAAAAAAAAAAAAAACAGGGCATATATAGGGTTTAGTGCAGTTTCAGGCATTCACAGGGGTCTTGGAACATATGCTTTTGTAATAATGGGGGACTTCTGTGTCTTCATTTGGTATGTGAAAAAGCTAAAGCTCAAAGAGGTTGAGTAACTTATGTGAGCCTAGATTTAAGTGGGTGGGAGGCTTGGGATTTAAATCCATGTCTACGTGACTCCCATACTTAGCTCCTTTCACGGCCCCATGCTGTGCTTAGAAAATACTTGAGGGGCAGGTGTGCCTGTTGTGTCCCTGGTTGACAAAGGTGCACTATAAATAGTTACCAAGAATTCTTTAGGCACCATACACTTTGCTTAAATAATTTGCCTTTGCCTAAATGCTTTTTTAAAAAGTAAAATTAGTTGGCAGTTAAGAAGGATTTCTGGCTGGGCACAGTGGCTCAGGCCTGTAATCCCAGCACTCTGGGAGGTCAAGATGGGCGGATCACCTGAGGTCAGGAGTTTGAGACCAGCCTGACCAACATGGTGAAACCCCATCTCTACTAAAAATACAAAAAATTAGCCGGGTGTGGTGGCACATGCCTGTAATCCCAGCTACTGGGGAGGCTGAGGCAGGAGAATCACTTGAACCTGGGAGGCAGAGGTTGTGGCGAGCCTAGATTGCACCATTGCACTCCAGCCTGGACAACAAGAGCAAAACTTTGTCTCATAAAAAAAAAAAAAAAAGGAAGGATTTCCAACTTTTTTAAAGGTATTTTATTCACATTATGTCTGCTGCAGTGCAAGGCATGGGTCTGGCATACTGGGAGTATTTAATAAGTGCCTAATGTGACAAACATTTCATTGAATTATTATTTTATGAAATATTGCTGTCAAAAGAGCACTGCTTTTAACTCTCAAGACCTAAAAGCTTGATTTTGACAAATCAGGAAAATGAAGTCAAGACCTAGACAACTTTCCTTACATGTGGGCACAATAAAAGGGAAAGAAAAACTCCTAAACCTATGGTTTAGTCCAAAGATTTATATTAATGTCCATTTTGCTAGAACCACTCACAAATAATCTTGTAAGGTTATTCGAGTTTTAGCTATTTCCTGAGAGTGCAAAGCCTGAGATAGGAAGAGGAAAGTAAGAAAAGAAGCAACGAGCTCAAATAAATTCTAATAATCTTAATATCTCTTTACAGTGTATAAGTTTCTCCAACATGCTCTGTCTTATTCCAGTCTAAGAAGAGCCACCCCATAAGCGGGGCAGGACTGTGAGCATAATTCCCATTTCACATATGCAGAAATAGAACAACTGAAGATTATGCTTAAAAAGCCCAACCAAAGCAGCTTGGGCTTACTCTTCCTCCTTCTGCAGCTCGTCACCCTCTGAAGAGCAGTTTGCCGGGGCTCTTCCATTGGGAAAGCACTGTGAGTTCCAGGCAGGCTGGCTAGGAAGGCATGAGGCAGGGGGTGGGTCCAACCTCCTCCACTAGACCCACCTCAAGAAAGCAGGGGGCATGTTGGACTGAATTCAGGGACCTCCGTGCATTGAGAGATGCTAAAAGAATGAGAATGTAAAATGCATAATTGAGGGCAGATCAGATGGCAAACGAGCTCATTTTAGCTAAGAAGCCCAAGAGAAATGATATGAATTAGTCAAGTAATCGATAGATTCCAGATATCTGAGTGCTATAGAATCCAAATCTGCAGCGTGTTTAAGTCTGTTTCTGAAAAGGTTTATTTTATATAAACACACATGATACTTTTTACTATTTTTTTAAAATAAAGTATTACATTTTGGGGAAACCTGTAACAATATTGCCTCTTAATTGATTTTTTCAAGTCCACCTTTTCAATAAAATACAGACAATCCTCACTATTTGTGAATTCCACGTGTATGAATTTGCCTGATTGCTAAAATGTATTTGTAATCCTTAAGTCAATATACTTGGTAATGTTATGTATTTTGAGGACATATATAGAGTGGTGAAAAATTGGAGTGCACATTCTTAGCTGAGGTCAAAGTGATGGTCTACCTTCTTGTTTCAGGTCTTATATACTGTAAAGCTCTTTTGTAGTCTATCAAGTGCCACCTTTTCCACATTTTTGGACGTTTTGTGGTGATTTTGCTTTTGAAAATGGATCCCAAGTGCAGTGCTAAAGGGCTGCCTAGTTTTGTTAGTCCAAGAAGGCCGAGATGAGGCTTACAGAGAAAATATATGTGTTAGATAAGGTTTCTTCAGGCATGAGTTATACTTATTAGCTATCAGTTTAACGAATCAGCAATATATATTACATAAGTTATCTTTAAACAGAAACACACATAAAACAAGGTTGTACATTGATCAGTTGACAAAAATGTTATGACCAGAGGCTTGCAGGAACCTAACTCTGTATTTTTCTTAGGAGCGAAGATTAAGTATTTGCTAATTTCGTGTTCAAAATAACTTTATAAAATGTAACTACCGCACATAATGCGAATCAACTGTGCATTTTAAGAGATAGTCTAATGAGAGTCTGGCTGGTGACTGTTGACTGTAGGTGCTAGTGTGGCACATAGTAGACACTCAATAGATGTTTTAGTGAATGAGTGAATGAAGCCAAAAGATTTACACTCTGTAGGTTGGCAAGGATATTAAATAGAACTTACGCTAACTGGTTATGTATGCAAACTACATGGAGAAATAAAGAGAATCAGGTTAAGATAGCAGAAAATAGTCTGAAGCTGACTCCCAGAGAAGAGGTTGCAGGGTAAGTACCCATTTCGCATGACTCCAGCAGCTACAGAGAAACTTGGAGGCCCAGTGACAGGGGTATCCCCAAGAAAACAAACTGGCAACACCCAGGGTGGAAAACCTGCAAAGCAGCTGTCACTTTGGCCTGCCCACAGGAGAGGGGTTTGGGAGTGGAGCCACAAAACAAAAAGTTACTATCAGTAGCTTCTAAAACCTTGTAGAAGTAGTCCCAGCCCTAACACTGAGCCAGATAGGCACATCAATCTTAAAGAAGATGAGTGCTGATTTGTTCTCATAATCATCATGGTAGGTAGATAGGTAATGGCCCCTGAGAGATGTCCATGTCCTAATCCCCAGAATCCATGACTACGTT
The DNA here is from genome assembly GCF_009828535.3 of Hylobates moloch. Lineage (NCBI taxonomy): Eukaryota > Metazoa > Chordata > Mammalia > Primates > Hylobatidae > Hylobates > Hylobates moloch. Next base: position 51,593,147 of record NW_026652293.1, read on the forward strand.
ATATGGGAAAGGGGAATTATGTTTACAAATGGAATTAAGTTTGCTAATCAGCTGACCTTAAAATCAGGAGATTATCCTGGATCATCTCTCTGGGTGGGCCCAGTGTCATCGCCAGGGTCCTTATAAGGAAGCAGGAGGCAGAAGAAGAGTCAGTGTCAGAGCGTTGCAATGTGGGAAAGACTTTGCCATCATTGCTGGCTTTGGAAAGGGAAGAGGGTCATGATCCAAGGAATGCGGGCAACTTCTAGATGCTGATGAAGGCAAAGAAACAGAGTCTCCCCTCCAGCCTCCAGAAAGGAATGCAGCTTTGCTGAGACCTTGATTTTAGCTCAGTGAGACCGATTTCGGGCTACTGACCTTTAGAACTGTATGAGAATAAATATGTGTTGTGTTAAGCCACTAAATTATTCCAGTTCAGATTGGCCCAAGGATGCGAATCCAGAGTGAAAATTCTAGTAATTTGTTACAGCATCAACAGGAAACTACTTCTATATTTGTGTGGCGTTTTAGTATTTTCAGATGCTTTCATCTATGTGACCCTGCATGATCTTTATAACTCTGGGTGAGGGAGAGATTAGAAGACCCCAAACCTGAAAGCTTGTGCCTATTAAGAAGCTGAACTGGACTCAAGTCTAGGCCTTATTTGCTTTTGTAAAGATTCCTTTAGTTCATACTTAAGAAGTTCTAAAATCTTCTGGGATCACATTCAGACATTTGGGAACCTCTAAGGGACACCCTTATAGAATTTAAATGACATTTTCTAGGACAGCCAATCAGGAGAGGCAATGGGAAATCCAATGTTTCCACAGCAGTTCACTGCCACCTTCTCTGAGGTAGCGCCATATCAGAGGCTGCTCGATAGATGTGATAGGCAGAATTTTGGTTCCTATGCCCTTCACCCTCTGGGGCTATGCCTATGAGTATGTGATGTTGCATGGCAAAAGGGACTTTGCCATTGTAATTGATGTCACTAATCAGAGACCTTAGCATTGGGAGATTATCTTGGATTACCCCGGCCATACCAATGTTAATACGTGAGCCCTTAAAAGGAGGGCTTTTCCCCTGATGAGAATGGAAAAGAAAGGGAGGCAGAGAGATTCATCAAAATGGAGATCTCACAGAGATTTGAAGCTCAACAGAGACTCAACATCACTGATGGCTTGAAGATGGAAGGAAACATTTAGATACTGTGAGAAGGAAATGAATTCTTCCAACAACCAGTGAGCTTGGAAGAGGACTTGAGCCCCAGGTGAAAAGGGTAGCCCTGGTAGATACCTTGGCTTTCACCCAGTGAGACCATAAGCAGAGAACCCAAATGAGCCACACCGTGGGCAGACTTCTGACCTACGGAATTGTGAGACAGTAATAAATATATGCTCTGTTAGGTTGTTAAATCTGTGGCCACTTGCACAACTAACGCAATAGGAAAGAGGTCATAAAAGATACAGAAGCAGGTAGGGATGTCATTCAAAAAAAGAGATAGGCTTACATTTGCAACTAAGGGACAGGGAAGGATTCTGGATAGGAGATAGAATTAAACATGGATCTCAAAAGATAGGTCTCAAATAAAAAATTCAGCAGTGGCCAGGTGCAGTGGCTCATGCCTGTATCCTAGCAATTTGGGAAGCTGAGGCGGATGGATCACCTGAGGTCAGGAGTTCAAGACCAGCCTGGACAACATAGGGAAACCCCATCTCTACTGAAAATACAAAAATCAGCGAGGCATGGTGGCGTGCACCTGTAGTCCTACTTACTCTGGAGACTGAGGCATGAGAATTGCTTGAACCTAGGAGGTGGAGGTTGCAGTGAGCCAAGATCACACCACTGCACCCTAGCCTGGTAACAGAGTGAGACTCCATTTCAAAAAATAAAATAAAATAAAATAAAACAAAACAAAATAAAATAAAATAAAACAAAATAGGGCAAGTGAGTGTGGAGGTGGGAAGAAATTCCCAGAGAAGGGAACAGCCTGAGTAAAGGCAGGGAGTGGAGCTCAGGATCCATCCCAGGACCAGAACATGCTGTAAACAGAGCCAGGGTCATAACCTTCTCATCTAGATTCTGGAGAATTATTCCAGTTCAGATTGGCCCAAGGGTGCGAATCCAGAGTGAAAATTCTAGCCTGGGTGTTAATTAAGTGACATCCTGAAGCCTCCAGCTGAGATTAAAGAAGATGCATTCCAGTTTGGTCCCAATCCCAGGATAAGTTCTCTCTGTGCGTTGCAGATTCCAGGACCACGCAGAGTTAATACTTACTCTGGAGCTAACTCAGACTGACCCCAAAGGCAGGGGAAGCTGGGTGAGAAGCTGGTGCTGCAGGCTGCTTGGGAGGGAGTTCGGGGCAGTATTGGTGGGTGCCAGAGCTCTGACTGCCAACCTTTCACATCAATAAATAAGATTCATCCCATCCAGTCATATCTACTAGCTCTGTTACCTTGAAAAGTATAGTGGAGAATAAAGTGAATAAAGTGAGAATTGTCTACTCGGCAACTTGCAAGCCTAAATGGGTAGATGGTTTCGATGACAACAGTCAATGTTGAGCAATGGAAATGATGACTCAGGAGGTGTTTCTGATGTCCAATCATCTGCAGTGACTGCAATGACTCAACATCCTTGTTGAGAAGACTGACAAATCTCCCATAGAAGCCTATTTCTTCAGGTGTAAAGATGGTGAGCTCCTAGGGTCAGAGAACCTGCCTCTGAGACCTCTCTTGCCATCTACAATCAAGTGTGCTTTACAAATGTTTTGTGGTTGTGGTGAGTATAAATAAGACAATAATGGTTTCTATTTGGAAGTCACACCCAATAAGGAGTTGAAGTTTTTTTGGTGAGTTCAGTCTTCAAAAACATGCATCTGACCTCCATCCACCTACCTCCACTGAAATAATATGTATCTATATATCATTTAGATTTTTAAGAATCTTCTCTTGGTATAGGAGACAGAATCAAGTGGGGCAGTCTCAAACAGTAGGTTTTCAATGCAGTGGCAGGGAAGAAGTTCCCAGCAGGGGCAGGAAAAGAGGGAAACTTGGGATATTTGGAGACCAACAAATGCTCTCAGAGAATGACATCTGTTCCATTAGAAAGGAATGGCAGTTTTCTTTTTTTTTTTTTCTTTTTCGGGAGAACAGGGTCTCGCTATATTGCCCAGGCAGGTCTCGAACTCCTGGGCTCAAGCTATCCTCCTGCCTCTTGCCTCCCTGAGAGCTGGGATTACAGGCGTAAGCCACCGCGCCCAGCCTAGGAATGGCAGTTTTCAACATAATATATTGTAATTCTGTTTTCCCAAGTTCTTCTGGCTTAAACCCAAGAAGGCAGTGAAACCAACACTGGCTATGGAGTCAGGAAGCCATGAGTCTGAATTCCAGCTCCACTGTCAATGAACGCATGTCTGTCTCACCTGGGATAATGTGAGAATTCAACATATTCAAGGAGAGAATACCTGTGAATCTTCTGGCAATGTGCTCCCAAATGTTCCTGGTGATTGCATCTCTGTATTCTGTCATTCCTCTGCAGTCTTGAAGAGCCTTGCAAGACAACTGGGACAGGTGTCCTGTTCATGGAAAATAGTATAGGTTTCCCTCCTTAGTGAAGAAGATTACAACAGGGAAAATTCTGCCAAGTGGCCACCAGCCTGAAAATGTGCCCACTCTGTGGACCTTTTTTCACTCGTGTTTACTCTAAGAGAAGTTTCTTTTTCTGCGAATGAGAGCTGGGCTGTCACCTTCGTTCAGGCATCCTGTGCTCTCCGTCATGTCCGTCACACATATGGTGCCTGGCAGGGTGCACCTCCACTCCAAGGCCCTTTCTGGAGAGCATCTGCTAACCCTGCCAGCCTGATGCCTCCAACCTCAGCACCACCTTTTCCCAGGTTTCTTGCTGAATCAACCAATTAGCTCAGATCGTCTCTGACTGCTTTGAACTATGTCTTGTTAAAACATGGGTGGATAGGGACCTGGTGAAGTCCAAAAGTCACTCTAAAAATGAAGTCTCTTAATACAGCTCCGATGCCAGAAACTCCTCTCTCTTCCATTTAATGCAGTTAGCAGCCTTAGTGCTCTAGTTTTCAGTGTGACTTCTAGGAGAATCCTGGTAGGGATTTGGAGCAATGCCTTCCCTGAAGCATTCCTCACGACATTTCCTCCAGGATCTTTCCACAACCTAAAAGCAAACTGCACAATTTATTTTGAAAAAAATAAAACAAAAAAAAACTGTGCTCAAGGGATCAATGATATATTAAATCACAGATTATCTTTCCTTTAACAGCTGCACCTCAGCTCATCATATCCTTGTGACAGTCCCAATACTTAAGAGTCAAATGATGACACTAAAGTTTCCACCTCTCTGCAACCGGTTTTTGATAAGACTAAACTCTCTCTGGAACAATAGTCCTACCTGCACTTTCTGAAAGCATGTTTCTGCAAGGCTACCCTGTACTTTTGTGAGCCAGGTAGACAGTGAGAACAGAGTTGTCCTGTCACTCTTGGAAACTTTGTCTAGTAACTTAGGTTTTTTTTTTCTTTGGAGTTGGTGTCTTGCCCTGATTCCAAGTACTTATTTTGGTTCCTAAAATTATATTGAGGAATGCTTAAAAGCTAACTAGAAACTTAATATTAAGGGAAGCTCATAAAAGCCTGTTTTACATAATACATAAAGACTCTTTTAACTCCAAAATGTCCCTTTGGAGGTTATTTATTTGTTATAAGTAAAATAGTGTCATTAAACTACCTTTCGCTACCTCTGGTGTTTATTCTTCAACCTGAGAACTACTCTGATTTGACCAAGCAAGTCTATCAATCAGTTCCTCATACAAACTCTGGAAACTTTTACAAATGAAAACTTCAACCAAAAACCACAAAGAAAACCTACATTTTAGTGGTGATATCTTCCTTAATTGTTTACAAATTGCTGTGATATCACAGTTGACATCATAAAGGGGAAGAAGAAGAAATATACATAAATCAAGCTTTTTTCCATATTTAAACTATTTCTTCTGACTAAATGGATTATTTTAGGTTTGCACATTCAGTGTAATTAGTGCATATGGTCCAGCTGTGAAGAAATAGCTGAGGACTCCTAACTTATTATTAATTAGGCTCATTAAAATGCAAGTAAGAGAACGTTGCCTAGGTAAACAATACCTTATGTCAAAAAGTCATTACTTGACAAGAGCTAGTCTTCCTAACTAAAGTCATTACTGATATTTGGCAGAGACTTTTTTTTAAAGCACCATGGGTGCCAGTTAACTACTTTTGACTGACATCAAGGACAGACATGCAGAGCTGGAAGGAGCTGGTGGTACAGCACAGCAATTCTTTTCACATCATTTCAAAATACGTCTGGGGGAGGTTAAAGGTTGACAGCCCAATGACAGGCCTTCTTCAACTGCCGTGGTGTCACAGCAGGAGCATGTCAGGAAAATTTCCTCGGCCTCTCTGAATTTCTTACATGTTCACATTTCTTTTCCTGTCTCACAAGTAGGGAGGGATTGGCAGCTTTGTGACAAACACCTGGGAAAGAAAAATGTACATTATCCCTGTTAGGCACCAGGGAGGTGTGGAGGTGAAAAGACACCTGAGCTTGAGGGGGAAGTCTCTGCTGATCCTTTGCCAAATCAAAAGGGGGGGGCAGGCCATACTAGTCCACAGGGACATCACATACTGGCCCCACTTCCTGTAACTTTGCACACTCTTCCAAGGGAGTTTACAGGTTAGTTGTGGTTTCTGTCCCCTGGAAACACAGCTCCACAGCCTGGTAACCCAGGAATTAGCTCAACTAACTTGGTAGAGGTCTTTCCAGCCTGCTGAGTGTGTGAGACCACAAGCAAGGTATGCAGAATGAACTCCAGTCTTCCATACTCTGGCCTCGGAGAGTGCCCAACTTCATGGTCAGACACTGTAGTCAGGATCTTTGAAGGTCTCGGGACTATTCCCCAGGCATAATCTTGTCTCTTAGATTTCTTTGTTTGAGTGCAACAGAAGCAGCAGCATACACATCAGCTGATTTCTAGAGTTCTAGAAATGTTTCCCTGTCTTTAAAAGTCTATGCACGCTTCCATATAAATCACGGCAGGAATGCAGGCTCTGGTCTAAATGGATCAAAAGAAGCTATTGACAGATGCTGAAATGAGTGTCTACCCTTAACACTGGGTCAATTGATAAGTGTCTGACCTAGACTTTTGACTGACATGAAGAGCTGTCAAGAAGAAATCTTCTTTCCCAGTGATGACAATAAGGCAGGAGGAGAGCAGAGGGAGGAAAGAGAAAATCAAGGAACGGTCTCACTCCCTGGTAGACACAGTCGTGTCCTCTTAGATGCACCCCAGGAAACTGCATGCTCAGTTATGATGTCCATTCAGCACCTGTGCTTGATAAAGGACTGGAGGAGTACAGTTAAATCCAAGAATTCCATGAATGGGACTTGGAAAAATACTAAAGTTTGTCTTGATCAAATAAAATCTTATCATTAATATTACCTTTAACCCACATTCCAAAATCATTATAGGAGAAACATGAAATTTAAAGCAAAATTTTTTCCATGCTACCACGTAGGAAAGTTTACGTCCTTGAATAGAAATATGCACCAAAATGTTAGAGAGGACCAGAAGCACGCAAATCTGTGCTATTCCTGTTTTAGCATCTAGCAATGACCTTTTCAAGGGGAATGTTATAGAGTGTATCCTATTTTTGCAATATCACTTACCCTATATTTTAATACAGCCAATATCCACAAAGTTAGTTTAGATATCTTTGCATATCAAGACGCTGTCATTTTATATTCCTGATTTTTCCTTTTGCATTGTGACGATGTGTCCTGACAAACAACAGGATTCCATTATTAAATAGTGATGCTACCCAAATCCAGGCTTGTCTTGTGCTTAATGGCTGCTGCTATTGCTCCACAGAGATGCCTCTTCCCAACTAGAAACTGTGTTAACTGACTCTCACATTGACTTCCAATCCTCACCACAACCTTGCGAGGTCGGTATTATGACCACTACTTTGCAGATGAGAAGCTATAGCCCAGAGAGGTTAAGAAACCTGCCCAAGAAAGCCGGTAAACTCGCTTTTTGGCAAAATTGGAACTATATGTAAAAGAACAAGGCTGGTGCTGCCCCCAGGAGGCCACTGTACTGCAAGCAGCTGCACAGACCAATCTGGAGACAGATATGCCGTTGGGGGACTGTGGAGGGCCAAGTCGGGGATGAAGGGGTGGAATCCTGCTTCTACTGCACCAATCCTCAGGCCTTTGTATGCTTTTCTAAAGTTTGAGGAAAGAAGGCAAGGCGCGGTGGCTCACGCCTGCAATCCCAGCACTTTGGGAGGCCAAGGCGGATGGATCACCCGAGGTCAGGAGTTTGAGACCCGCCTGGCCAACATGGTGAAACCCCATCTCTACTAAAACTACAACAGTTAACCGACCATGGTGGCGGGCGCTTGTACTCCCAGCTACTCCCAGCGGCTATACTCCTCCCAGCTGAGGCAGGAGAATTGCTTGAACCCGGGAGATGGAGGTAGCAGTGAGCAGAGATTGTGCCACTGCACTCCAGCCTGGGTGATAAGAGCAAGACTCTGTCTCAAAAAAAAAGACTAGGCTGGCAAAGTGGTTTGGTTTTGTGTCCCCACCCAAATCTCATCTGGAATTCTAACCCCCATGTGTCGAGGGAGGGACCTGGTGGGAGGTGATTGGATTATGGGGGTGGTTTCCCCTTGCTGTTTTCATGATAGTGAGTGAGTTCTCATGAAATCTGGTCGTTTGATAAGTGTCTGGTATTTCCCCTCCTCTCTCTCTCTCTCCTGTCAACTTGTGAGGAAGGTCCCTGCTTCCTCTTTGCCTTCTGCCATGATTGTAAGTTTCCTGAGGCTTTCCCAGCCACGTGGAACTGTGAGTCAATTAAACCTTTTTTGTGGATAAATTACTCAGTCTCAGATAGTATCTTTGCAGCAGTGTGAGAATAGGCTAACACAGCTGGACAGTTTTCAGGCTTGAAAAATGTAGAGAGTTTTAGCAAGCCCCTGCATTGGGTTTATGGTAAGTAGAAGAAGCTTTTGCTGAATAGCTTCCATTGCTCCTTCTCCATCTCACCTTGCTCTCTGCTCTTCAACCCTTACCTCTAGAGACTGCAGGAATGAGTTCCAGTGTCCTCCAGTGTCTGGTTGGTTTCCCTCAACAACAGTGCTAGAATCTTATCACAAATCGAGTGAAGGAGGAAAATGAACCACAGTATGAATTTTCCTGGTTCCCCATGAGTAACCTTTACAGAAAGTCCTTGCTCCTCTAAATAGGGCAATTCTATACAACTCTTTTCTCTTCAAAATTCCAATAACTTCGTCGTTCCTCCTTTTGAGCCTAGAAGTGATGGCCGCTCTGCTATAGCTAACCCTTGATTCTCAAAGTATTGCTAAGCAGTCCTCTTGACCCATCCACACATTTGTAATTAGTCTCTTTGCAAATCAATTCCTTCTGAATATCCTTATTTGGGCATAATGCCTGTTGGGACCCTGCCTAGACAAAGGTCAGCTATATGTATCTCCTCCCTGTATGTCCAAGAAATTTACTCTAGCTCCACTTGGAAATCTGGTCCACAACATGGAATGAGTCCTGAAGGTAAAAATGGCCAGGCCCTTCCCTCTAGTAGTGCAGAAGTCAGCAAAATCCAGATGCCCTCACTGTCAGAAAGTTATCACCCCAGACGACCTTCTATTAGTGTCCACTAGCACTTTACATATGTTAGCTAACATAATTCTTATAGCACCCTTCTAAGGTTGGTATTATTTTCATCCCCATTTTATGAATGAGAAAACTGAGCCTAAGGTTGGTAACTTGACTGACGCCACATAGTACATGGCAGAACTTGAAAGTGGCCAGCAGCAAGGTCCTAAATTTCCCAGGTAAGCTTGGCAGTCTGTGAAAATGACAGAGGCTGGCATGATCTATGGGGCATTCTGCAAGCATCTTGTACTTTTGGCTTCCCAAAACATAAAAGGACTTAAAATGTTCTATTCCACATGAAATATGTCCATGATGACACCAAGACAAGCCACTTCAGACAACTGCATATCTAATTGTGTATTTGACATCTCTACTTGGATGTCTAAAGATACCTTGAATTGAACATGCCCCAAATAAAACTTTTTATACTACTCCCACTGCAAACCCAAATCTGCTCCTCCTATAACCACGCCCTCTCAGTAAGTGACAACTCCACTTTTCCAGTTGCTTAGGCTGAAAACCCTAGGTCATCTTTGATTCCTCTCTTTCCTTCATGCCTCTCATTCATCCTGTATATAAACCCTGTCGGCTCTCTGCCCCTTCTCCATCTCACCTTGCTATCTGCTGCTTACCCCTTACTTCTAGAGACTGCAGCAATGGCAGCAATTCAAGCAAGTGGCTTGAATAGTGTCCCCTCCAAAACCCATACCCACTCAGAACCTCAGAATATGACCTTATTTGGAAATAGCGTCTTTGCAGATGTAATTAGTTAAGGATAGAGATGAGATCCTAATGGATTATAGTGGGCCCTAAATCCAATGACTGGTGTCCTTATAAGAAGAGGAGCAGAAATAGAGACACAGAGAAAAAGGCAATGCCAATGAAGACAGAGGTAGGGACTGGAGTAACGCTGCCCCCAGGCAAGGAGTGCCAAAGATTGACAGCAGTCGCTAGAATCTAAGAGAAAGGCAAGGAATGGTTTCTCTCTCAGAGCCTCTAGAAGGAATCAATCCTGTTGACAACTTAATTAGTACCCCTAACTTCCTGAACTATGAGAGAATACATTTCTCTTATTATTATTATTATTATTATTATTATTATTGTTATTGTTATTTGTATTTTTAGTAGAGATGGGGTTTTGCCATGTTGGCCAGGCTGATCTCAAACCCCTGGCCTCAAGTGATCTGCCCACCTCAGCCTCCCAAAGTGCTGGGATTACAAGCATGATCCAGTGCACCTGGCCTATCTCTCTTATTTTAATCCATCAAGTTTTAGGCAATTTGTTATGGCATCCCTAAGGAAACTAACATACCATCCTTTTAAAATATACCAAGAATATAACCACCACTTGCCACCTCGATTGCCATAACCCTCTAAGATATCATGTCCCTGGATGAATGCAATCACCTCCTAATACTCTATTCTTACCTCCTCAAGAGTCTGTTCTCGACTCCTCAAACAGAATGATCCTATTAAAATATATTGCTTCAGTTTGTGTCATTTTTCTCTACTGAGGTCGTGGAATTATGATTGCATCTACTATTACTATTAAGATGTTATGAAGGATGCTATCTGATACACCTCATGATTATCTCTTTTTAAAAGCTCAAGAAAAATTTTTCATGTCTCAGGGCCAAAATCAGATTATGCTTCCCCAGAACAATGGTTTATTATTTATCTTTTACCTGACTGTGTTCTTGACTTTGATTTACCAGCTATGAAACTCAGATGCAAATTGCAGCCCACCTCTAGCTCCCAAATTAATTCACATTTGCATTCATTTTGTGATTTATGCTTACCTTTGATTTAATTTTTTTTGCCTGCCTTGGTTTTCCTTTTATTCTAGTATCCTCACTTACAAAAAATATTTTGAAAAGTATTTTAAAAGTGAATTTTTGTAAGCCACTTTCACTTTTGTGTGTTTTTGAAGACAAACAGAAGGATAAAAACGACAAAAAAAACACTGAATAATATCAGGCCATTCCTCTTACCAAAACACTGTATAGACTCCCTACCTTCCACAGGATAAGAGCCGAAATCCCTATGGGAGCACATACAGCCCCATGCCATCTGGCCCTATGGCCTCTTGGATTTCTTCTCCTACCACCTTGCCCCTTTCTCACTCTGCTCTGGCTACAGTGGCCTCTGTCCTCCTCCTTAGTATCTCAGGCTTGCTGCTGCCTTCCCCTGAGCTCCCCATGGCTCACTCCTTACTTCCTTGAAGCCTTTGCACAAAAGTCCCCTTCTCCATGCAACTTACATCCACCACCTTATCTTAAATAACAACCCCCGTCATGCTCAGTCTCTTACTCTGCTTAATGTTTTTTCCCATAGCAGTCAGCATCTAACATACTATAAAATTCAATTACTTATGTGTATAATGACTATTGTCTGTCTTGCCCCCACAGTAAAGTTTAAGTTTCATAACACAAAAATCATTTTTTTTTTATACTCCACGTACCTAGGAGAGTACCCAGAACACAGAAAGCACTCCAAAATATTTGATAAATTGGTGAATGGATGGATGAATGAATGAGGGAAAGAGAAGTAGAGGAGGTTAAAGAGGTGTCAGGGGCCAGATTATGTACGGGCTTTCAAACTCTGGGAAGGAATTTAAATTTCATTCTAAGTAGAAGAGGGATGGCATCTAACCTTTGTGAAGTATTTAGTTCATTGTCTATCCATCTGAGGGTCCAATTTTCTCTGCCACTGTAGAGGGTCATTTGAACAACTTTGTGAGCCTGTGGATAATATCAGGATCTTTAAAAATCCTTATATATGAACTTGCTTCAAAATAGAACCAAGAGTTTGTTTATTTGCCTCAAAGATGATAACCAATTAATTCGTTTAAAAATATCAGAAAGAGATGACAAACGTGAGAACCATTTACTGAACTGGTAACTGAATCTTCATGATGAATGAGCAGAGTCCTGCTTTATTTGCAGTCAGGAAGGCTGAAATGTTAGTTCAGAGGAAAAGGCAGTCAGCTTCTATACCTCACTGGGGTTTTGCAGCAGTATGTGGCTTCCTGGCCTACACAGCTCAGCAAATGTTGGCATTTTAGGACAATTCTGTATGTGGCCAAAAATGTTCAGTAATTGAGAGTTGCGTCAGCCTTAGCTGGCATCCCTTTCTGTTTGTTCGTAAAATGTTTGTGCCTTCATCCCAGAGAGTGGGAAATTACCTTTTAAAAGCCTCATCTAACTTTCCTCTGAGCTAAAAGGTCCATCTCCAGTAACATTTGTATTGTTTTCCCCTTCTGTTTTAGTGCTGCAAATTGGTTATCAAAATACTTCTCTGACCTTCCCCTTCCCTCTCCATCACACACTGACATGTCTAGCCTAAATTTGCGTCTTGCATCACCTCAGGAAACTCATGGCTAATTTCATTATTTGGGAGAGAAAAATGCAAATGAAGCCAGACAGCTGGTGCTCTCCTCGAGGCTGCGAGTGATGGAGGGGCCGAGGCCCACCTCATCAGAGGCCCTCACACCCTCCTGCTCAGACAGGCCCTGGCGGGGAGAGAGCAGGGAGACTGCTGGAGCAGCAGGAACAGATGGCTAGGAGGGGAAAAGATGGAGAAGCCCAACGTGCTGGAGAGACTGGGGAAAGGTGGAGTGTCAGGCGCCGGGCAGTCAGATGCAGCACACAGGACAGGGATGGGCACTTGCAATCCCTGAACACCGTCACTTCCGGAAAGACAACGGAGCCCTGGAATTCCATTTGGTGGCACTGTCTGCCAGTGGCAATTGGCAATGTCTCTGCTCTTACCTCCGTGGCCACACCTACATTTCATTTTCTGTTTCTGCATGCTCAACATCCTTTTTTCCAAAAAGGAGACGTCGATGACAGAGCGAGAAAAATAATAAAAATAAAGGAAAAGGGAATGAGAGCCCATTGCTTTTGTTCTGAATGAGCCTCAGTCTGCAAACCCAAGTGTGTGAGAGACATCTAACTTTATTTTTCTATTGTAATTTCATTTTCTCATCATGCCCTGCTGGAGTGATGGAAACTTTATTTCGTTCAGCATCCTCTCTTCCTCTGGAATTCACTGAAATAGTAGGAGACTTAGAAAGTCCTAAGGGGGGGGCATGAAGCCCTTGTGTCATCTGTCCACACTGCTCACTGCTGGGGTATCCATCATTCCCTTCAGCCCTTTGGTGGTTGGTCCATATGGATTGCTGCTGAAGGGAGCTTCATTGGCTGCTCCATTTCTTCTTATTATTATTCCAGGTCCTTCTGGTATGCACTGCTATCAGTCTAGTGTGCCAAGACTGTGCCAGCCTGGAGAAACTTCGTGGGCTATCTCAGGCTCCATCTAGCCTTTGACACTCAGGCTCATGGGGATGATTCTATTCCTGCTTCTCCTTCTCAGCAGGCAGGTTACACCAACACCTGCACACTCTTCCCTTCCCTGCTAAGTCATCTTTAAGAATCTTCATCTAGTCTGGGGCAGTAACCTGGTCTCTGCTCATTCTGCATTCTCCCAAGGTCTCAACCTAGACCGCAGCTTAAGGAAAAGGCAAGAAAAACAAACAAACAAACAAGCAAACAAACAAACTGGAGTTAGTACTTCAAAGATAGGTGCTTATCTTTAAAAAAGATGGGCATGTAAAATGGGGCTTCCAGCCAAATCCATTTGGGATGAATCTGGGATTTGGTTCTCTTTGAGACAACGTGTTGGGATGTCGGGTTGGGTAAGGCCACCTTGTCCACCCCACAATCTCTGGAACCATGAGCCATCTAAGGGGTCCCTCAGGTCTCCCATGGGGGATTTAAGTGACATTCTGATCTGAGGAGCAGAGTAGGGCTGATTTATAGCAGCATGAACACCTAAAATCCTGCCAATATTGAATGCTGCCTATACTGCAGGGACCACATTGTTGAGAAAGTAGGGAGAGGGGAAAGGAGGAGGAGTTGGACGCACAGATTTAATCACGGCCTTCGAACCATTCCACTGATTGCAGAAAGCCTGGAGAGGGCTCGCTGGAGACTTGTAATCATTCCTTCGATTGCACTGGGCCTTTTACATTTTATAACACTTTTGCTTTGATTATCTTGCTCTGTATTCACAATATGTCTGTGAAATAGGAGTATTTTAAAGGCGAGGAACTAGGCAGACATGAAAAGTAAGTAGTGAAGTCCTTAGGGGCTCAGCTAGGTCTCCTCATTGTCCTGCATTTTTTCTTCTTGCCTCCCCTGTCCCACCCCACTTTGTGGGGCCCAGTAAACTTTGTCCTCTCCCTGGTACACTACTCTGTGTGTACATAACTAGGCACGATCTTATCTCACCCTGACTAGCCAAATGATCAGGTTCTCACGATCCATGAGACCCAAACACATGTTGAGTTGAGTTGATCTTAGTTCTTCCCATCTATTGAATGTGCTTTGAATGACTCAGACCTTCGAGAAACTGACCTGGCTGCTGGTCATTAGCACTATTCTGCCTTTTATAGGAATTAAGCAGAAATTATTCCATTTCTTTGAACATTTGGGAACATATGCAGAGTAAAGTATAAATGCTTGCAGAATGCCTTTGTTTGCATATTGCAGTTTTTCAGAAATTATCTCCCTTCAACACATCAAAGGCTTTGATTTCTACTAATTCTAATAATATTCAGGGTGAAGGAGAAACTGAGGCACAACATCATGAGTTCACATGGAAAAATCATGAGTTCACATGGAAAAAGGCAGAATTTTCGACGTGAATTATCTCAGTTTATATACCTTTTAAAATTTTTTCCTATGTTTTCTCCTTTTTACACACTGTCTGCCCTGTGGGCTGTGGTGCACATTGACATGTGTTATTGCATTGTCGCTATCCTATTTTTCCAGGTAAGGACAGTGAAACTCTGAAAGGTTAAGTCACTCAGACCCAGCATGCAGTGTTGTCTCCTTCTGCCCGCTGCCTGTGCTACACATTCTGGGCGCTGTTGCTGAGCTCGGCTCAATGGCTTCACACCTCCCTTTCAGGGAAAAGCAGCTGCACTGAAGTTCTGTAAATGCTGTAATAGAATTTGTTAACCACTTCCACATGATTTTTAAAGTAAATGTCACACTGCATTGTAACAGTGAGCTAACAACACGTTAGCGGGTTCTCACTCTCATTTAATTCACTTTTCCAATACTGAAGTTACTGTGATGCCTGCAAGGACAGCCACGTTCAGTGAATTACTTGGCAGCTGGGCCATTTATTTCTTCACTTCTCCCTTGCTGCCTCCCTGGGTGGTTTTTGAAGTTTAGTTATTGCTATGCTTCCTCTCATGCTGCTATCCCGGGGAGAATGGAGCTGTTGGTTTCAGGAGCAGTCAGATCCGCACCACTCCAGCCTGGCTGCAGAAGCGCCCCCTAGTTCCCTTTGTCTGCTGCTCTGCCCAGAGCTGGAAGCATAGGCTGAGCTGCTGCTGGCTGTCAGCTTGCAGCCTCTGATATTGTTACGAGACGAATTATGCCCCTCCTGCCCCCCACTGCCCTCAATTTGTATGTTGAAATCCTAATCTCTAGTACCTCGGAATGTGATCGTATATGGAAACAGGTCCATTGAAGAGGTAGTTAGTTAAGTGGAGGTCATATTGGAGTAGGCTGAGCTGCTAATCCAACATGACTGGTGTCTTTATAAAAAGGGACAATGTGGACGCAGAGACACACACAGGGAGAATATCGTGTGAAGACTGGAGTTATTCAGCCACAACTAAGGAACTTCCAGAAGCCAGGAGAGAGGCTTGGAACAGATCCTTCCCTAGAGCCTTCGGAGGGTGTGTGGCCCCACTGACACTGACCTCAGACTTCAGCCTCCAGAGGTGTGAGATGATAAATTTCCGTTACTTAAATGACTCCATTTGTTGTACTTTGTTATGTCCATCCTAAGATACTGCAAACATCCACATTTTCCCCATTTTTCCCACCCAAAAGAGCCTCTGAAGAAGGCCAAAGAAAGGAGCCCCAAGAATCTACAAAACCCCTAGAGCTCTGGGATCTAATGATCACTTCATTGGATGGATTTTCTTCTAGAGTCTCTTGAAGGAGAGACAATCCCAGCATTCCATTGTGGAGCTCTAGGGAGGTGGGACTTACAGGAGCACAGCTCTGGCCGAATTATATGTACACAAGCCTACACTGGTCAATAGCAAGGAATTTGAAAGGATGCCATGGGCACCTCCTGCATCCTAGTAGCCCCTGAATGCTTAGACAATAAGTCTCTGTTTCTGTCTCCAGCCCAAGGTGATGCAGACTTCGAATTAGGAGCATGCAGTAGTGATATTATCTGCATATGATTTTACTAGGCCCATTTTAACAACAATAATAATAACAAGAATAATGACATCAATAGTCACCACCACAGCGACTCAGCTGTTTGTTAAGCAATAACTGCATGCCAGGGGCACACACTCTCTCACTTCCCTGCTGTGTGATACTGGGTAACTCAATCACTCTGTGCCTCCGTTTTCTAATCTGTAGGATAGAAATAATAATACATAAAGAATTTTAAACTGTTAGCTATTATTATTATCATAGATGACATGAATATATCTTCCCATTTTAAAGATGAGTAAACTGAGGATGGAAGGGAAGCAACTTACCGAAGGTCACTGTCAAACAAGCGACTCCTGTTACCACCTCCGGGTGAGGAGTCCCAGTGCACGGTAGATAGCAAAAAGCTTAACAACGCTTACCACCAGGAGCAGCAGTCCCAGAATGTCAACCTGCTGCAGGGTTTGCAGGCAGCAGGGTCACCAAGGAAGACATGACTCACGCAGACACCGATAGAGCAATGCTTTAACACATGGAAAAGAAACAGAGTGAGATTAGCTTCAATAGGGAGCCTCAGTCTACAGTGCCAGTGAGTCTTGCTCTGGCTGATGCAGGGAGATGGTCTGCACATACCTCTCTCATGCTGCAGGCAAAGAACTCTGTTCCCTCCCTGCCGGGAACAGATAGAGCAGTGGAGTTGACTGAGTGCCATAGGACACACACTTAAGTAGAACAATAATGTGCACATCAAGGTCTGAACAGGGAAAGGTATTCCCAAACAAAGAGATACGCCCGGCTCAGGTTGTGAGGGCTCCTTATCTCTTTGCAAGGAAATGTGCCGGCCCAAGGTACATCCTTATGCAACCATTGCAGGGGTCAGAAGATGGGGTGCACATGACTGCCTTTTCCAGTAGTCATGCAAGTAGTAATTAATAGAGCCAGGACTTGACTTGGGTCATTTTTTCCAACTTTTGTATGTTACCTACTGACTGTGGGCAAGATACAGTGTTAGGCACTGTGAGGTCTGCAGCACTGATTCAGATTCAGAAGTCAAGTTCTTCCTCAAAAAACCTAGTAATGGAGAAAATAAAGGTATGCTCATGGATAGAACAGAGATTTTGATTTTAAAATCTCATTCTTTAATAACATATTCAACAAATTCTCAATGGATATTGAGAACGTGACATTGCAGGGGCCATTCCAGGCACTGAGGTACAATGATGAACAAAATGGCGTCTTCCCCACAGGGCTGACTGTGGATACACAGCCCGGGAAACAGGCAAAGAAGTGAACAAGAAAATCACTGTGGCATGAATGTGTGAGGCACTATGCTAGGCCCAAGAGATAAACACAGAAAAAAATAAACACCTGAAACTATAGTCCTTGTCCTTGTTGGACACACAGTCTAGAGGTGAGACAGAGAAGAACTGGGTAATTACAGAATCAGACCATGAGGGAAGCTGTGCAGGGTGTTGTGGGGTACAGAGAAGGAACATCTCAAATTCAACTCCAGTATCATTCTTCCAGGAAGCCTCCCTGGAGGAATAAATGTGAACAGGTAACTAGAGTAACTATGTCACTTATTGTCCCAACTGCTGAGTATAAAAGTCAGTGTCAATATAAGTATACTAGGACAATAAGCATAAGCCAGGACAGCCTTGGAAAGTAGAACATAGGGTCAATCTACAAATAACCAAATAGATCAGAGGGAATATTTACAAGAAAAAAAATGGAATAGGAATGGTTGAAGAGCACTTATTGATGTAGGATTGGCAGGAGTTTACTGAGGAGACACAGCAAGGTTTGGGAAAATCATCACCTGTCCAAAAAACATATATATTAATATATTCATTTACAAATGTGCATGATATATATCATCTATGTATCTAGATATATAGATAAATGCACACAGATATGATTGCCACACAAAACAGAATGCTTACTTTTTCATATGAGAATCAGGCTTGATTTCTTCTTTCAGTTAATCTAACACAGTAAAGAATATTAGTTATAGGCTTTAGAATCTGAGTTTGCATAGGGATTTGACCACTTGCTAACAGTGTGATCTTGGCTAGAATATTTAACCTGTCCAAGTGTCAGTTTCCTTATCTGTAAAGTGGGGTTAATAACACTTAATTCAAAGGATTGTTGTGAGAATTAGATATGTCTATTGTTGGAACATAGTAAAATCTTCAGTAAATAATATTTTTTGTATCTTTTAAAATAGTTTATGAAGGTATGTACATATGTACATATTGGTTATAAATGTATACATACTCAATGCTAAATTTTGCTAAATGCAAAAGATTTAGAAAATAAAGAGGTATAGAGAATAGAACACAAGTTACCTATTAAGTAGTTTACATAATCTAACTTGAGGAAAAGGATAATGTAACTGAAATGGTCAAGGGTTGGATCTTGCTTCAGGCATGGCTGGATCCAGAGGCAAATCCCTTGCCATCCAGGGTCTACTCTGAGCATTCCTAACCAGCTGTCTTGCTGCAGGGGACACAGTAGCTGCCAAGGACCACAAATGGGCATACCTCTAGAGGAACAATCCCAGTGGAAATTGAGCTTCTCCTCTAATAACTCCCCCAAAAATATGGAGAAATCTCTGAACAGCCCATCTTGGGTCTTGTGTTAAACCTCCAACTTGTCTGAGTACTCTGACTAGCAAGGTCAAAGTGTATGTTTTCCTGACTGGGGTTGAGGAGGGCAGTCATCCCTACCTGAGTCTAGGAAAGGAGAACTCTGCAACCAACAAGTGGGACAATTAATGCAAACTGTGACAAAATAACCCATACTCATGGGGCAAGTCGTCCCAGATTTTTTTTTGTATGCAAAAATATATATAATATGACCTTCTAAAAAGGTTTTTGTTACAAAATAGATTACACTATATACTTTAAAAAAATAACTTACTAATATACCATAGAGTTTGTATTGATGTGAATAAATATAACACTAATAAATCTTTTTAAAATGGTTGCATAGTATTTCACTATGTGACCACCTCCTACTTTATTTAACTATCATCTTATTAATTAAATGAATGGGATGGAGGCTTTAGGAAAGGACTATAGTGTGACTGATTAGAGATATGTTTCTGTCTCCTCTTATTTGTGGCCCTGGGTGATGTGTGTGCAAGTGTGCACTGAAGTGCACAAGATGGGAAGGGCACAAGGATATTTACATGATCTAGGGTCATCAGAAAATGCCCATGCACTTGAGACAAAAACAACATCAGAATTCACGGCCCCTTGGCAACCTTAGAATCACGTTATCAGCCAACCCATGGGCTCTAGCAAGCATTTAAAGCACATGACTTAGACTTAGTCCTCATCAGAAGGCGATGGGAATCTATATCAGATCCTGAATCTTGTGTAAGACAGACATAGGAGTTCACATTAAGAGCTTACATTTTGATGTCACTCAATATATGGAGGTCACATGAATAACTGAAATGAACATACGACTTGAAATTTATAATGCATGCTCTAACCAGATAAGAGGGTTTGCAAGGTTCCTGAAAGGCTAAACTCGCCAACTTTTGAGTTTGAGACAAAGAGAACATGCCTCTTTAAAAGACAACAACAAAAAGACGCTTTTTACCAAAAAATGTAGGTGATGCAGATTTCTACATTTTCCAATGAATCATTGCTGTGGTTTTAAAAATAGCCAGCGCTGGGTGCCAGCCTCACAGAACGGCCCCGTTCTCGCCTTCGCTTGCTGCTCCGGATCGCGCTGAGTCAGCCGCGGCTCCGCTGCGCCCCGCGACCCCTCCGTGTGCCCGCGGCTGGCGGGACCCCAGGCCCTGGGCGCGCTTGGCCCTGGCGGGCGGCACAGACGCGTGCCAATCTCAGGACTCCCTGCCGTGACAGTCAGCGAGAGGACCAATTAGTGCTAGCTGTGATGTGGAGATGGGTCCGCCAGGACGAGCACCCCTCCCTGTTCTCTTGGCAGAGGCCACGGGCAGGGCCGTCAGATGTCAAAGGCTTTCCATCACTCCCGCCCGGGTCGCGGGGCCTTCCGGGCACCTGGCTCAGCTGCGGGAATTGCTGACCGGAGTTCCCATAGCCCTCCTGCCTCCCAGGCCTTTGGATCCCTCCTTGGATGTAGAATACATCGGATATTAGTATGTTTGGCTCTTCTAATCCCAGGTGGGACTCCGAAGTGAAGATAAGCACTTTAAGAAAATAAACATTTGGATTTCTGGCCATTTTGCAGAATAAGGAAATGCCCTTGACATAATCAGGAACCTCTTGTTTTGAAAGTATCTGAATGAAAGAATGGACATATATGGACATAGGTTTTAGGCTTGCCCATCCACCAATTCATTACATAAAAAACAAATGGCTTTGTAACTCTCCCAATATGAGAGATGATCAGATCTCACAAAACTGCTTGCAAATTACAGAGTACAATAAGAGATGGCAAATATTTCACATATATAAAAATTGTCTTAAGTAGAGCTCGCTTTGTACAATAGATTCTCTCCATAATATTTCCCGACAGGTGAGTAACCACATAAGTAAAATGGCTAATAATGTGTTTTTTTCTTTAATCAACTCTTAATTTTGTTACTCCATTTGAATTGAGAAACGGACATATAATCAGACAAAGCCATTAATTCAAAATACTTTTCTCAAGTTCTACAATATATTACATGATTTGGCAAGCAGTAAACTTTGATTAAATCAATGGCAAACTTATGAATACATTTCAGCTGTATTGGGAGGTGAGGCATTTTGGAAATGCAGGTCGTAAAATAAGGATGGTAGTAGAGTGAATCTTCCAAATTTGTTAATACAGTAGGAAAATAAATACCTTAAAGTAGTGCATCATCCAAATACAATGTTTCCTGTTGCATCTTGGAGTGCAATATTTATAGCCTTTTTCTTTTCTCCCTGGCAAGATATATCCCTTATTCTGTTCTCTCAAGGAGAAGAAGAGGCATAGTTTCTAGCCCCAAGGAACAGGACTCTAACTCCCTAACTCACATGAAATGCCACTAACTACACAAGAAATCAGTTTCAAAAGTATGTGTTGATAGAACTGGTGCCATAAGAGTTTGGTAATGAATAAGGCAAGCTCAGAATCCAGAAGATTACCAATTTTCTAACATTCAAATTTCATATTTTTGGTCTTCTGAATTCCTTGGCCTCCATTTTGGGAATCTACTTTGCATGAAATACTCAGAATGATTCAATCTTAGAAATACTAATGAAAATTCACCACTCTCTCAATACAACCTCTAATCCATTTGGTGTTCTTCCTCCTTTACTCCATTTAGTCTACATGACTCTTACAGAGAGCTCCATATCTCAATAAGTCCACCTCCCCCCAATTTGTCTTTACTTCTTCCTCTCTCTGACCAAGTTCTTCTCCTCCTTCATTCAACCACTCTCTCACCTATGGCCCTGCCCTCTTGTCTATTGCATACACAGAAACACCAAAACTTCAAGTATTTAATTGATGTGCTTGCCTGTGACCTTCTCCAATTTGAGCAGCCAGGCAAGTGTTCAACCATTGCATTAGAAAGCGCTGATGGATGAAGACACCAATTCATATCTTTTTTCATCAAAAGCCTCAATCCACATATCAGATAAAAAAGACTGGAAAAGCCAGGCACGGTGGCTCACGCCTGTATTCCCAGTACTTTGGGAAGTTGAGGCAGGCGGATCACCCGAGGTCAGGAGTTCAAGAGCAGCCTGGCCAACTTGGAGAAAGCCTGTCTTTATTAAAAAAAATACAAAAAATAGCCAGACATGGTGGCAGGTGCCTGTAATCCCAGCTACTCGGGAGGCTGAGGCAGGAGAATTGCTTGAACCCAAGAGGCGGAGGTTGCAGTGAGCCAAGATCACACCATTGCACTCCAGCCTGGGCGTCAACAGCAAAACTCCGTCTCAAAAAAAAAAAAAGACTGGAAAATATATGTGATGTTTCAGAATTTGTTGTTTTCTCACTAATCCCCTTTCTCCCCATTCCAAAAAAAAAAAAAAAAAATCCAGTTGGAGAGCAAAGAGAAGGAGAGTGGGAAAAGAGAAAAAAGGAGATGTCAGTGTGTCCTGGGAATGGTAGGGATAACTTCACAAATATTTCAGAATCTGAAGGCACAGGATAAGCACCCAATTTCCGTCTAGAGTTCCGGGATGGAGCAAGCCTTGCAGAGGTGCCTGGCAGCCAGAATGGCATAGGGACCAGGAGAATAGTGATGGGTGAAGGATTTCTAGGCAGTAGTGAGAGGGTGGAGTCTCCAGCAACTCCAGAATAGCAAAAAGAGCATTTAATACTCTGTATGCTCTTATTAGTCCCAGAAGGAACTGTGAAAGGTAGCTGAGCTAACTGGTAGACCTGCAGAGGCATTTGCAACCAGTCTGCAGAGAAGCCACAAAAGAAGAAACAGTATAGGCCAGCCTGTGGAGATCAGTTATTATCTCTCAACAGAAGTCTCATGAAGAGGACATACCTGAAAAATGGATGCTAAGAATTACATCTCAGTGGGGTACAACAATGGGCAGAAGACCCCAACTGTTGACTAGATACTACCACGGAAGAACTGCCATGACACTATGAAATCCCTGGGAGCCAGAGAGAGGAGGACCAAAGAATCCTGAATTTGCCTAAGTTTGGCTTAGTTTGCTAATATGACTGATCTATGAGTGAATTTGATCAAGTTTACTTGGAATTATCAGATTAAGTTTCCTACCATGAAAAACAAATAGAGGGCTCTAGATACCAGTTGAATTTAGTCATAGGAAAAAAACACATACCTTGTCACATAGCAGCTTTGGGAACTTAAATTTGTACTTGCCACACTTCATTGTCTCTCTGATGTGCTGACTCTTCAAAACTTCAATCTTCTAAATTCTCTACTTTTATTCCCAAGCTGCTAAGCCCTGCTGAAGAAAAGCACACCAAATGAAGGAGGCTGGAGTGCCAGGAGGTTAGAAAGGTGTGCTTTGAGGTCTACCTTCATTTGATGTACAGGATTTACACAGATGAAGGAAGAGGAGGCAACACAATAAGAACTAATAGTTACGTAGAGCATGACAGCTTCACAGAAGGCATATTCACGGACATCATCACACTCGATGCTCACAATAATCTTGAAAAAATATAAATACCCCGTTTTTGTTATTGAGCAAGAAAATGCAGCTTATCAGCAGCAGAGATTAGAGTGACACAACTTTTGTGACTTGATATCACAAATTCTTTCCACTGTCCCATGCTCAGGAGCCTTCTTTAGTGTCTGGAAGTTTTTGTCTTTGGTTTTGCAAGCTTCCTTTAGCTCATTTGGTATAGGTTAGCTTTCACCTTCAGAATCCCACCTGGTCTTATTACTATTACTCCCTTTGTACAGATGAATAAACTGATACTCACTTGTTCAAGATCATGGGACTGTTAAGAGATTGAGCCTGGACTGAAAGCAATTTTGCTTTTTCAGGATTCAATGCCCTGTTCATTTTATCCTACTAATATTAAGTTATAATAGCACATTATTAATGTTATATTTTTAGAGAAGCAGATGATTTCCTCCTTCATGGAGAAAAAAATGAAGAATGACTGAATGAACGGTTGAACTTTTTTCTTTTCTTTTTTTTTTTTTGAGACGGAGTCTCGCTCTGTCGCCCAGGCTGGAGTGCAGTGGCGCAATCTCGGCTCACTGCAAGCTCCGCCTCCCGGGTTCACGCCATTCTCCTGCCTCAGCCTCTCCGAGTAGCTGGGACTACAGGCGCCCGCCACCACGCCCGGCTAATTTTTTTGTATTTTTAGTAGAGACGGAGTTTCACCGTGGTCTCGGTCTCCTGAACTCGTGATCCGCCCGCCTCGGCCTCCCAAAGTGCTGGGATTACAAGCGTGAGCCACCACGCCCAGCCTGAACTTTTTTCTTAGATTCTTATGACTGTCACATATATATCACTATAAGAAACAGCTATATTTGATTTGTTTTCCATTTCCTTTCAATGAATTTCACTAAAATTACATATTTTAATCTAAAAAAAATGAGAAGTGCAAGTGTAATTTCTGTGAAAAATTCCTAGGGCGAGCGAAGTATTACTTTCTAAGTGGAAAATCTTTCAAGTCAAATGCTTATTATTTTTAATTATTAAGAACCAGCTTCTCAATATAACTTTAAAATCAGTGGCGAATTTGTCTGTTTGATTTTTAAATCATGTCTCACTGGCTTCCTTCTCTTTTTTTGATCATTTTGCTGCATTTGCAATTTGATATCTCATTCATGGCTCTGCTGTCTGCAAACTCTGGTTAGTGCAAAACTCTGCAAAAAAAAAAAAAAAAATCTCTTATTTGACCATGAACTTTCAATGATCTAGTTAGCGTTACTGTCAAGCTTCCCGCGGTCTTTTTGAAAAGCAGGACTTGTCCATTCTGCCCTCTGGCCAACTTCAGTGGGACTAAAGCGCTAGCAAGAGCCATCAAACTGCCTGACGGCTTGTCATCAGCGAGGCTCCATTAATTTACACACATTTTCCACTGTTTGGCATCTACCATGATAACTCTTTTCTCTTCCAAGCAGCTCCTGTTTGCATTTAACACTTGGGTTAATTTTCATCAGAGTTTAAATTTAGCCATCAGTTATTTCAGGGGAGCTGTCAGCCAACATATGGAGAGAGGGAGAAAAAAATCCTTCTGAATTTATAATAAAGTGGAATCTGTTGAATGTGAAACAAAAACCAACTGCAATATAGTGAGGCCCCGGTGGGGAGAGCGGGGTCAGCGAAGAATTGCAGAGTGGATTAGCTGTTCTATTCACCAGAGCCGCATCTGGGCACCTCCAGAGCTTCTTGATATATCAAAAAATGATGGAAAGACACAGTTCAATTTGTCCCCCTTTTATAAAGGATAATTAACCTGTCAGTCTTGCTACTTTAACAACTTCATTAAATTGGAGGCGAAATGGGTGCTGAGAAGTCTTGTCTTTATCCGAAAGGAACACAGGGCACTTGTGTAAATGGTGGGAAAAGAAAGAAAACACATACACGCAATACCCCAGTAATACTGTCTGGTTCCTGAAAAATGGAACATGCTTCTTCCAATTATGTAATAATCCTGCCTTTACTATGACCTGCTAAAAGTAATTTTCTTAACTCAGAAGGCAGAGGAAATAATGTCACAGCCCAACTAGGCCAGGAAAGCACACCACTTAAAAATTGAGGTTATAGGGTTTCGAATGCTGTTGGGCCAAACTATTTAAGACCTAGAGTGATGGCTACTAAAGGTGAACAGCATTTCACAAGTAAGAAAAAGAAATGAAAACAGAGCTCCCTCAGTCCTCCACCTCTCCCTCTGCCACCCCCAACATTGGCTTCCATGGTTTGTTTCTTGGCGATAAATCGTATCTTTACTACTACAAAGATCCGAAACTTTAAATATATTCATTCAAGAGAAAAAGAGCACTTCAACCATTTTAGTGTTTAAAACCTTAAATAATTTTTCTTTCTTAAAGCGAATGTATTGAATATTTTAAGCAACTGAAATAGTAGTTCAGTTAAGATTATAGTCCTCTTCTCATTAGAAATTCTACTCTGAAAATAAGCATAAAGCACAGTAAAAAAATTAATTACAAAATATTTTTTAAATCTTAAAATCAAAATTATGTTATTTCCAGTTGAAATGGAAATGGTTTTATGAGATTGGTAATTCTGTCCTATAATATCTCATTATATTATTACAAAATAATAATTTAATGATCACAAAATAATAATAAAAAATTTCAACTAGCTATGGTAAGAATAAAATTTAACATGCTTCTCTTGTCAAAGTAGTCAGAAATTCTGGGTATGATCATATAATTCTCCAAGAAAGAAATATTTTTTAATTTAAAAAACATGTTGAAAGATTAAAATTTTTGTAAATATTTTTCATAATTTTAAACAATAAATATCTTGTAAAGTCAATATTAGCCCTTTAAAGTTATAATCTCAAACCAGATTTAATTTATTATCCTTATAAACTATAATTTTTTATCTTAAATTCATTTAAAATGTTTCATTTTTGATAATTTGTGAATATACTAGGAAGGCAAAAATAGAGAATCTTATTTTTTTTTTAGTACAATAGGTGTCACTTAGATGAAAATCTTTACATCAAGTAAAGATCACTTTACAAGTGATTTTTAGGGAAAAAAAGTGACAGTGCCAAGACAAAAATACTTACATACTTTATTTGGTGAAGAAGTCAGAATTTATCTATTTTCGTTTCATTTGAAATAAGATCTGGTGAAGCTCCTAGAACAACTAAGTTACTACAACAGCTATTTCATTAATTTTTAAGAATATAGCTATTCGTTTTCATCCTTTTAAAAATGAAAGCTGCCTAATTTCATAGAAACAGTCATAAAAACAAAATGACACTTCTGAAGATCAGTGGTATCCAGAGAATTTCAGAGCAACTTGGTTTTATTAGATCAAGTACAAGCTTTCTATTTACTTTGCCTAATTAAGGGTTGTATTTCTCATCAAGAAGATAATTCATTTTTGTCGCAGCTTTTGGAAAGAAAGCTGAGCCTCCGTCTTTTCCAAAGTGACTTTTCCCTGTTCCTGAACTCGCCTGTCTCCATAGTTAGGCAATAATTAAGATGAAACATTTTGTATTGTCCCATCTTAGACCTCTGTCTGCACGCATTGGCAGAGAAGAATTGAAAGCTTTGTTAGCCCTTCTCCCATAGTATTGTAAAAAAGGACTTGTGATTCAGAGTGGCAACTGTTCTTGCCACTGGTGCTTTTTCAACTTGTACATGATCTCAAAAAATCCTAGTGGTGGACACACAACACCATGAGTGCTTTTGCGCAGCAATGACAATGACATCCCACCCTTTTATATATAGCACTTGGCATGTTTGCTTGCTGTGTCTTTTAGAGGAAAGACCCAAAGGCCACTGAGATTAGCAGCCTTCTCAGCCGTGTCAACCTTTCCAGCTGGTCTGGCACCAGGGGCACTGCAGACTGAAAAGTAAATGACTCTGATTCCATCTGAAATAATGTTGGGAGACTGGAAATGTTAAGAAGGAAAGCAGCATCAGTCAGAGCTTATTGGACATTCACTATATATAAACGAAATGGAACAGCGACGAGGGAGAAGGTTTTGTGAGCGAAATCCTACTTTGGCATCCAGCGGTGGGTTCATTTTATCGTGCCTCTGAAAAAAGTTATAGAGTGACCCAAAGCTTAATTGTAGAAACCAAGTGACTCCACATCCCTAAATAAAATATTCCAGATATGGAAACATCACCACCCTACGTCAATGTCAGTTCCTGATTTCTGCTTTCGTACTTTGGAATGAACCCATCTGACTGACTCAAGCTGTTCTGAACGAGGAAACTGTTTTAATTCAGCTGTGCATATCTTTCTTGTTGCTTATTTTAAAACAACAAATACTGCTAATTTTAGAGAGTAAAACTGAGCCAAAAGCTAAAATGAGCAGCTAGTACCCATAAATAAATGTGGGAAGAAGCTCAATTTCCTATTGTAACAAAATGATTAAATTGCCTCAGATTTAATCACAGTAATTTAGTCATTTTGTGCATGTAGGTCAGTCGTTTGTTGGTAGTAATGCTTTTTATTTAAAGGGCATAGTTTTTCACTAATAACCTTCCAATTTTCAGTCAATTTATTTGAAAGATGTATAAAATTATCAATGAAGCATAAAGATAATTAAATCTCCTTATATAGAGCACAAATAAAACTATCTACAAAGAGTTGCCTGAGCCTGATTTTAAGATCAGGTCCTCACAGTTTGTGACTGCATTAGTAATTGAGACCAAAGTGATGGTTTTTAACAGAAATTACTTAGGTATTTGCACCGACTGTGAAAACCTGTTACCTTCACTCTGTAATTTTCTTTTTCCTATATTATCAGCAAACTATATCATAAAATTTACCTCTACTACCACCACTGCAACAACAATAAAATGAGTAGAAATGTGATAATTACCTGAATAGTTTAAGTAAGTATATGTTGGGATAATTATCTGGCTATTTTTTAAAAAAACTATTAATTTGGTTTTGTGTCTATAAGGGCAGCTATACAAAGTTACAAAACCTCAGAATGGAGACTGAGAATGGACATAGAAATTACTGTCTCACAATATAAATTATAATGTGAGCACCTGTATTACTCTTTTTTTTTTTTTACATTTTCTTTGACCACACCTTAAAAGCAGAAATATTTAGTATGAAGTCACCAGCTCTCCACAGTCTTAAGCTCTGCAAAGACGACGAATGACTACTTTCTTTTTCTTTTTCTTTTCTTTTTTTTTTTTTTTTTTAGACAGAGTCTTGCTCTGTCACCAGGCTGGAGTGCAGTGACATGATCTCGGCTCACTGCAACCTCTGCCTCCTGGGTTCAAGTGATTCTCCTGCCTCAGCCTCCCAAGTAGCTGGGACTACAGATGTGCACCACCACCCCCGGTTAATTTTTGTGTCTTTAGTAGAGATGGGGTTTCAGCATGTTGGCCAGGATGGTCTCGATCTCCTGACTTCATGATGCACCCACCTCGGTCCCACAAAGTCCTGGGATTACAGGTGTGAGCAACTGCACCTGGCCAGGAATGACTCCTTTCTTTGGGGGCTGGAGGCTGTGCTGCCTTTCAAGCAGCATATCCTGGAGAAAAAAAGGAGTGGAAACTCTACTGGTAGTAAACTTGCTGGTGAACAGACTTGATCTTGGTTTTGATCACAGAAAATATTTATGGAGCAGTTTACATTCCACATGTTTCATGGCTTTGGAAATACAAATTTGTATTGTTTTGGAGATATCCATTTGAAGAAATCTTATGTTTAACAAAGCTAAACCTAAATAGTTCTGAAATTAAGACTAATTCACAGATTTGGGGTTGGTTAAAAGACAGATTTTTCAGGAGAGTAGGTTTACCTTGGTTCCAAGGGTTTCTCTTTGCTTCATTTTGTGACAAATAATTAAAATTCTATGTGGCAATACATAGCCTATCTTTTTAATAAGAATTTTAAATTCTCACATTCTAGGGTTCATTTCTATAAATGCTTCATAACTCATTGTCTGTTAGCCAACATAATGAGTGCCACGGGGCATCCTTGTTAATTGAATGTTCTAGATAAGTAAGCACTGCTGTTCTGTCTTCTTTCTAGCTAGCTATACAGATCCTCTGGGTGGTCACCACTTATCACTGAAACCCTAGTGATCTCCCTCCTCTGAATCCTATAGCAATTAAAGATCACTCATTTTTTATTCAAATACACCCTACCTCTGGCTAGTCATTATCTTTCAATATGGACTTGTCTCATCCCCCTAATCATACTAAAACACTTTTGAGTACTTGCAATCTAGCAGGCTCCCAGGTAGGCACTGAGGAATGCTATGCCACATCATCTTCACAATGGGATGAGGAAAGCAAGATCATACCCATTATACGAATGAGGAATGAATGAAGGCTCAGAGACATTAAATAACTTGCCTATAGTGACCTAATTATTCAATAAGGGATAATGTCTTATCCCATGGAATTTTTACCTCACAAGTCCATACGTGTCTTGAGTCCAGCACAATAAATGACGCTTCTTTATACCACCTCAGTCACATGGTGCTGTGCTCATGGAAAGTATTTATTAAGTACTCTGTCATCCAGTAATGTCTTGATACTCTCCAGTGAGGCCAACAGTCTATGCAAAACTCAATTACATTATCTTAGTCATCTATTTACCTATTTGTACCTTTTTAAGACAGGGACACACAGGTAAAAAGATGATTAAGATAAAGTGGTTGAGTTTCATCTTACTTATCATCGTATCCCCGATTTCAAACTCATGGCCAACTCTCAGTAATAAATGGAGCCAAGGCTGGGGGAGGGCAATTAGAGAGGATTCCAAATGTTGGCAAAAGAGGAGAAGACCACCATCCTCCATGGTTTCTGAACAGACAAAACTTCAGCGGTAGAAAATCCCTAACACAATTGACTGATTAAGTTTTCCATTTAAGTGATAGAGATTTTACAACAAATAATAACCTTTATGCTGTACCATAATTCTAGATGTAAATGGCCCATGAGATTTGGTAGAATTTACATGACCATTCACAAAGTCCCTGAAAGTATTTCGTTTTTATTGAACCACTAATATTAGCTTGCTTCCTGGCCAATTATATTGTTCCTTAAAGTATTTTAAAGGCTGCTTCCCAGTCTAGAAACATACATGTATTCTAACTGTGCGTGCAATTACCACAGCTTCCAGGCACTGGAAGTTGCACCAGATATGACCCTGTGTGCCTGCCTTTGCCTCTTTGACAGAGAGAGACACACATACGGTGATTCTTATAAAGAACGGCAAATAAGATAACACTTGCTCTTACGAGTTGAATTGTGTCCCCTACACAAGATGTTAAAGTACTAAACTCAAGTACCTGTGAATGTGACCTTATTTGGAAACAGCGTCTTTGCAGATGTAGTCAAGTTAAAATGAGATTATTAGGATGGGATATAACCTAATATGACTGGTGTCCTTATTTAAAAAAGGGAAATTTGAACACAGCGACGAATATGCAAGGAGGAAAACACCATGTGAAGATGAAGGTAAAGATCAGGGTGATGCTTCTATAAGCCAATGAATGCCAAAAGTTGCCAACAAACCACTAGACGCCAGGGGAGAGACATGGAACAAATTTTCCCTCCTAGTTCTCAGAAGGAATCAAGGCTGAGGGCCTTGACCTTGAACTTCTAGCCTTCCAAACAGTAAGAGAACACATTTCTATTGTTTAAGCAACTCAGTTTGTGTTACAACAGCCCTAGGAAGCCAAATATGCTTGCCTTATAGTAAGATTTAATGACAATGGGCTTTAATTAAATAGCTTCTGTCTCTACTTAATTACAAGAAAAATAATGTTTTTCATGTTTTTTTTTTTAATTTAGCACAGCAATTCAAATGTCTGGGTCATTATACACAAATTTGTGAATGAAATATATTATTTAGAGTGCTTAAAACAGGCCAGGCGCGATCGCTCACACCTATAATCCCAGCATTTTGAGATTCTCCCGAGGCGGGAGAATCACTTGAGCCCAGGAGTTTGAGACCAGCCTGGGCAACATGGCGTAACTTTGTCTCTATAAAAAAAAAATAAAAAAATTTAGCTAGGCATGGTGGTACCTGCCTGTATTCACAGCTACTTGGGAAGCTAAGGAGGGAGGATCATTTGAGCCCAGGAAATTCAGGCTGCAGTGGGTAGAGACAGTGCCACTGCACTCCATCCAGCATGGGCGACATAGTAAGACGCTGCCTAAAAAAAAAAAAAAAAGAAAAGAAAAAGAAAATAGAGTATTTAAAACAAAGTTATTTTGACATATTATCTACTGATTACTATGCAAATAAACTGTATGCTAAGGATAGTATACAACAGAATATTTTATTAGAGATGCTTGCAAGACATTCATTTATTGCACAAGTAAGTAAAGAGAAAATACAGACATGCTTACACAGAAAGATAGAAGTTGGTCAATATCCAAATGTGACACCATCTATGCCATTTTCCTCTGCACATTAAAGAAATTGATTGCAAATGAGAAATTGCTGCCATGTAGGAGCTTACTGAGTGGGCACAGAAAGACAAATACCACATGATCTCACTTATATACGGAATCTAAAAAAATCCAACTAACAAGTAGAGAGTAGAATGTTGGTTATCAGAGGCTGTGGGTGGTGGTGGGGGTGATGTTGGTCAAAGAATACAAAGCTTCAAGTTAGACATGAGGAATAAATTCAAGAGATCTAGAGTACAACATGGTGACTATAATTAACAATATATCACATATTTAAAAATTGCTAAGAGAGTAGATTTTAAGGGTTCTCACCACAAAAAATTATATGTATGTGGGGTAATGCATATGTTAGCTTGGTTTAGATATTCCACAGTGTATACACAAAACATCTTGTTGTACACAATAAATATCTACAATTCTAATTTGTCATTTAAAAATTTTAAAAAGAGCGACATAAAAATACACAGAAAAAAAAAAAGAAAAAGAAGAACAGTTTATGATTGGCACTAGGGCTCCTGGGAAGATGCAAGGGCAAGGCATCGACTGCCTGGAGGCTGAGCTCTCCTTTGCTTCAGCAAAAACTTCTTTGATTTTAATGGTTATAATGGGTTCCTGCAAGATTTTACATGAAAACAGGGCCACATTGCTTGCAAAATAAATAAATAAATAAATAAAATAAAAAAGCATTGCTTTGGCATTGTTTTCTGACATGACCTTCCCAGCTTGTCTACCCTACAATGTTACAGGCAATAGGTAGATAAGCAGATAGATAAAGCAATTCAAAGTTGGGGTTTTTTGAGATCACGCGACCTCACAATATCCCTTAAAATCACTGGATGAATGTCTGAGCATATCAAAATTTACACTTAGGAATCAATGACTCTTCTAATTATAACTTGTTTTCAGTGAATTCAAACCTTTTAAGAGAATTAAATTACTTTGCTGGCATCTTTTTTTTTTTTTTTTTCTTTTTTCAGGCACAGTCTCCCTCTGTTGCCCAGGCTGGAGCGCAGTGGTGCAATCTTGGTTCACTGCAACCTCCGCATCCCAGGTCCAAGCGATTCTCCTGCCTCAGCCTCTCCAATAGCTGGGATTACAGGCATGCGCCACAACACTCGGCCAATTTTTAATAGAGACGGAGTTTCACCATGTTGGCCAGGCTGGTATCAAATTCCTGACCTCCTGACCTCTGGTGATCCATCCACCTCAGCCTCCTGAAGTGCTAGGATTACAGGCCTGAGTCACCAAGCCGGATCTGCTGGTATCTTTATTCTCTGATTTGAAAACTATAAGGACCTCCCCTGCTCTGAAATACTTCTGCTCATTCTGATGATTCTTTTCGTTAAAATGCTTTCTAAAAAGTTGTCCTCCTTTCAGGTTTAAAGTAATATTTGTATATTCAAACACCAAGTCGATTCTCTTATGTATAATGTCAGATCCTTACCGGTTGGTGATCTTCATTTAAGCTATAAGACAGTGTAATAAATATTCACTATAATCAGAGCTTCTAGAGCTTCTAGAGCTCTGGTTGCAACTCAGTAGGTCTGGATCTCAGCCAGTCTTGAATGTACCAACAGCTGTGCTATGTTCAGTTGTGCTATGTTGAGTTGCACATGACATAGGTCCAATAGAGTTCAGCTTCCATATGCACATCTCCCTAGATGCTGACCAATCTCAGGTTCCAACTTATCTAAGAGAGTAGATCTTAAGTAAGTTTCAAGCCACCTTCCTTTATCCCCTCTTCAAAACAGCCCTTTAGCCTCAGCTAGGTGCCCACCAACTCCATGCCCAACTATTCCTTAATTCCACTCCATTTGTGTATTCACTCAGTCTGTGCTTTGCCCAAACACACAGCCCTTTAGCCACTTTCACCTTTAAAATTCCTTAATGTTAACTCAAGCCTCTTTGTCTCCTCTTGTTTCTCTAAAAAGTCAAATGTTTGGCTGAGTCCATAATGTACGAGAAGATGAATGGCTTTCTCAGTGACCCCTCTCTCTGTTCCTTTTTCTCTGGTTATCATGTCCTCAATGTTTAGCGGTACACTCCTTAAATGCTTCCTACAGTTTCTTAAATTGTTTCTTACAGTGTTATGTCTATCTTCTTTCCCTAACTAGATTATAAACTACTTGAGAACATAGAGCAAGCTTTTTACTTAATTTAGGTTTCTTATAGTGCTAATAGGGCGGAACATTCACAAGTATTCAACTGATGTCTAAAAAAGAAAACTGGATTAAATTAAATGAATTCTAGAGCATTCACAAACACAGAAAACATGTCAGTAGTAGTATTTCTGCTTTGACGGCAAAAGTAAGAGTGATGGTCAAGTCAATTTCAGTGGATATCCCTGACAGGATAATCAAGATGACATTGACATCTCCAGCTTCTAACACAGGCCACTCCTTCAGAGTTGTGGTTAGTAATAAATCATTCACCTTTGACACAAGCCATTTAGCAAAGGTGTTTCAGCTTAGACTCTAGGAAGATCCTTGAGGTTGGAAGTAGGGTCTCTATTATAACCCTTGTTCAATTCTGTGCAACTGGTAGGTATTTAATAAATGCCTATGAAAAATGAATGGACTAATATAAGGTTAGAGTCACCACCAATGACAATTGCAGAGCTAGTGCCTTTCATTCCAGTAAGCCAGAGATTTTCATTTTTTCCTTTTTTTATATTAAGAGAAGATAATAGATAATTAAATTGCCTTCAAACAGCTCTCTGAAATATGACTCTAAAAGCTACAGTAATTTTCTTCAATATCCTAATCTGAATCCATTTGTTCCTTTTAGAAAGGCAAATTAAAATACAGCCACTTGAACAGAAAACAGTATAATCTCTTCTCTGTACGCTCTGCAGCCACGGAGAGGAGCAAGCATCGGCGTTTACACTGTTCTCTCAAATAGCAGTCTCTTCACCATTGCCTTTGCTGATAAATTGGTGATAAAGTGACATTTCTAATTATTCAGTACCTGAAAGGGGTTTACACAGTTCACAGTGTTGAATCCACACATTCGATGTATTTGGGTCGAGGTATCCATTAACGCAATACAAGTAAACTGGCTGTTAGTTTCTCGTGATCTGTGAAAAGTCCTCCTCTGAATTTTCTGTGCTTCTTCTTCTCCAACTTTGTCTTTCCTTATTATTTTCCAATTTGGAAAAGAAAACTCTACATATTTAAAGAGCAGCTGCCGCCCATGTCTTATTCATTGCATGCCACTATTCTGTTTCTTCAGCAGTCTGACTGCAAATTTCGGTGATCACATAGGTAATGGGGCATCTGGGATTTCTAGGATAAAACTAGCTGTGTCCCCATAACACTTATGCCTAGATCCCCTCAGCATTCAGATATTATATTCAGTCTGCTCTTATCCGTATCGTTTGAGTTGGAGCTCCTTCACGTATTTCGTGTGTTCATCCCGACCTTGCCTGAGGGACTTCCCCATACCCTCAAAGGTAGAGAGAATGTATTATTTTTCCCAGCAAACCCTAAAGAAGCTGACACTGCTTCTGCACATTATCAGGGGCAGGAGTAACAGAACAAAGTGACTGCCTAATATCTTATTTTTAATCTCGTCAGCCAAGAAAAGCAATCACACACACACACACACACACACACTCACTTGAATAAGTTTACAAATTCTTGAAGTCAAGCAACTCTTCTACTAGGTTCCCTGATACCTATGGTAAGCCTTCTTATACTTACACAGGCCAGCATCTCCTTTCTGGGGTAAAAAAAGACAGTGGCCCCTTTCCCTAATAAAGGGAGCCAAGGAAATGCACCTGTACTGGAGAATGAATATTCTAATACTTAAGAACCTTTTGGTGAAGGTGAAGGGGGCTTGTTGAAAACATTGCTGTGAGCAGATGGACCCCTGAAACCATCTGCTATGAAGCAACTAAATGTTCAATGATGCATTACGGAATTATTTAGCTCTCAAAGAGCCTGAAAGTAGTTAGTAATGATGGCATCTGTACCGAGAGCAAACAACCTATTTATATATGATCTATTACTTCATAAACTGTTTGGAGACCCTCATTTCTTAAAGAGGCAGCAGACTTCTTGATTGCAGGTATAAAATTGTTACGGATATAACTGTCAATTATAACCTTAAAATTAGCATCTATTTTCCTCCTTTGGATTAAGTAAACTTTTTGCTGAAACTCATGTTTTTCTGATCCCCCAATAAAAGTGTAACTATCTGTTATGATTTAAATCAAAAAGAAATAAGAGGAATTTTTATTTCCTAAAATCATATCCACTAGATATTTTAACTTCTACATAAATGTATAATCTTTTTAAAGTTTTTCTATTGTAAAGAGCACATGTCAAATCAGACAAATAAGAACAGAAAAAGGAAAGTTGTTACTAATTAATGACAACCACTATTAATAACTTCCGTGTATTTTCTTCAGATCTGTTTCCATACTTAGGTAAAAAACAAACAAACAAATTTAGTTCTATAATCTCTGCAAAAGTGTATGTGTTCTTGTGAAGAATTGTTTTTGTGATATACAACTTGACAGTATATTCCTTTTATTCATAGTCTCCTGGAAATATCTAAAATTCCAACTGGTATATCCATACACTGGAATATTGCTCAACAATAAAACAGAATGAATGATTAATATACGTAATAATATGGAAGAATCTCAAATGCATTATACTAAGTAAAAGAAGTCAGACCTAAAAACTACATACTGTATGGTTGCATATATATGGCATTCTGGAAAAGACAAAACTGTAGAATGAAGAGCAGATCGAGTTTCCAGGGCTTACAGGTGAGAAAAGAATTAGACTTGAAAGAGATAGCATGAGGGATTCCTTTGAGGGTGATGGAATTGTAATCTTGACTGAAGTAGGGGTTACATGGCTTTATATACATTTAGGAAATGCATAAAACTGCACAGCAAAAAGAATAAATTTCTACTTTTTGTACATTAAAAAAGGGAATTAAAAATATTTTTCAAAGGAGTAGAGAGCAAAGAAGTTGTCAGGTCTCAGTTTTACACTTGCTTAAGAAAATGCATTTAGTCATTCAATAATTATTTATTGAGTACTACTGTATTCCAGGCACTG
Organism: Hylobates moloch; assembly: GCF_009828535.3. Classification (NCBI taxonomy): domain Eukaryota; kingdom Metazoa; phylum Chordata; class Mammalia; order Primates; family Hylobatidae; genus Hylobates; species Hylobates moloch. The sequence goes on from NW_026652293.1 coordinate 51,629,707, forward strand.
GCAGGCTCTGGGGATAGAGCAGTGAAGAGATGGAACACCTGCATTTGGGAGCTTACAGTCAAGTGGAGGAAGATAGTAAACAAAAATACCTAACTTATACTGGATTGTAGTAAGTGCCACAGAGAAAAGTGAATCAGAGAAGAGGAACAGAGAGAAGGGCCTCTCAGGGAAGGTCATATCTGAGCAAAGTCTTGAAGGAGATGAGAGGATGGCCACACAGAGGAAGCCAAAGAGAGGCCCTGAGGCCCAGAGGGAAAAATGTGCTTGGTACAATCCGAAAAGGAGAGGAGGGCTGGCTGGTGCAGGGGACCAGAGGGAGAGCAGTGGGAAATGCAATCAGAGGAGCAGGGAGGTGGGTCTTGAGAGAGTCCTAGACAGACGTAAGGACTTGGCTTTACTAGTGTGAAGAGTGCTACTGGAGGGTTTCAAGTGGAGGAGCAGCATGAGCTTACTTACCTTTATTTAGTTTTTTGACATCAATCTGCTTGCTGTGTGAGAATAGTGTATGGCTCGGGTTGGGGGAGAATCACGGAGGGGAACCAATCAGAAGGCTCGCACAATCCAGGATGAGAAGAGGGGAGCCCTGGAGTTGGTGGAGAGTGACTGGATTCCAAATCTGGAAGTAAAAGACAACAGGATTTCATCAAAGAATGAATGTAGAATGTGAGGGGGAGGGAGAGTCAAGGAGGATTTGAGGTCTGGGATTTGAGCAACTAGAAAGATGGATTTGCTGTAACTATAATGTGGGAAGACTGCGGGAAGAACAAATCTAGAAGCAAAAATCATGCATTCAAAAAATAAGTTCATTTTTGAACTTGTTATTGTTTGAAATGTGAATTTCCAAGTGGAGATATCTGGTAGACAGTTTGATATACTGAGTTTGGAATTCAGGAGAGACATCCAAGGAGGAGATACAAATTTGAGAGTCATCAATGTATAGATGGTATTTAAAGTCATGGGATCCATTTGAGTCATTTCCCAAAGGAGCTGTAGGCCCCATAAGTGTATCCAAATGCTCACACCTTTGTGGAACAGAAGTTAGCTCTAAGCTTCTATGTACTAAGCGTGCTTCTCTCCCCCAAAAAATTTCAACAACAGGCATGAAGTGAGCTTTTGCAAACATTTAACTTGGAAGTCAAAAATCAGCTTGAAATAATAGCCACAGAAACTTCTTCTTTCATATCCTGCTCCCTCAGAATTTTATGATGTAATAATCTCTGTTAGGCCTATATCCCATATTAACGGTATCAGTGGCACAGCTGTGGCTTGTATAGTGAGGTCACCTAGGAATTTGCAGCATCTAAGTGTTATATGTACACTTTGAAGGGATGTTTGATTTCATTCTTTAAAAATATTACATTTGGCTATATGTAGAATTATTTAGAAGCAAAACATATATAAAGAACTTGGAATATGCATATAAAAATAAACACTGTGACTGTATGTACATTTATACAAATAATACCTATAAAAGAGAAAAAATAACTTTTTAGTTCTGAATCAGTAGTTAGCAAAAACTTTTCATATTTTATTTTTATAAAATTAGATATGTTTGTAAAAGCTACTTTTTAAAGTGCATTAGTTTTATGTATATCATCCTAAAATAATACTCTAAAGAGAGTATTAATTTCTACCATAAAAAATACAAAATGCTCTTTGTTGAATCAATCACTTTTACTTCTTCTGAGCTTGCAAAATTAAAATGATACTTTTTTACACAATTTTATACACTTTTTTACACAATTTGAAATCACTATGCTTTACTGAGATATAACCGAGAAAGTTTTCTCAGCAAAAAGAACATACAGATTTAAACACTGAAGATTTTTAAAGCTGGGACAAATTTAAGCTCTCAATTATTTGAGCATGTATTTATCTAGCAACATCTGATAATAGTGATACCCAATTGTCTTGCATTTTCCTTCTTGCCTTTATAAATTTTTGTGGCTGTGGTGGTATGCGGTGGCTCATGCCTGTGATCCCAGCCTGTGGGGCTAGGCAGGTGGAGCACATGAGGTCAGGAGTTTGAGAGCAGCCTGGCCAACATGGTAAAACCCTCCAAAATGGAGGGTTGACATTTATGAAATTGTTTAAATCTATCTCTGCCAAAAAATACAAAAATTAGCTGAGCAGAGTGGCATATGCCTATAGTCCCAGCTACTTGAGAGGTTGAGGCAGGAGAATTGCTTGAAGCCCGGAGGCAGAGGTTGCAAAGAAAGTTTTGTGGCTGTGAATTTTTTCTCCTTCCTGCTCCTCTGCATTACCAAGTACAATAAACTTCTCAGGTATTGCAGAGGTGATTCTTAATTTTGATTTTATTAATTTGATTAACACTTAAATTTGATTAAAGTGTTTTAATATAACAAAATATCTTTTCAAACACCTTCAGAAATCTTAAGCAGTCTTTTTTCTTTTATTAGAAATAAAGAACTTATAAAACCCAATTATTTAATTGAAACTAAAAATGTTTTATAAGTATAAAAAATTATAAAGCAGCAAAAGTGCTAAAAATACTATAGAACTGGTTTTGTCTCACTGACCTCAGAATTAAACCTAGAAAATATCAGTTTCTTTTTTTTTTTTTTTTTATTTTGAGACAGAGTTTTGTTCTTGTTGCCTAGGCTGGTGTGCAATAGCACGATCTTGGCTCACCGCAACCTCTGCCTCCCGGGATCAAGCGATTCTCCTGCCTCAGCCTTCCAAGTAGCTGGGATTATAGGCACGTGCCACCATGCCGGGCTAATTTTGTATTTTTAGTAGAGATGGGGTTTCTCCATGTTGGTCAGGCTGGTCTCAACTCCCAGCCTCAGGTGATCCTCCTGCCTTGGCCTCCCAAAGTGCTGGGATTATAGGCGTGAGCCACTACGCCCACCCTAGGAAATAGCTTTTAAGTGAAATAAGCACACACTCTCTCTCTCTCTGCCTCTGGTGGCTCCATGTTTTCCGTTTTATTTTGTGTTGTTTTATATTACTTCAGAAACAAAATTCCTGAAATATAGATGATACATCTGAAGAGAAATTCATGTGTGATACCTCAAACTAGTTCCCCAAACTACAGAGCTGAAACACAAGCCCTCCCATCTCCCCGATGCAGGCTATATTTGACGCCACAATCTCACCTGCCAATCAATCACCAGTCAATCAAGGAAAGGGGCACAATCAGCAGCTTAATGACAGCCAGATGGCACCTGCCTTTCATGAATTGTGTTCCTAAGTCAGAGTCGGCCTGGGACTAGACTCAGTGTTCTATCCGCAGGTAATAGTGAGATGTTTTTGTATTCAGTGTAAGCTTTAATGGCTCACACCTCAGACAAGACCCCCCACAGCCCACCCCCTCTATGAAGAGAGTTCTCCCAGCATCCACTGATTTGACATAAACAAAGTTGTTGCTTATCACTAAAACAAGCAACCTCACTTCTTTCCAATCTGACTTCAGAATGATAACGTTTTAATTGGCCCTGCAAAAGAGGAAGACAAATTCATGGGGTAAATAGCCAGCCTGCATTTCCCACAGCTGAGAAGCAGTGCTGACATTTAAATAGGGTCTGATGTGCTCTTCTTCACACGGGTTTACCAGAGCTTTCAACCTTGACCTGAAGGGAACACCTTTTCTGGAAGTGACAGGTAATTTAGCCTTCTTGCTAAGTTCTGGGGCTCTCTGGTGGTGAATTATGTATGGTGCTTCTATGATACAGACACCTGTCCACTGAGAGCCAAACCAAAGCTGATAGATTCCTCTTAAAGACCTTAGATTAGATATAAACTACCTTTTTCCCCCTAGAAAAGTCGTCATGATGCCAATCACCATTCCTTTCCTTTCCTCACATGATTTCAAAGATTCGAGAGAGGTCTGAAACAAACTGAGCAATGTTTGCTTTTATAAAACCACTACTAGGACAGTATTCTACTTTCTCTCTTTTTATTTAACTGAAGTAGTAAAAAAAAGTCTTTTAGGTTGTAATAATCAACTTGCAAATTGTTAATGATTGATGTTTGTCGCCCCGCCCATACTAGGTCTTAAGATAATTCACTAAGCTGTACAAATAAGTGCATTATATTGATTAAATCAGTTTCCAGCAAGATTGTCATCAGTTCAAAAGCAGTTTTTGGACTGAAAACAGCAAAATTGTATCACATTATATTCCTTGTGTCTATTATAATTTGAGACAGGTAAATTAATTTTGGATCTGGAAATTAATTTGAGGTATCACACATGAATTTCTCTTCAGATGTATCATCTATATTTCAGGAATAGGTAAGGAAAATAGGTAAGGGGTAGTATCAGTATCACTGCAAAAGTCCTGGTAGATTAAGGACAGACTAGATAAATGGAGGGTTGACATTTATGAAATGGTTTAAATCTATTATTGTGGGTGGTGGGGAGGGTTGAGGGAGTGAATGAGCATTGTGTTGAAAAGGACAGACTTCTCCAGAACAGACTTCCTATTTATGTCCCATTCAAACGGTCCCTAGCCAGCCAGACTACTTTGGATGAGACTTAATGTGAAATCCATGGAATCACCTCTGTGCAACTGAAATGGTCCAGAGAATAATTTGATATCCTAGGGAAGGCCCTGTGAAATGTTTTTTGTTGTTCACTATTTATAGTGCTGGTGTCAAAAATAGAAACAAGGGCACCTCCACACAGGAGCAAATCTCCTTCTGAAACAGATGCTTTGGGACTGGAAATTTGTATGAAGCTCTTTCCATGAGCTGTTCAGCTCAGTACAAACCTTTAGTTTTGTATTCTTTCCACTGGAATTGAAAGGAAGTCCCAGGCTTCCCTGCAGCTGTGGCTGTTTTCCCACTTCTTGTCCAGTAGAGTCCAGGAAGGGAAATATGATCACCTATGACTCAAGGGCAGGCAGGTCCATATCCATTAAAGATGGGATGTAAATGGGGAAAAATCTCCTGAGATGAACCCCTCCCACACTCACTGCCCTCCAAGTCTCTTGCTGGAGTGCAGACTGAGAATCTCATTAGGAATCTAATACAATAAAGACATGTAGATCTTAAGGGTGGGGGTGGAGTGGAAATCAAATTAACTTCATTACTTTGTTCTGCACCTCACAGCGCTTCTGCCAGTGGACAATTGCATTAGATCAGAGAGGAGATCAAAAGGCAAAAAACTCCCTGGAAATTCATTGTCTGAAGCAAGACTCGAGGGACAGGGAAGAACTGGGGGGAGGAGGCAGGAGTAAACTGGGTTGACCTGAGACATAAATTTACTACATCTGCCCACACTCACGCTAGGCCCTTTTCTTAGCTTTTCAACTCCCAGGTCAATGTCTTGTTTTATGTTGGCCGTGGGAGATGGAACAGGGAGGTCTGAGTCGAGAAGAGAGAAAGCAAACCTCTCATCTCCAACTTGACTATGCAGAGTCACTTGAGCTTTGAGAGTTTTGCTCTCAGGCTCTTTAAATTTTAGAAAGCCCTTAGAATTAAGTAAATACCCACAAATGTTGCTGAAATGCTGCTAGACTTCTGGCCTGTAACTGAAACATAGAGGAAGAAATGTTCAGGAAGGAAGAACATAAGCATATTTGATCACAAAACAGGTGGTGTGGGCATTTTTGCAAGACAGAAATACAACCAGAGGTGTTATCGTTTTTGAAAATTAAACTGGGTAAATATGATAGCAAAATAAGGCGTACTATGGTTTAATATATACTACATTTATGTAACAATTAGTTAATTGAGTTACTAGGAGTTGGGATGACATGTACCAGAAAGGAAGAAAGTAATCAAAAAATAAAAACCCAAAACACCAAAACCCCCCAATAATGTGGGTCAATCATAGGGGCCCAGGAGCCAACTGAAAGAGATCCCAACGGCCAAAGCTGCAACAATTTGAGCAACAGAAACAGTAGTATCAGATTATAACTCAAAGTAAAAAAGATATATCTAAATTTCCATGAATCCATGCTGATATTAATTAATTAATTGGGGGAAATGAGACCAACACTCTGTGTAGCAGAATTCCAAATAATTTATGTAAGTACTTCCTTCATCCTCAAAGAAGAGGAGCATAAACTCCCCACTCGGTAAGTGTGGGCTGCACAGAGTGACTTCCTTCCAAAAAGCACAGTGTGGAAAGTGGGGGAAAAAGACTGATCACACAGTGGAGGAAACTGACAAAAACTACCTCTGCCGGTTGCAACAAAGGTGACAAGTCATGCTGATATCATGTATATGATATATGTATATGTATATGTATGTGATGTATATGAGAGAATGTGATCAAAATGCCACTTTACCTCTGTGATTGGCCTCCTAAAAACCCATAGCCCCAGTCTAATCATGAGAAAAAAAATCAGGCAATGTCTAATAGATGAGCATTCTACAAAACACCTGACCACTATTTCTCAAAACTACCAAGGTCGACAAAAACAGGGAAAGTCTGAGAAACTGTGACAGCCGAGACGAACCTAAGGTGACATGATGAATAAATGCAATGTGGTGTCCTAGATGGAGTCCTGGGGAGAAAAATGTTATTTGGTAAAAACTATGGAGGTTTGAGTAAAATATGGACCTTAGCTAATAATAATGTATGCATATTTGTTCATTAAACTGTAACAAATGATTCATACCAATATAAGGTATTCATAATAGGGGAAACTGGATGCTTGGATATATGGGAACACTGTACTATCTTCTCAATTTTTCTGCAAATCAAAAAAAGTTCTAAAAGTTCAAGTCTGTTAAAATAAGTAAATACTATAGCTCCACTCTCAAAAAACTTCCAGTCAAGTGGGAAATAATCTAGAGACCTCTATAATAAATTCCTTTCCCTGTGCTCATCAGGAAATCAAACCACTAGAGGACTGCCACATTGAACCTACTTAATTTCATTTTAAGATTAAAAAATTAAGGAATCACTATTGACATTATCCAAAACTACTAATGTATTGTTTCTACTATAATTGCAGAAGAAAAAGTATAGAAAATCCACTAAGGGAATTTTTTTAATCTAGAGATAGATCTTATTTCACTGTGTAATTATTAATTGAACACTCTTCATACAGACCAATAAATGGCCTATATATGTAAAACATATATATTTATTAATATTAAATAAATATACAATCCTGTGGTCACGTACATTTCTCTCTCCCCTTTCCTTTCATACACACATGTAACACTTTATCCCCAGCTCCTTCCCTCAACCTTACCAAGGTAATTGTAGTTGATCCAGTCACCTCCTGGGACAAAGGCCTGTCTGGAATTCCATGTGGTTCATTCATCTACAAATCAATAGATACATACTGACAATCAACTTTGTGCAGTAGCTAAGGGCAATGCAAAAGAGAGTAGAACATAACATCAAAAGCTAAAGAAATATGTAAGACAAAACAGGAGTTGCAACATTTGTGTGGTTAACCTCCAAACCTCCAAATAACTTGTATTAACAGTAAACACTATCATTTCTGATGACTGTTCAGGGATATGTACTACAACTTCTTAAACAAAAGTTTCACTTAAAATATCGAACTTGAGTCAGGCCTTGGAGGAGTGTAGAGACTTGAAGAGAGTGGAGGGTCTCTGTCCAAGAATGGGCAGCTGCAGCTGGTGTTGAGGGAAGACTATGGAGGCCACCAAGAATTTTTCACGATTTTATAGGCAATTACAATTTGTGGATCAATCGATTACATACAGTTACTAATTCTTTAGTTGGCTGGGTGTGATGGCTCACGCCTGTAATCCAGCACTTTGGGAGGCCAAGGCAGGTGGATCACTTGGGTCTAGAAGTTCAAGATCAGCCTGGGCAACATGGCGAAACCCCAACTCTACAAAATACAAAAAAATTAGCCAGGAGTGGTGGTGCATGCCTGTCATCCCAGCTACTCGGGAGACTGAGGTGAGAGGATTGCTTGGGCCCAGGGAGATTGAGGCTGCAGTGAGCATGATTGTACCACTGCACTCCATCCTGGATGACACAGTTGACGGAGACCCTGTCTTAAAATTCTTTGGTTGAGTTATGCATGTATTAAAATTAAATAGATTGTCAGTGACAAATTTCTTTCCCATAGGACAAATCGTGTCATGATTTTGTATGTGTATGTGTGTATATATATACATGTATATATATGCATATTTCTGACCTTTTGTAAACTACACAATTTGGATAATCCAGCTTCAGAAATTATCTATCTATATCTATACATACGTCTCTTTCATGGCATCTAGCCATTCCAGAGTTAGCAATCTGATATGCAGGAGGTCCCTAGGGTATAGGAGACCTGTGACAAATGTTTTTTATCTCAGCTCTCTGCAACCTGTCTCCTGGGTTCAAGAGATTCTCCTGCTTCAGCCTCCTGAGTAGCTGGGATTACAGGCCTGTGCCACCACACCCAGCTAATTTTTGTATTTTTAGTAGAGACATGATTTCACCATGTTGGCCAGGCTGGTCTTGAACTCCTGACCTTAGGTGATCTGCCTGCTTTGGCCTCCCAAAGTGCTGGGATTACAGGTGTGAGCCGCCTCACCCAGCCTGTTTCTGTAGTTTTCTAATATCATTTACTCAATGCTCTTTACGTCATCCATGGTGCTACCAATGAATGCTGGCTTCACGACTCTCTCAAAAGTTGTTAACTCTGTTTCACTGAGGATGACTGCAAAATCAAGGTTTATCCAGAGTATGCAGGGAAATGTAAACAATATTTCATTTTCTGGTCAAATTTACTAATCAGAATTATACACACAAATAAATCTTTCAGACATGACTTCTCCTGAATCCTGGGCTGTAACTTCTACATTCCTAAAATGTGATCCTTTATTGTTGACCACAACCCTGCCATACAACAGCTGCTGGGCAGCCCAAGAAAAGCAGGCACATTCCCATAAGAAATGTCTGTCCTTTGAGAAAAGCTCAGGGAAGGCACTCATGGAGAGCCACATCAGAAGCATCTGTTGACTCAGCCGGGGGAGCCTGTTGATCTGGTGGAGCGGTGGCCATCCCAGGGTTGCCTGGCATCTGTGGAGGGGGTGAGTGACCACCTTAGGTGCCAGCACTGGGGCACACAGAGGTAAGGGACAAGGAAGCCTGCTGCCCTTGGAAGTAGCACTGTGGTTGGAAGAGAGGCACGGCTCTAACAGAGAGAACTGGGTTGTAGTCCAGACCCCTTAATTCTTCTGTGTGCCTGACATGAGTGGGAGTCACCCAAAATTAGCACGTGGGCAACACTCTGGGTGCCAGTCTCTGCAGCATCCTCTTGACCTGGCAGGGTGGGGGGGTCAGAGAGCCCCCAAAAAAGGCAGAAACAGGAACCCTGGGTGCCCTGCTTGGTTCCAGACAATGGGATAGACCTCCAACATTTTGAGGAGAGGTCGCCAAAAGGGGTGAAGGAATGGGGGTTACAGATGTTGAGTCAGAGCAGGGGCCTCCTGCTTGGATCTAAGGACAGTATGCATGAAATGTGCAACAGTCTTTTAAAAAAGTTTTTTTCTTTTGTTTTGTTTTGAGACGGAGTCTTGCTCTATCGTCCAGGCTGGAGGGCAGTGGCGCATCTTGGCTCACTGCAAACTCCACGTCCCGGGTTCACGCCATTCTCCTGCCTCAGCCTCCCAAGTAGCTGAGACTACAGGCAACCGCCACCATGCCCGGCTAATTTTTTGTATTTTTAGTAGAGACAGAGTTTCACCGTGTTAACCAGGATGGTCTCAATCTCCTGACCTCGTGATCCGCCCGCCTCGGCCTCCCAAAGTGCTGGGATTACAGGCATGAGCCACCGCGCCCAGCCTAAAAAAGTGGTTTAAAAACAACAACAACAAAAGTGTGCTATTGACTTACGGATTGTATAGTGGATTTTATGCATCCTGCTTCCGTTCTGTATGAAGATGTTATTTAAAATAGGGCCCATTTTTGTTGGGTTTCACAGAAACATTGGAATTAAGGCAGAAATTAGTGGCTAATGTGAAAAAAATATGTGGAGTTTGTGGTGAAGGGCATACAGGAACTTCTGGATGTGAATAAGATTGTATGTTGCCCTGGTTGCTGTCAATAGCCGCCTTGACTGTAGGATGGAAACCACCTGAAGATGAGGCCCACACACTAAGGAGAGCAGAGCTCAGAAAACCCCAGAATCAGGAGCTAGGTTCCTGATCACATGGAATCTGAGGTTTAACTTACCTCTGGACCTTTGAATTATGTGAACTGCCGGACCATATTTTATTCTTAAGCTATCTTGAGGTGGATTTTTAAAAAAAATATTACTTAGTATCATAAAGATTAGGATTGGTAAAATTAGGATTGGTAAAAGCATTCATTGCCTACAAAACCAGCCTTAGCTGGAATTCTCATCCTAAGAAGAAAATAACAATAACTAGAATGTAGACACATGGTCTATAAAAACTCTGAAAACTAGGAAGAGCCTCTGAGGGTCCTTTACATGGTAATTCTTATATAACCAGAAGGAAATAAGTAATATTATTCTGAATAGCCTTGTACGTTTATCAAAGTGCCATCGGCCTTCATTAATTAACTTCCTTCCATGTCATTTCCATCCTTCCTATCTCTAGAACTCATTGACTATCAAATTTGGAAATGGGATTAAACGTTACCTTTTCTTTTTCTCATCTTGCTCTAAATGTATTTGTATCTTCTCTCTAAATAGATTATATGCTTCTTGATATCAAGTCTGTGGCAGGGAGCTTTCAAAGGGGCCTTCACTGAGCTACCTCATGGTACTCATACCCTTGTGTAATCCTCTCCCCTTGAGTGTGGGCTGGTCTAGTGACTTGCTTTTAACAAATAGAATATAGCAAAAGTGATGGAATGGCACTTCTGCCATTAGGTTATAAAACACTTTGAGTTCTGTCTTGCTGGACTCTTGCTCTACAAAGTGAGAAAATTCCAAGCTGTAAAATATAATGCGAAGGGAAGCATTAAAAATACGCAATGTGCTGGCTTCTAAACCATAATAAAATATGACTGACAAGAATGTCTGTTTGACTGTCCTTCCATCCTCTTTTAGTCTGCAAGTGAAAAGATCACCTGAACAGCATAAGCCAGCATCTACATTTTATCATACCTTAAGATTGCCCCTTAGGGCACACTGAGTGAAAAGCACACATTTCCCAGTGTTTCCTTCTGTCATCTTCATTTGTTTGCCTACCCCCTCCCCGAAAGCATTTGTGTCACTCTCTTCCCGCATTTGGATGTTCTTAGCTTCTGAACTGAACTTCTGAAAGAGTTTGAAGAGGAGATGATCTGACAAGGAGATTTGCTTGTCTTAAAGCCCGGCTGTGCCTGCCTTTAATTAAAAATGGTATTGATTTTTCTCTGCTCTAATGATAGGCACTAGTCTGCCCTCCCCATGTTCGTAACTGACAGTTTAAGTATGAAACAAACGGCATTTATTCAGCACTTAATGCAAAATTATGACTGATTAAAAAGTGATTTATCATGAGAACTACATCTGCAGAGGCTTTTTTTTTTTTTTTTTTTTTTTAATGCTCATTCTAACCAGAGTTTGGAAAGTACAGCAGGATAATTGGAACAAATCTCAACTTCCCTAATTCAGTTCTCCTTCCCTGGTTTCAGCACAAAACAAAAAATAAATTTTCCACTGAATTCAGGACCAAAAAGCATGGGAGAGAAAGTAATTCAGAATTCTAGAAGTCAGACTTGTAGCATATCCTAGGTAAGTTGCCAAGTTGCTGATTGGTAAGCTGCCAAGTTGCCTTCAGGTAGCAAAATACTGAGTCAGAACTTTTCCAGGACTACATTCTTCTGACACCTGACTCTTTCTCCTTTCCTACTTCCCATAGTGTTTAACACCGCGGAAACTGACCTGACATCTTGTGAGAAAGCACTGCTAGAACATTTGGAAGGAAGATATGACAGCAAGAAAAGGAAGTTATGATTAGGTAATGCAGTCGACTTTTATTAAACCTTTGAATTTAGGTCTTTTTTCAGTCTTGAGTAGGCCCAGTCTCCCTTCTTTCTTGAGAGCAGTGAGTAGCTTCCATGTCTTTTTTGGTTAAGAACACGAGCTCTGAAGCCCGCCCTCATGGTACAAATCTCATTGCTGATGCATACGAGCTGTGTGGCCTTGAGCATGCTATTTAATCTTCCTGTGACTCAGCTTCTTTACCTCCAAAATGAGGTTAATAATCTCACCACCATGTAGGGTTAATGGGAGTATTAAAACAATTAGAATGGTGTCTAACGCTTAATAAACACCTCAAAAATATTACTAGACTTCATCAAATATAAGATGCCATCATAAATTACATCTTGATTTCAGAGATATTAACCATAAAGAAAAGACACCTCTTAGAATTAGTAAGATACTATAGGTAGCTATTGTTGATCATACATACTTATTTATAACTATGAACTCTGACCAGAAAATGAAATGATACTCAGGCTGAGGATTTTCATAAATATCAATACTAAAATAGGAGGGGTTGGCATGTTTCACACTTGTCTCTGCTGCCTCTTTTTATTCTCAGGTGGAGTGGGATAGTACAGACTCATAGATTTTGGTATTAGAAAGGCCTGGGTCCCTAATCCAGCTCTGTTACCTCCTAGGTTTCTAATAAAATTACATCCCCCCGAAAGTCTCAGATGGAAATAGCAATGCCCATGTCACAATGATCTTGGTAACCCCTCAAGCAAACAAGCTTGGCATGAAGGTCGAGCCAAGCAGGGACACACACACGCAAACACACACACACGCGTCAAAGTAATCAATGCAGGTAAAATGAGAACATTATTTAACTCTATCATACTTTACTGTTCAGAATTAAAAAAAAAAAAACTTACACATAAACTCTGGTTTCTGCTTCTGCTGGTAAGGAGTTTGGAAGCTTCCAGTCTGTCCTAACAATGAGAACAAAGCCAAAAAGACTGAAAAATCAACTCTTTTTGGATTCAAAAGAGAAGTAAGGGCACAGGGCAAACTTCTACCCCCAAGATTGGAGAGAAAGACAGTGAATACAGGGAGACATGGGGTACCGGGGCAGAGACTCAAAAGTAGAAACTGCCCAGGGAATCAGTGCTGGGGAAGAACGACAACAAAACCCTGAACTCTGATTGATGAACTGCTGGAGGCTCCGTATGAAGAGTCTAAGAGTTAAAATTTCCAGGGGACTCAGTCATAGGGAGACCTCTACATTTTGTGAGTTTTACCACTAGGAGTTCATCTAGGTTTTCAGAGTAAGTATCACAGAAAAATCTCCTCATGCTTCCAGCAGCGGGAGGGGAAAAGAAATCATTTTGAAATACATCAGAGCATTGTGTGCTGCCTAAAAAGGCCTGGCTTCAAGAGAAATTATTTCACCAGAGTATAACCTCCTGGGGTTTTATCAGAGCCTAACTGTCCTAGGGGAAGGGAAATACCCAACTCCAGCCAGCTGCAGCCTTCTACATGGGAGAAAGGAAATACTCAACTCCAGTTCCCTTTAACCAACCTTGTCCCACCTAAATGCGGGGTAAAGGGGTACTGAGAAGCACTTGTGAAGTTCACAGTCCAGAGGCACAGGCTCACTTAAAGACAGACGTAATCACAGGACTGCAGAATGCTTCCCTTCCCCCACACCTTACCACCGTGCCTCTAAAGGCCTGTTTCAACCATTCTTTTTCTTTTCTTTCCTCTTTTCTTTTCTTTATTATCTTCTCTTCTCTATTCTTTCTTTTTGGACAGAGTCTTGCTCTGGAGGGCAGTAGTGCAGTGGCGTGATCTTTGTTCACGGAAACCTCTGCCTCCAGGGTTCAAGTGATTCTGTCTCAGCCTCCTGAGTAGCTGGGATTACAGGCGCAGGCTGCCACGCCTGGCTAATTTTTTGTATTTTAGTAGAGATGGGGTTTCACCATGTTGCCCAGGCTGGTTTCGAACTCCTGAGCTCAGACAATCCACCCACCTCGGCCTCCCAAAGTGCTGGGATTACAGGTATGAGCCACTTTGCCTGGCCTCAACAGTTCCTTTTACCTGGCACATCATGTCCAGCTATCAAGAAAAAATTACAAACATCACTAAAAGGTTAAAAAAAAAAAAGAAAGAGAAACCCACTATTTGCAGATAGAGCATGCATCAGAACTCAGACATGGCAGGGATGTTGAATTATCAGACAGAGAATTTGGAACATCTATGAGCAATATGCTAAAAGCTCTAATGGCTGAAGTAGACAGCATGCAAGAGCAGATAGGCAATGTAAGTGGAGAGATGAAAATCCTAAAAAGGAAGCAAAAGAAATGCTAGATATAGAAAACACTGTAACAGAGATGAAGAATGCCTTTGATGGCTTTATTAGTAGACTGAACACAACTGAGACTGAAAGAGTCTCTGAGCTTGAAAATATGTCAATAGAAACATCTAATACTAAAAAGCAAAGAGAACGAAGACTGATAAAAAAGAACAGAATGTCCGGCCGGGCACAGTGGCTCACGCCTGTAATCCCAGCATTTTGGGAGGCCAAGGCTGGCAGATCATGGTCAGGAGATCGAGACCATCCTGGCTAACATGGTGAAACCCCGTCTCTACTAAAAAAACACAAAAAATTAGCCAGGCGTGGTGGTGGGCGCCTGTAGTCCCAGCTACTCGGGAGACTGAGGCAGGAGAATGGCGTGAACCTAGGAGGCAGAGCTTGCAGTGAGCCGAGATGTGCCACTGCACTCCAGCCTGGGTGACAGAGCAACGAGACTCCATCTCAAAAAAAAAAAAAAAAAAGTCCAAGGGCTGTGGGAAAACTATAGAAGGCATCAATATGTTTAATGAGAGTTCCAAAAGGACAAGAAAGAAAGGAGAGAATAAATATTTGAAATAATAATGATAGAATTTCCAGAAATTAATGTCAGACACCAAAACACAGATCCAGGAAGTTCAGTGAACACCAAACAGGATGAGTGCAAAACACAAACAAAACAAACACTACACCTGGGCGTATCATTTTCGAACTACAGAAAATCACATAAATCCTGAAAAAAGCCAGAGGGAAAATACACCTTCTACATAGAAGAACAAAGATAAGAATTACACCTGACTTCTCAGAATCCAGGCAAGCAAAAAGAAAGTGAAGTAAAATATTTAAAGTGTTGAGGGGAAAAAAACCCACCAACTTAGAATTCTGTACCCTGTGAAATTATCCTTCAAAAGTAAAGGAAAAATACATACTTTCTCAGATAAACTAAATCAAGGGAATTTGCTGCCAGTAGACCCACCTTGCAAGAAATACAGTTAGAATGGCAATCATTAAAAAGTCAGGAAACGACGGTGCTGGAGAGGATGTGGAGAAATAGGAACACTTTTACACTGTTGGTGGGACTGTAAACTAGTTCAACCATTGTGGAAGTCAGTGTGGTGATTCCTCAGGGATCTAGAACTAGAAATACCATTTGACCCAGCCATCCCATTACTGGGTATATACCCAAAGGACTATAAATCATGCTGCTATAAAGACACATGCACACGTATGTTTATTGCAGCACTATTCACAATAGCAAAGACTTGGAACCAACCCAAACATCCAACAATGATAGACTGGATTAAGAAAATGTGGCACATATATACCATGGAATACTACGCAGCCATAAAAAATGATGAGTTCATGTCCTTTGTAGGGACATGGATGAAAATGGAAAACATCATTCTCAGTGAACTATCACAAGGACAAAAAACCAAACACTGCATGTTCTCATTCATAGGTGGGAATTGAACAATGAGAACACATGGACACAGGAAGGGGAACATCACACTCCGGGGACTGTTGTGGGGGTGGGGAGGGGGGAGGGAGAGCATTAAGAGATATACCTAATGCTAAATGATGAGTTAATGGGTGCAGCACACCAACATGGCACATGGATACATATGTAACAAACCTGCACGTTGTGCACATGTACCCTAAAACTTAAAGTATAATAATAATAATAATAAAAATAAAAAAAGAAGTTTATCAGAAAGAAGAAAAATAATATAGATCAGAAACTCAGATCTACATAGAGAAAGGAAGAGCATCAAAAAATAAATAAGTGAAGGTAAGCTAAGAACTTTTATGTTTCTTATTCTTAGTTGATCTAGCCTATAATAGTTCAAAATTATAGCAACAATGTATTCAATTATACAATTATCTTATGTGCATATATGTGTTTAGAATGCTTACATATAAGAAATGAATAGCAGTAATGGGACAAAATAATAAAAGTTATTTTATTTTGCAAACTCTAGGACATCCACTAAAAGAAGTTAAAAAGAAGTATAATGTATATGCTAAGAAAGGAGATAAAATGTAATCACATAAAATGATAAATTAAAACCACAAAAATCAAAGAAAGAGTGGAAGACAAAATTAGAAACAGAGGACAAGGGTAACAAATAGAAAACAGTAACAAATATGGTAAATGTTAATCCAACTATATAAATAATCACATTGGATATCAGTGACCTAAATATGCTAATTAAAAGACTAGAGTTTGTCATATGGATCAAACAAGACCTAACTATATGTTGTCTATAAAAACCCACTTTAATATCAAGACAAATATTAGATTAAAAGTAAATGGATGGAGAAAAATATACCACGCTAACACTAATCAAAAGAAAGCAGTAGTAGATATACAGTCATGTGCCACCTGGTGACATTTTGGTCAATGATGAACCACATATACAACAGTAGTCTGATAAGATTATAATACTGTGTATTTACTGTACTTTTTCTATGTTTAGATACACAAATACCATTTTGTTATAACTGCCCACAATATTTAGCACATTAACATGCTGTACAGGTTTATAGCCTAACAGCAATAGACTACACCATCTAGGTTTGTGTACACTCTATGATATTTGCACAATGATCAAATTGCCTAATGATGCATTTTTTGAAACATTTTTTCCATCATTAAGTGACACATGACTGTAATAATTTTTGACGGCACAGGCTTCAAAGCAAGAAAAGTTATCAGAGATAAGGAGGGGCATTACATAAAGGCAAAACAGTCAATTCTCCAAGATGTTACAATCTTTAAAGTGTATCTGCCTAACACATTTTGAGCATCAAACTACATGAGGCAAAAACTGATAGTACAGCAAGGAGAAATCGATGGATTCACTATTGTAGTTCAAGACTTTAATATCCCTCTATCAAAAATACCTCCAGCAGGCAGAAAATTAGTAAGGATATAGTTGAACTCAACATCACCAGCAATCAACTGAATATAATTGATATCTATAGACTATTTCATCCAACAACAGCAGAATACACATCCTTCTGAAGCTCACATGAGGCATTCACCAAGATACCTTAACAAATTTAAAAGAATAGAAACCATACAATGTCCATCTCAGACCATAATGGAATTGAACTAGAAATCAATAACAATGTTAACTGGAAAATCCTAAAATACGTGGAAACTAAACAACACATTTATAAATAACACATGGGTCAAAGAAGAAATCTCAAGAGAAATTTAAAACTATTTTAAACTACATGAAAATGAAAATACAACTTAGCAAAAGTCATGGAATGCACCAAAGCAGTGCCTAGGGGAAAAGGCATAGCACTAAATGCATATAGTACAAAATAAGAGAGATCTAAAATTAATAATAAAAGTTTCCACTTTGGAAAACTAGAAAAAGAAGAGCAAATTAATGCCAAAGTAAGCAAAAGAAGTAATAAAAATTAGGACAGAAAACAATAAAATTTAAAAATAGGAAATCAATAGAGAAAATCAACAAAACCAAAAGCTGTTTCTTTGAAAAGATCAATAAAGTTGATAAGCTTCTAGGCAGGCTGATTTAAAAAAAAAAAGAGAGAGATAGAGAGAAGACACAAATTACTAATGTCACAAGTGAAAGAGACAGAGCATCACTATAGATCCCATGTATATTGAAAGGGTAGTAAATATTATGAGCAACTAGATGCCCACAAATTTAATATGAAGCAATTCCTTGAAACACACAATCTGCTAAAATTCACACAAAAAGAAATAGATAATCTAAATACACATATATCTATTTTTAAAATTGAATCAATAGTTAATAAGCTTCCAAAACAGAAAGCACCAGGCCCAGATGCATTCAGTGGTGAATTCTACCAAACATTTAAGGAAGAATTTCTACCAATTCTGTACATTCTCTTTCAGAAGATAGAAGAATATTCTCCAACTCTCTGATATGGTTTGGCTGTGTTTCCACACCCAAATTTCATCTCGAATTGTTATCCCCACATGCTGAGAGAGGGACCTGGTGGGAAATGATTGGATCATGGGGACAGTTTCCCCTATGCTTTTCTCATGATAGAGTTTTCATGAGACCTTATGGCATAAAAGTCGCAGTTTCCCCTGCTCTCTCTCTCTCTCTGTCTTGCTGCCATGTAAGATGTGCCTTGCTTCCCCTTTGCCTTTCACCATGATTGTAAGTTTTCTGAGAACTCCCAGCCACGCAGAACTGTGAGTCAACTAAAACTCTTTCCTTTATAAATGACCCAGTCTTGGGTATTTCTTTGTAGCCATGAAAAAAATGGACTAATACACTCTCTATAATGCTGGCATTGTCTTACTATCAAAATAAGACAAAGACATTACAAGAAAAGAAAAATACAGACCAATATCTCTCATGAATGTAGATGCAAATATCCTCAACAAAATCTTAGCAAATCAAATACATCAATGTATAAAATGAATTATATACCACCACCAACTTGGATTTACTGTAGGTGTGCAAGTCTGGCTCAACATTCAAAAATCAATTAATATAAGCCATTACATCAACAGGCTAATGAAGAAAAATCACATGATCACATTAATGAATGCAGAAAAACATTTGATAAAATTCAACACCTATTCATGATTAAAAAAAAAAAACTCTCAACAAACTAGAAACAGAGGGGCACTTCCTGAACTTAATAAAGAATAGCTATAAAAAAAAAAAAAACTTATGGTGGCCAGGCACTGTGGCTCATGCCTGTAATCCCAGCACTTTGGGAGGCCAAGGCAGGTGGATCACCTGAGGTCAGGAGTTCAAGACCAGCCTTGCCAACATAGTGAAATCCTATCTCTACTAAAAATACAAAAATTAGCCAGGCATGATGGTGCATGCCTGTAGCTACTCAGGAGGCTGAGGCAGGAGAATCACTTGAACCCGGGAGGCAGAAGTTGCAGTGAGCCGAGATCATGCCACTGCACTCCAGCCTGGCTGACAAGAGCGAGACTCTGTTTCAAACAAACAAACAAACAAAACAACAACAACAACAACAAAACCCTATGGCCACCATCATATTTAATGGTGAAAAACTAGAAGCTTTTCCACTAAGACTAGGAACAAAGCAATAATATCCTCTCCCCCTAGTCTTTTCAACATTGTACTAGTTAATGCAATAGGACAATAAAAGGGAATAAAATGTATACAGGTTTTGAAGGAAGAAATAAAATGGTCTTTGTTCACAGAAGACATGATTATCTACCTGGAAAGTCAAAAATATCAACAAAAAAAGTACTGGAAGTAATAAATCATTATAGCAAGGTTGGGGAATACAAGATTACTATAGAAAAGTCAATCACTTTCCCATGTATAAATAGTGAACAATTGGAATTTAAAATTCAAAACACAATACCATTTACATTAGCATCCCAAGAAATGAAATACTTAGGTATAAATCTAACAAAATATGTACAAGATGTACAGGAGGAGAACAACAAACTCTGATGAAAAAATAAGAAAACTAAATGGAGAGATGTTGAAGCAAGAGGAACTCTCATTCATTGCTGGTGAGAATGCAAAATGGTACAGACACTTTGGAAGACAGTTTGGCAAATTCTTACAAAACTAAACACACCCTTACCATACAATCCAGCAATCATGCTCCTTAGTATTTCCCCCAAGGAAATAAAAAATTCAGAGCTACACAAAAACCTGCACATGGATGTTTAAGGCAGCTTTATTCAAAATGGCCAAAACTTGGAAGCAACTAAGATGCTTTCAGCAGATAAATGGATAAATAGAGTGTGGTACATCAGACAAAGGAATATTATTCAGTGCTAAAAATAAAAGAGGTCTTTATTTGCCTGTTGGGGCTATGTGATATTGTCAAATGTCACATAGCATCTGGTCTTTGTCCAGTTTCCTGGCACAGAGTTCCTAAAACTCTTGGAATCTCCAGAGCTATAAGAGTATGGTTTTGTTTGTTTGTTTGTTTGTTTTTCAGATGGAGTCTCACTCTGTCGCCAGGCTGGAGTGGAGTGGTGCGATCTCAGCTCACTGTAACCTTCGCCTTCCAGGTTCAAGTGATTCTCCTGTCTCAGCCTCCCGAGTAGCTGGGACTACAAGTGCGCACCACCACTCCCAGCTAATTTTTGTATTTTTAGTAGAGACAGGGTTTCACCACGTTGGCCAGGATGGTCTTGATCTCTTGACCTTGTGATCTGCCCACCTCGGCCTCCCAAAGTGCTGGGATTACAGGCATGAGCCACCGCGTCCGGCCAAAAGTATGTTTTATATGCTAATAAGATAATTGGTGATTGGTGGCCGGTAGATAGCTTCAGGAAGGGGGATGTTTTCCAGAAAGCCCAAGGCATGAGTAGAAGGCTAGGACTTTCAGTTCAATCCCCCAACCTCTGGGGAGTGAAGAGAGACTAAAAATTGAGTTGATCATCAATGGCTAATGATATAATAAATTATGCCTACATAATGAAGCTTCCATAAAAAACCAAAAGGGCTGGGTTCAGGAAGCTTCTGGATTGCTGAACACATGGAGCTGGAGGCTGGCACACACTGAGAGGGCGTGGAAGCTCTACATCCCTTGCCACATGCCTTGCCCTGTCCATCCAGCTGTTCATCGGTATCCTTTATCATATTCTTTATTAATAAACTGCTAAATGTAAGTGAAGTGTTTCCTCAGGTTCTATGAGCTGTCCTAGCATATTAATAAAAACTGAGGAGGATGTCACGGGAACCTTCAATTTAGAGCCAGGCTGGTGAGTCAGAAGTATAGATGACAACCTACTACTTGCAATTGGCATCTGAATAGAAGGCAGTCTTGTGGGGCAGATCCTTGTAGGATCTGACACTATCTCCAGGTAGACAGTATCAGAATTAAAAGACACCCTGCTAGTGTATGCTGGAAATGTGATTGCTTGGTGTGTGGGTAAAACCCCACACACATCTGGTGTCAAAAGCATTGTGTTAAGTGATGTGTAAGAGTGAGAAAAATACACCTTGGTTTCTCTCTATTTCTCTAAGAGGCAGCTCTAATAAGTAACATAGACTGGGTAGCTTAAACAATGGACATTTATTTCTTACAGTTCTGGAGGCTGAGAAGTCCAAATCAAGGTGCCTGCCAAATTGGTTTCTGACAAGTTCTCTCTTCATACCTGCAGATGACCTGCTTTTTGCTATGTCCTCACATAGCACAGGAAGTCATCTCTCTTGCTCTCTCTTTTTCCCACCAATCCCATCATAAAGGCCCTACCCTCATGACCTCATCTAACCCTAATTGCCTCCCCAAGACCTGATCTTCAAACACCATCACATTGGGAGTTAGGGCTTCAATACATAAGTTTTTAGAGGACACAATTCAGTTCATACATAGCAGGCTGTAACATTAAGAGGTTGGGGAAAAGAGGAGACTGGGGGAAAAAAGAGACTGTCAAAGAGAAATATGCAGGATCAACCAGTAAAATAGGTGGGAAACCAAGACAGTGGTGTCCTAGAGGCTAAATTTACAAAGAATATTAAGGAAGAAAATGTGATAAAATTTATTCAAATGCTTCTGGGAAAGTCAAATGATAAGAAAATGACCATTAAATTAGGCACATGGGGATTATCAATGAGATTTACAAGAGAATTTTGGTGCAATTTTGGGGTGAAAATCTGATTAGGGTAAGTTTAGGAGAGAATGGGAATATGGTAACAAGTTGATTTGGAATCCCCTTGAATTTCTCTACAAAACAAATAGATCAACTACGATCGTAAAACAAAAATCCACAGAGAACATCTACAGCAGCACTAGATGACAAGGTATCCCCAGGAACTCCAAAACATCAAAATGTGTAGGGACAGAAAATTAAGAGCTAAGAAACTCACATGGTATTATGATA
The DNA here is from genome assembly GCF_009828535.3 of Hylobates moloch. NCBI lineage: Eukaryota > Metazoa > Chordata > Mammalia > Primates > Hylobatidae > Hylobates > Hylobates moloch. Next base: position 51,651,740 of record NW_026652293.1, read on the forward strand.
TCATATAGGAGATGTGGCGAAAAGGCAATGGAGTTTTCAATAGCCCTGAAACAGAAGAATCCTCAAATGCCAACAAATTCTCACTGCAAAGCACACCACACATCTGGAAACAGCTTCTAAAAGTGGAACGGCACATAGCATCTAATTTATAGGTAAGGTAAGTGCAAGGGGACCATAATAAGTTGTATAGGCCAGAGCGGTTTGTACCCCATGAATAAAATGAAGCTCACTTCTAGCACAAAGCACCACACTAAAGAGAAACTACTAAGAGTAGAATCCAGATTGAGCAGGACAAGGACAATCAGGGTATAGCAAAGAGGAGATCCAGAAAAAGTGATGAAGGGGATGCAGGAAACAGATCCCAGCAGATATGAGGATATATCCTTCTGAGAAAACAACAGAAAATGAAGCTTCGATCCAAGAAGCTAATAGAAAAGATATTTTGGCCCATCTTTCTTTCTTAAAAGTAGTGAAAAACTAATTTTCTGAGGCATAGAAAAGGATAGTTTGATATTATAAAAAATTTTGAAATAAATTTTAAAAAAAGGAACAGAAAACACCCTTACAGGCAATTAATAGCATGCCAGAAACACATGCCCAAAAACTTATGAAAACTATAATCATCTAGTATCTCAAACTGAGCCAAAAACAATTTTAAGTGGTGGAATCAATGAATGCCCATTCTAAATTAAAGTATTAAAATATGAAAGTAAAGTAATTGTAGAAACTTTTGATTCGAAAGGAAGGAAATACATAGATAAAAGATAAAAGAGTCATTTCAGAAATGAAGACTAGAAGAAATACAAAAGTGAATAAATATGACAGACAATGTATTAAAAGAAACAGAAAGGGAAAACAGTAAAATTCTAAAACGTTTTTTAGTTTATGTTACAGCTCTTTCAGCCCTGCCACTTGGCAGGTCCGGAGTTCTTGTCCTGTGTCCAGGAAAAATGACGTACGTGGACAGCTGGATGGTGAGCAAGGTGGAGATGAGCTTTATTGAGCAACAGAACTGCTCTCAGGAGACCTGAAGTGGGTAACTCCTTTCCACAGGCAGGTAGTCCCAACGAGTCAAGGAGACCAGAAGTGGGCAGCTCCTTCCTGCAGCTGGTAGTCCTGATATCTGTGTGAGTGTGGCAGGTCCTGGAAGTTTTTGTGGTCTCAGAAGGGAGGAAGTACATGGTGATTGGTCCATGGGCGACCATGGCTGGGCCCAGGAAAAGCACCGTAAGTTCTCACTCCAGGCAGTGGACTCCATCCAGACCTGACAGCCTGGCCCCCAGACTTCAGGCTGTCCCTGGCTTGAAGGTGGGGCTTCACTGGAAATCTGTCCCTTTCTGCCCAGGAGCCTATCTGCCTCATTCCATCATCAATCACATCGTCCACAGCATCCAGTCTGTTTCTGCCAAAGGGTGCCTGCCAGCCCTTGCTGAGCCACCTTCAGCACCCCCTTCCACTTCTGCCTCCCTCCCACACTCATCAGTGCCAAAAGTATGGAGGCGGCTGAGGCAGCAGGGGCTGGTGTGTCAGCATCACCCTGAGCATGTATACACCTGGCTGGGTTGTGACAGTGCCTGGGCTCAGCCACAACTTTGCTCTATCCCAGAGCGGGTACAGGGAGCTAGGAGAGGCCAGGGAGTAGGAGCAGGCACTTCTGAGCCTGTGGAATTGTGGGTGCGTCCTGGGCCCCCAAGAGCACAGGAATGTCTGGGTCTAGAGCCACAGCCAGGCAGCTGCAGCCTGGGAGCATGGGGCTTCTACCCCACTGACCCAGTAGGAGGCAGGGGTCCTGTCTATTCCTTCCCCTCTGGCTCTGCAGAGCACACAGCCCCAGCCATGCCTTTGCTGATGCAGCTGGCATCTACACAACAGCTGCTCTGGATGGGCTGGTTCTATTGTCACTGGGATAACTGGCTAGCCATTTGCAGAAGATTGAAACTGGACCCATTCCTTACATCATATACAAAAATCAACTCAAGATGGATTAAAGACTTAAACGTAAAACCCAAAACTATAAAATCCCTGAAAGATAACCTAAGAAATATCATTCTTGACATAGGACCTGTCAAAGATTTTGAAGCAGGATATTTCCCTGACCCCTTTGCATGTGGGAACTGGAATGCATGGGTGCTGGCAGGGGTGAACTCCATTCACTTGACCTGCTGTGCTGCACCCCTCTTGGGAGCGGGAGCACACAGGTGAGTAGGTGCAGGAGCCTGGATAAGCACTTTGGGGTACTGGCAAGAGCGAACTCTTCACTGGCCTTGTGGCAGCATCTGGGGTGTGTCTGCAACCCCTGAAGCCCCAGAGGAAGTGCTACAGTGCTCTTTTAGCTTTGCTGCCCGTGGATGGCTTAAGTGTTAACATCTCAGTGAGGGTCAGTGTGACAGCCTTTTGCATCCACATTTGTGGCACCTGAGTTCTTGTCTGGCATCCAGGAGGAATGAGGTTGCACGAACAAATTGAAAATGGTAAATCAGCAGATTTTATTGCTGATGAAAGTGGCTCTCAGTGGGAGAGGGAACTTAAAATGGGGTGGAGCAGGAAGTCTGCACTCCACCATCCCCAGCCAGACTTCTCTCTGAAGCTAGGCCATCAAGCTGTGCCTCGGAAGTCAAGCTGCTTCTCTCTTATGTCCATTTGTAGTCTCCGACATCCAGTTGCTATTCTCCTCTTCTGTGTCAGCTGAGCCGGTAATTTTTATGGGCACAGGATGTGGGGTGGGGGTTTTGGAAAAGGCAGCATTGGAGCTGGAAAACAGGGGTGTATGTTCTCACTTTGGGCCATGGTATCAGGTTTTTTGGCTTGAGGGTGGGGCCCTCACCAGTGTCCCACCCTCCTCTGCCCAGAATTTCCCTGTCTTCTGTCCCTATCAATTTCATGATGAAGGTGCCAAAAGCCATCGCAACAAAACCAAAATTGACAAATGGGACTTTGTTAAACTAAAGAGCTTCTGCATACCAAAAGAAAGTATTAACAGAGTAAACAGACAACCTACAGAATGGGAGAAAATTTTTGCAAACTGTGCATCTGACAAAGGTCTAATATCTGGAATTTTTAAGCAACTTAACTTTATAAGAATGAAACAACCCTATTTAAAAAGTGGACAAAGTACATGAACAGACTCTTTTCTAAAGAAGACATACATGTGGCCAATAAGCATATGAAAAAATGCTCAACATCACTATCATTAGAAAAATGCAAATAAACCACAATGAGATCCATCTCATACCAGTCAGGATTATTAAAAAGTCAAAAATAACAGATGGTGGTGAGGTTGTGGAGTAAAGGGAATGCTTATACACTGCTGCTGGGAATGTAAAATAGTTCAGCCATTGTGGAAAGTGGTGTAGCAATTCTTCAAAGAACTAAAAACAGAATTACATTCAACCAAGCAATTCCATTATTGGGTATATACCTAAAAGAATATAAATTTTTCTACCATAAAGACACATGCACACATATGTTCATTGCAGCACTCTTCACAACAGCAAGACATGAAATCAACCTAAATGCCCACTAATATTAGACTGGATAAAGAAAATGTGTGCATATACACCATGGCATACTTGCAGCCATGGAAAAGAATGAGATAATGTTATTTACAGCAACATGGATTGAGCTGGAGCCCATTATCCTGAGTGAATTAATGCAGGAACAGAAAACCAAATACTGCATGTTCTCACTTATAAGTGGGAGCTAAACAATGAGTAGATATGAACACAAAAAAAGGAACAACAGATTCTACTTGAGGGTGGATTTGGGAAGATGGGTGAGGATTGAAAAATTACCTATTAGGTACTATGCTATACATGGGCAATGAAATAATCTGTACACCAAACCCTTGTGACATGCAATGTACCTATATAACAAACCTGCACATATACCCCACATGTCTTCTTTTGAAAAGTGTCTGTTCATGTCATTTGTCCACTTTTTAATGGGGTTGTTTTATTCTTGTAAATTTAAGTTTCTTAAATATTCTAGACATTAGACCTTTGTCAGATGCATAGTTTGCAAAAATTTTCTCCCATTCTGTAGGTTGCCTGCTTACTCTGTTGACAGCTTATTTTGCTATGCAGAAGCTCTTTAGTCTAACGAAGTCCATTTGTCAATTTTTGTTTTTGTTGTGATTGCTTTTGGCATCTTCATCATGAAATCTTTGCCAGGTCCTATGTACAGAATGGTATTTCCTAGGTTATCTTCTGGAGTTTTTATGTTTTGGGTTTTACATTTAAGTTTGTAATCCATTTTGAGTTGATCTTTGTATGGTGCAAGGAAGGGGTCCAGTTTCAATCTTCTGCAAATGGCTAGCCAATTATTCCAGTTATGGCAGTCACGGCTCATCTAGAGCAACTGCTGCAAAGATGCCAACTGCAGTGGGGAAGGCGTGGCTGGGGCTGCATGCTCTGTGGACTGGCAGGGGCCAAGAACAGGTGGGAACATCAACCCCTACTGAGTCAGAGGGCAGGAGCCCCGAGCTTCCAGGCACAGCTGCAGCCACCCATCTGTGGCTCCCAACCTAGGCCTCCCTGTGCTCTTGGGGGCCCAGGAAGATCCCCCAGCTGCCACAGGCTTGGAAGTGCCTGCTTCTGCTCCGTAGCCTCCCCCCTCTCCCAGGACTCACTCTGGGGTGGAGCAAAAATGTGGCCAAGCCCAGGTGCTGTCACAACCCGGCCAGGTGTGTGCACACTCAGGGCAGAGCTGACACACTAGCCCCTTGCTGCCTTGGCCCCCTCCAGACTCTGGGTGCCGACAAGTGTGTGAGGGATGTCAGGAGGTCTGAAGGCAGCTTGGCATGGGTCTGCAGGAACCCCTTGGCACGAACTGCCCGGGTGCTGTGGACAACATGATTCATGGTGGCAGGAGGCAGACAGACTCCTGGGTAGAAAGGGGCAGGTCCCCACTGAAGCACCACTTTCAAGCCAGGGACTACCTGAAGTCTGGGGGCTGGGCTGTCAGTTCCAGGTGGAGTCCATGGCAGGGAGCGAGAACTTATGGTGCTTTTTTTGGGCCTGCCCATGGCCACCCATGGACCAATCAGCATGAACTTCCTCCTTTCTGAGCCCATAAAAGTCCTTGACCTGACCAGACTCACACAGACATTGGAACTACCAGCTGCAGGAAGGAGTTACCCACGTCAGGTCTCCTTGACTCATTGGGACTACCTGCCTGTGGAAAGGAGCTACCCACTCTGGGTCTCCTCTCGGCTGAGAGCTGGACACCCATCAGGATGACCTGCCTGCAGATAGAAGCTACCCACTCCAGGTCTCCTCTCCACTGAGGGCTGCACTTGTCAGAACTACCTTCCCGTGGAAAGGAGCTACCCACTTTGGGTTTCCTGAGAGCTGTTCTGTTGCTCAATAAAGCTTCTCTCTGCCTTGTTCACCCTCCAGCTGTCTGTGTACCTCATTCTTCCTGGACACGGAACAATAATTCAGGACTCAGTGAATAGTGAGACTGAAAGAACTAACAAAAACAGAGCTGAAACATGCCCCTCCCCACCACCCCACCGCCACCTCGCACCGTGCTGTGGGCAATGAGAAAGAGAGAAGAGCTGCAGCCTTTCAGGGAGCCCAGACCCAAGGGCTCCCTGAGCCAGGGTTGTGACACCCTGTTCGAGACTCTGCAGTTTCTGGCATCTCCAAGCTTTTGGGCTCCACCACCACATTCCCCTCATCCAGATACCAGTGCCCACTGCAGAATCCACTTGTGGTGCATCTGATCCAGTTGCAGGCTTGCACGGAGCTGGCAACTGTGCCGGTGCCTGGCCTGCTGCAGGAGCTGGCATGCCTGGCTGTGCACACTGGCTGGACCCTGCACTGAATTGCCCACACACCCCTCACAGCTCCATGCCTGGCTCACCCTTGGCAGGTGTGGGATCTGGGCTGGCAGCAAGAGCCAAGTGCAGCCTGCCTGGCCAAGTAGGTGGAATGAGCCCAGCAGGCCCAAGCAAAACTCGGGCAAAAGCACCACCAGCCACAGAGGTTTCTGGCTGGAAAAGTGACACCTGAATGATCCCGAGACACCAGCACCATTTATTGAATAGGAAGTCCTTTCCCCATTGCTTATTTTTGTCAACTTTGTCGAAGATCAGAGGGTTGTAGGTGTGTGGCATTATTTCGGGGCTCTCTCTTCTGTTCCGTTGGTCTACATGTTTGCTTTTGTATCAGTATCATGCTGCTTTGGTTACTGTAGCCCTGTAGTATAGTTTGAAGTTGGGTAATATGATGCATCCAGCTTTGTTCTTTTTTGTGAGGATTGTCTTGGCTATTTGGGCATTATTTAGTTCCATATGAATTTTAGAGTAGTTTTTTCTAATTCTGTAAAGAATGTCATTGGTAGTTTTATACGAATATCCTTGAATCTGTAGATTGCTTTGGGTAGTATGGCCATTTTAATGATATTGATTTTTCTATCTATAAGCATGAAATGTTTTCCCATTTATCTCTGTCATCTCTCATTGTTTTGAGCAGTGTTTTGTAATTCTTGTTGTTGAGATCTTTCACCTCCCTGGTTAGCTGTATTCCTAAGTATTTTATTATTTATGTGGCTATTGTGAATGAAATTGTATTTCTGATTTGGGTCTTGGCTTAGATGTTGTTGGTGTATAGGAATGCTACTGATTTTTGTACATTGATTTTGTATCCTGAAACTTTGCTGAAGTTGTTTATCACCTCAAGGTGTTTTGAGGCAGAGACTATGGAGTTTTCTAGATATAGAATCATGTTGCCCACAAACATGGATAGTTTGACTTTCTCTTTTCCTATTTGGATGCCTTTTATTTCTTTCCCTTGCTTCATTGCTCTGGCTAGAACTTTCAGTACTACATTGAACAGGAATGGTGAGAGTGGGCATCCTTTTCTGGTTCTTGTTTTCAGGGGGAATGTTTCCAGCTTTTGCCCATTCAGTATGATGTCAGCTGTGGATTTGTCATAGATAGATCTTATTGTTTTCAGGTATGTTCCTTCATTGCCTAGTTTATTGAGTGTTTTTAACATGAAGGGATGTTGAATTTAATCAAAAGTTATTTCTGCATCTGTTGAGATGATTATGTGGTTTTTGTCTTTAGTTGTGTTTGTGTGACGAGTCGCATCTATCGCTTTGTCTATGTTGAATAAACTTTGCATTCCAGGGATAAAGCCTACTTGATCATAGTGGATTAGCTTTCTCAAGTGCTGCTGGATTCAGGTTGCTAGTATTTTTGTTGAGGTTTTTATGATCTATGTTCATCCAGGATATTGGCCTGAAGCTTTCCCTTTTTTTGTTGTGTCTTTGCTAGGATTTTTTATCAGATTGATGTTGGCATCATAAAATGAGTTAGGAGCAGTCTCTTCTCCTCAGGTTTTTTGTTTGTTTGTTTTGTTTTTGGGATAATTTCGATAAAAATGGTACCAGCTCTTCTTTATACAACTGGTAGAATTTGGTTGGGAATCCATTCTATTGTGGGCTTTTTCTGATTGGTAAGCTTTTTATTACTCATTCAATTTTGGAACTCACTATTCGTCTGTTCAGGGAATCAATTTCTTCCTGGCTCAATGTTGGGAGGTTGTGTTTCCAAGAATTTATGCATTTCTTCTAAGTTTTCTTCTAAGTTTTCTAGTTTGTGTGCATAGAATTGTTCTTAGTAGTCTCTGATCGTTTTTTCTGTGTTTCTGTGGGGTCACTGGTAATGACCCCTTTGTCATTTCTAATTGTGTTTATTTGGATCTTTTCTCTTTTTGTATTTCTTAGTCTAGCTAGCAGTCTATCAATCTTATTTTTTCTTTCAAAAAAAACAATTTCTGGATTCAATGATCTTTTGTATGGGTTTTTGTGTCTCAGTTTCCTTCAGTTCAGCTCTGATTTTGGTTATTTCTTGTCTTCGGCTGACTTTGAGGTTGGTTTGCTCTTATTTTTCCAGTTTCTCTAGGTGTGATGTTAAGCTGTTAATTTGAGATCTTCCTAACTTTTGAATGTGTGTGTTTAGCACTATAAAATTCCATGTTAATACTGCTTTAGCTGTGTCCCAGTGATTCTGACATGTTGTATCTTTGTTCTGATTAGTTTCAAAGAATTTCTTGATTTCTGCCTTAATTTCATTGTTTACCCCAAAGTCATTCAGGAGCAGGTTGTTTACTTTCCATATAATTATATGGTTTTCAGTGATTTTATTAGTATTGATTTTTATTTTTATTGTGCTGTGGTCCAAGAATGGGGTTGGTATAATTTTGTGTTTTTTTTTATTTGCCAAGAATTGTACGACCAATTATATGGTCAATTTTAGAGTATGTGCCATGTGCAGATGAGAAGAATGTATATTCTGTTGTTTTGGGGGTAAATACACTAATGATATTTGTTAGTAGCAAAGTCCTTAACTGTGAAATCCCCTTTACAAGATGTTCTGGTTTAAGACTGCATATCATAAACAAACATATAGATTCTAGTAATAATTAAAGCATGGCTCACTGGAGAAAATTGCCTAGATTACACAAAAATCTGAGATATAAAATGAAAGTATTCCATAACCCAAAGACTCACCATTGTGTAAGATGATGTACTGATTTCACTTAGGGACTTCAGCTATCATTCTAGTCCATAAAGTACATTTTCAATGCAGAAAGGGAGTACCTGGGGAGTCCTGTGGGTTTTCACAGACCTCTTCTTTCTTTCTTTGTGCTTCTTGATTGCTTGTATTCTTGAAAGTATTAATAAAGCTAGATCATGCGAGTTGGTTAGCTCAATGTGTTAGCTCAATTGCCAAGTGGGCTTTATGCCAGATATGCAAGTTTGGTTTACATTAAAAAATCAATCAATGTGATTCATCATATAAATAGGATAAGAGTGACAGGCGTAAACATAATACCATCTCATAACTCTATAATAATTTATTCCATAAATATTTATTGACTGCCTCCCATGTGCCAGGTACTGCTCAGGACTCTGAGTACAGCAGTGGGACAAACACACACCACTATCACCACCAATAACAACAAAGTCTCTGCTTTCACGGAACTTACATTCTAATCATCTGAATCTGCTATCTGTGGGAAAAATTCAGATATACATATTTCTCAGGTATTTCAATGCATGAAATAGGAGATGCAGACAACTTACTATGTAAATGATTAAAATCTTGTCAATCTATATATAGTTTCCTGAGAATTATAAGAACTCTGCTTTATTACAATTTTCTGTGCAAACAAACTAATCCAGTTAATGAGAGAACTAGAAAGATTCAATGTGCATGTGCACATAGTAGATTGGTTATCGTGCTCGTCAACTAGATTGTCCTTTAAATTTCTTTGGGGTTCTAACAAAGGCATCATCAATTCAATTGAAGTATCTAAGCACCACCCAAGACAACAGACCAAGGCTTTCTGCCTTCTGTGAACTCTAAAATAACTAACTGATGAATAACTATAGTTCAATAAATCCTCTTTTAGTGAATTGTAATTATGTATATTTCATATGTCGTGAAGAAATCTGCTCAGTAAATGATGACAGCCAATTACATGCAGGCCTCTTGGGTATTCCTATCAGGCTATGATAGGAGAGTTGCCCCAAAAACTGTGCTTGTGGTTTCTCTATATGGTGAGTCCCCTTCGCCTATATGCTGGAAATCAATTATGCTACTTTCTTAACATTGAGGGAATAAAAACTTTAGTCATAAGTGAAGGAGCCTTATAGATAATCTTACTAAATTCCCATTTTCTGGTGCTTCAAAGAAATCCTGGAAATACAACTTAGTGGATGAGGCAGATGGCATTATTTCATAACCTACCATGTTTACCAGGTCTGACAAGACTATGAAGCAAATATATGTTGTAGGTTTTTGTTAACACTAAGAATACCAGAGATTTGGTTTCTGCCCTGTTGGACAGCTTATGATATACCAAGGAACATTGACTTTGTTATGGTAAACATTATAAAGAAGAGTTGGACTCAACCTGGTCTGAGGGATGAGAAAGGACTTCTCATGATATTTATGTTGAGATTGAAGAATGAGGTATGAGTCAACCAGTTGAAAAGAGAAGAGAAGAAATTTGGCAAATACTATCAGTTGCCTGCCTCTATTATAGAGACTATCGAGGTTAAAAATTTGATTTCCCACACCATCTTCCAGCAGGGGTAGCCATGTGACACAGTTCTGGCCAATGAGATATAGAGAGAAATCCCTGAAAAGAGCAACCATTCTCTAATAAAAACACAAAGCCTTGCAATGAGCGAGCCTTTGGTTCTTTCATTTTTTGCTGTGTTTTTCTTAAACCTCGTCCTTTTTTCCATCTGTACATTAATTTGATGTCCAAGAGTGTTGTGGCCATCTTGCCACAATGAAGTAACCTTTATGAGACAAAAGACTGCGGAGGAGAAAATACCACTGGCATCTCTGGAACACTGTTGTGTAGTATCTCCAAATCTGGACTTCTGTCAGAACTGGGTCAAATGTCTTGCTTGTGAAAGAAGTAAACCCTATCTCTAGGCGAAAGCTAATTGATTTTTCTGTTATTTGCTGCTAAGTGCATTCTTACGTGGTATAGAAAAGGAGCGATAAGTTCAAAAAGTAGGCCAGGGTTTAATAGTGCCAGGCCTTATAGGCCATCTAAAAAATTCTATCAGTCAGGGTCCAATTAGAGAAGTAGAACTGTGTGTGTGTGTGTGTGTGAGTGTGTGTACACAAACATACAAATGTTTACTGCTTACACAATGTGAGGGTGGGCTAGCAAGTCTAAAGTCTGTAAGGGAAGCCATCAAGAGGTAAAGATCACAAGAAGGCTAGAATCCCACTGGCATAAGCTCTTTGGTATCTTTAAGCTTGAGCAAGGACTAAACTCTTAAAAGACTCACCTGATTAGGTCAGGCCCACTCAGGATAATCTTTTAATTAATTTAAATTCAATTAGTTAGGGGCTTAAATCACATCTGAAAAATCCCTTCACAGTAGCACTTTGATTACATTTGATTGAATAACTGGGGACTGTAGTTTAGCCTAGCCAATTTGAAATATCGAAAGCCAACACATTGACTTTATCGCAAGGTCAGTGGAAAGCCTTTGAAATTTTAAGCAGAAAAGGAGAGTGTGGCTAAAGTGTGGAAGCTGACTGGGAAGTGAAATAATTTGGGAGAGTAGGAAAAAATTCATGTAGGAAGCTATTGCAGTAACCTAGAATAGAGAGATTATCAGGATTTAAAGTAATATATGGGAGTGAGGATGGGAATAAGAGGAGAAATTGGGGGACCATGTAGGACTGGACTCTGGTGTGTGACTGAGTAAGAGGAAGACACAAGAATCGGAATGACCTTCTGAGCTTCTGGTGTGTAATAGGGGATTGTTTACCACTTATGGAGACCTGTAGACCTAGAAGGAAAGTTGTGCCATTTGCTAAGATCACAATTCCAGAGGAAGAGTGCATTTAGAGGGGAAAATTAAAAATTTCATTTTAGGGTAAGGCCTATGAAGAGCCAATGGGATATACTCTGTGGATTTATTGAGGAGATTGTTGGATGGTGAGGAGTGCATTGATCTAGAGCTCAAAAGAGAGATCTAGACTAGAGATATAAATGCAGGAGTTGTTGACCGTGAGTACTTGAAGTCATTAAAATGGATTAGTGGGTCTGGAGAGAATACTGGAGTGAGAAGAAGAGGACACATTTCCATTTTTTTCTAATATCTCATAGGAGGAAAAGAATCTGGCAGGAGACAGTAATAAGAAGGATCTTGCTACATATTTGAGGACTCAACAGTTGTTTTAAAGGCTGAAATGACCTGCATGGTAGGAACATGCCTGCAGGAGTCCCACACTACTGAAAGACTTCTTTGAAGATAAAATGTATCCAGGTTCATGGCACCGGAGGAAGAGGTGAGAGGTCAAACACTTTGATCAAAGACTACGTCTTAGAGTTGGATAGGGTTGGGAACACCTCTTCATCACAACCCCAATGCTGTAATCTCACAATGTAAATGAGGCTACCTCATAGAGATTGAGGTGAAGAGTAAATCATGTATTCCACATGGAAGTTAAACAACACTCAAAAATAATTTTTAAAGAGACTGATTCTATAGTACAGTAGTCTCCCCATTTCCATAGGGGATACATTTCAAGACCCCACCTGAAACCACAAATAGTACTGCACTATATATACTCTGTTTTTTTCCCATACATACATACCTATGATGAAGTTTATAAATTAGTCACAGAAAGAGATTAACAATAAGTAATAAAGTAGAATAATAACAATACTCAGAACATCATGCAATTTAAAAGTTATAAATTGTTTATTTCTGGAAATTTTCCGTTTAATATTTTGGACCACAGGTGAAGGTACATAACTGAAACTGGAGAGCAAAACTATGGATAAGGCTGACTACTGTAAAGCCAAACACACATAGTAACTAAACTATTTTTTGAACATTTACCATGCACTAGGTACTAGTTAGTCAAAATGCCTCACATGTATTAACCCATTTAATTCTCACAATAACCCCTCTAAGGAGGTAATACTCTTCAATATTTCAGGATGAAACAGAGGTTAGTCCAAGTTCATTTGTTCATTCAACAAACATTCATTAATCAGTTACTGTTGCTTTTCAAGATGCTAGACATACATTATAACAAAACAGACAAAATTTCTTCCCCAGTAGAGTTTACATTCTAGTGGGGAAGACAGTGATTGAAGGTGATAAGTGATATGAAAGGAAAATAAAGAGCAGGAGAAGGGGAATTACTGATGCCAGGGCTGGAGGTTTTGCAGTCAGAGGAGGCCTTACTAAGTCTGTATTTGGATAAAAACTTGATAGAACCAAAGAACAGCAAGGAGGTCACTTTGGCCAGTGTGAGATGAGCAAGTGTGAGAAGATGAGCTTAGGAAGTTAGTGGAGGGCCAGGTGGGGCCAAGTCTTGGAGGCCACCGAAGACTTTGGCTTTATGCTGAGTAAAATGGGGGCTGTTGGAGGGTTTCAAGGAGGACATCATTCAATTCACCTAATAAAAGGATAACTCTGGTTGCTGGTTTGATGATTAATTTTTGGGTGGTTAGCCAAAAACTAGAAGGTCAGTTGAGAGGCTATTACGAAGATCTAACAAGAGATTGCTTGGTGCTTGAACCAAGGATGTAATGGTGGAAGGGCTGGTAGGAGTTTGGGTATATTTTGAAAATAGAGCTAGTAGAATTCCCTTATTGGATGGAGGACATGAGAAAAAGAGAGGAGACAAGGATGACTCCAGTGTTCTTGGGCTGGGAAATTAGAAGATATAAATTGCCACTAATTCTAATGGGAAAGATCGCAGGTGGAGCAGATTTTGTGGAGGAGATAAGAAAATCAGTGTTGGGGCCAGGTGTGGTGGCTCACACCTGTAATTCCAGCACTTTGGGAGGCTGAGGTGGGAGGATCATCTAAGATAAGGAGTTTGAGACCAGCCCGGCCAACATGGTGAAACCCTATCTCTACTACAAATACAAAAATTAGCTGGGTGTAGTGGCGGGTGCCTGTAATCCCAGCTACTTGGGAGGCTGAGGCAGGAGAATTGCTTCAACCTGGGAAGTGGAGGTTGCAGTGAGCCGAGATGGCTCCATTGCACTCCAGCCTGGGAGACGAGAGTGAAACTTCATCTAAAAAAAAAAAAAAATCAGTGTTGGATATAAAGAGTTCACCATGTATCATTGCACTATACATTCATATTTTTTCTTCCTGGATTTTTAAAAGAGGCATATCTGGAATACTTTTCATTTGAAAATAATATCTGAAAACAGCTACCTTCTTGGACAGCTTCATAACTATTTCTACAAGGTAAGTCATACCTATGTTTTGGATAACCTTGGGGAAAAAAGGGTACTTTAATAATAATTTTATTATTTTCTGTAAGCATTTTAAACAGATTTAACACAAAGGATTATGAAGTGCTTTGATGGAAAGTGGTTAGGACGGGTCTCAGTCTGAGCAAAACAGAGATTAGGAATCCCTGTTTAATTTAGCTAGGCTCTTTGGTAATGAGCACTTGAAGTAGAGGGCTCCCAGTGGATGTTTCCAGCACCTTCTCCTGAGTCCCTTTATCTTTCCATCTTCCAAGTCTCACAATCAGGCATCCCTGTCCTCCTTCTCTGCACATTGGCAATGGATAAGGCTCTTCCCTTATGCTACAAAGTGGAGCTCCTCAAGCTTTGCTGGGTGGTGAATGATACTCAGTCCTGACAGGATGTGGAAGAGAGGATGCCTGCCTCTGTCTCCAAATGAGGGGGACAGGAGGCACTTCATTCCTTTTTAGTCTTCCTACCAGGACTAGTTCTCCTAAGAAATAAGCATAAGCTAATCATTTTTTAATCTTTTCTTAAAGAGAGATTATTCCTCCTATCAGGAAGGCTTTTCCCTCCCCCCAATTTGACATAATGCATTCGCCATTACTGTTTGTCTCATTCCAGAGCTTGGCTTGCATTACAAAAGTCACCACATTTGCTGAAAATAGCTGCCTCTTAGTCCTGTGGTGTTTGTGTTTTCATTTCGCTGGGGCTTAATCCTGATAGAAGGAGTGGATTTTCTAGTTAATCCTGCCCCCCATAATTATAAGAATAAAATGGACTGAATGACTACAAAGAACTGAATTAAAACAATTCCAATACATCCATCAAGGCATTTGGATATTAATTAGAGACACTAGCATAAAATAAGCGCTAGAGAATGGCTAGATTATAAAAAGTAAGCATCCCTTTGATTGTGTATTCTGGGTGTATTTTGAACTGAGACAAATTCTGACCTCAGTGAATAAATTGACAAAGCATGATTTTTCTAAACATCTTTACATTTTGGTTGCGGAAGATGTTCTTGCTTTAGATACTGTTATCACAGCACACCTAAAACTTGTCCTTTCTTCTCTTACATCATCTTTTTTCAGTTGTGCCCTTTCTTACCTCTTTGTGCAATTATTCTTTTCTACTGGAACTTTCCTCTCAGACTGTAAGCATGCTACTATCCTTTCCCTAAATCCAGTGATGTCTTCCAGCCTTCTCCCAGTATCTCCCATTTCCACCACCTGATGCTTTCCAAAATGATCTGCAGGCATTGCCTCTACTTCCTGAACATCCATCTTGACTCCTCATTGTCCACCCTTCATTTCTACCACTCTGTTGAAACCATTATCATCAAAGAATACTTTATCACATAACTTAGAATCTAAGGCATAATCTTCTCAGAAGAGTCTTGGTTATCACATTTTATTCCTGAAATTCCTCCTTCTCTGGCTTCCATGATATATCGTGGCCATCACAGGACAGAGCGGGCAGACGTGATGTCCTGTCTTTTAAAACTTTCTTGGTTCTTTATTCTGTTTTTCTAATCTTAAATGCTGCTGAGTTATCATATCACTTTTTTGCACAAAGACCTTTAACAGCTTTTTATAGTTTATTGAATTAAGTTTAAATTCCTCAGCCTGTCATTCAAAGTTCTCCAAAGATTGACCCTGGAGGCTGAAATCCAAGTAGATACTGGAGTCTAAGTGGTAGAGTGCACAGAGACTTGCGCTTTGGCCATGGTATGTTGCAAATGTAGGAGAAGACCCTGTATTAAAGAAAGAGTATAGCACCCTGGCTACGCTGCAATAAGATATGGAGCTCAGGAGGTCAGGCACAAAGAGGTCCAAGCTGGCCCAACCCCATGCTGTCACTTACTTTCCCACACATGTGGGTGACCCCAACATTCCCCAACCAGGAATGTCAGATCCAAGTAAAAACTGGTGACAAATGTACCCGTAAGACCATGAGCAAATGGAAATTTTGGCAGAAATGAGTGAGCTGCTTGTGACAATACACACTGAGATTGAGTGACAGTTGTACAACTGAATAGGAAACAACAGTGGCCTCACCTGGGGAACCAGCTGCGGTAGATCTATAGGGACACGCAATCAGCAGTATGTAAGAGTAAAACAATATTATGCAGGAAAGAAAGTCCCAACATGCAATAATTTGTCTAGGTTTTCATAGCTAGTGTCCAGAGAGGACAAGTCAATAAACGAACTGCACCCCACTCATATAGAACTGTTCACTGATTCCTGGACACACCATGGTTTTCTCCTCCTTGGATCATTTCAGATAATTTTTGTCCTTATTTGCTTAACACATTTTTAACCCCACAGTGTGCTAGGAAGAGTTCTAAGCATTTTGCTAATACAAACTTTTAAAACACTATGCAGCAAGCGCTATTAATACCTCTATTTTATAGGTAAGAAAGCCAAGAAACAGGGGAATTAAGCAAATTTCTTGTAATCTCATAGCCAGGAGTGGGAGGGCCAAAATGTGAGCCCAGATAGCTCTAGGGTCCATACTCCTGATCACGACGCTACTCAGTTACTTATCCCTCAAGACTCAAGTCAAATGTCCTCTCTTTCATGGAACATCTCAGTGTCATTCAAGATAGAGTTTCATGTTCCCTCTTTAGTGATCCAGTAACACTCAGACATACTCTTCCTGTGTCACTCATCTCATTTTATTTCATCTTTATTTGTGGTCAGCTTCTCAGTGGCAGGGACTGTTATAAATCTGTGTATCCCCTGCCCTAAGTATAATGCCTGGCTCATAATGAGCATTCGAGAAATATTTATTGAATTGAAATAAATTAATTTATCAGAGGTGGTGAGGGCTCAAAAACACTAAAAAATAGTGTTAAAAAGAAACACCAAATTAAAAAATAAATATTACCTTGTAGTCTCCAAAATAATTACCCATTAAATAAACAAACTACTAGATGAAGGAATCATAGGCACTTGCACAAGTCAGGGCCACGTGACTGTGGTACACATGAGAAGAGCTTAGGCAGTGGTCCTTGTCTATCCCCCTGAAAGGAACTGGTCCTATGGAGTGGGGCTGAAAAGACCAATATTGAACTAGATGTCCTATTAACCCTCTATTAATGTACACCTATGTTTGCTGTCTGTAAGTGCCTTTGTTTTTTCATTTTTGTGTTGGAAAGGTGTCTCTGCTGCTCTTACTTTTCCAAAATCTCTACTTATGCTCTCTTAAATAGGAGTACTGGCTCCAATGCATCCTCAACCTTGTCTAAACATGATACTTACAAGTATATCATGTTGGCCATCACTTCTCATTTTTCTTACCCTAATTAACAGACTAGAGTCACTAAGGGGGACATAAAAGGACATCAGTGGAATTTAGGTGGACTGCATCCATCAAAAGTGAGATACAGAAAACATCAGGCCCCAAGATAAGAGGAGGGTTCCAACTCTTCATATTTCCAAAACTGACCATTCTTCACTGTCCAAAAATCTCTCCTAAAACATGCAAGAAGGCTAAAACTAGATCCCAAACTTTATATCCTGCCCTTGCTCAAAAAGTATCCATTTAGAAACAAAATCTAACTTGAAAGCCAGGGAAAAAAGCTGGCTCTGGTACTAAGCATACATTTTGAAGGCTGCATTCCAAGAGACTTAATTTGATTATCCAGTTTCAGAATTTATGGAATATTTATTTTCTTACTTACTTCTGATTCACTTAACTGCAAGCCTACTAAGACATTTCATAATTCAGCCAAGAATTGGGGGCAATAAAGTGTACAACATAGCCCCTGCCATCATGAAGTACATTCTCTAAAAAAGAAAGCAGGTATTAAGCACTTAGAGATAACTACTCACATAGTTATAAAGTATTGGATACAATTCTAGTAACTAGAAAGGGTGATCTAGTTACTAACAAGAACCATAATTATAATCAGGTGACAAATGACAGTTGTATAGAATGTGGGTTTAGTATAACTTTAAAAAAGCAACACAGGAAGCAATGGGTTTCTCTTTTTCACAATTAATTGAGCCGTTACTATATGCCAGACACTGTGTTTATCATACATTGTTTATGTCATCTTCATGGCAATCCTATGAACTGGAAACTATTAGTCTTCTCATTTTACAGAGGAGGAAATTATGGCTTAAAGAAGTCAAGTACTTGCCCATGATGATGGCTGAACCAGGAATGAAATCCAAGAGGTCTGGATTTCCTCAAGATCTGTGCTCTTTCCCACTATAAATGCTTAATAAACGCTTTAAGAAAAAGAGTTAACTAAGTGTAACTCAATAAATTAACAAGAAGTTATAAATCTTTTTCTTTTCTGGGAGAACATCACCCAACCTTTCCAGGCAACAGCTCTTATTATTAGACAACATTATAGTCAAGGAGTGCCTGGATGCTGCATGTAGACAGAGTTGAGTAGGAACACTAGCCCAGCTTAAACTCTCTGAGCCTGTTTCCTTACTAGAAGAATGGAAATTGTAACACCTGCTTTGCAGGACTGTAGTGAGGAACAACTGTAACATCCATCCATCCATTCATTTATCACACATTTTTGAGCATATGCTCTGCAACAGATAACATAATAAGATGCTAGAGATACTAAGATGAGTAAGGCCAATTTCCTGTATTTAGGAAGCTCACTGTGCTGGTGGAGAACTGGCAAGTGACAAACAGCAAAGTGTGTGAAGTGCTGTGTTAGGACACTTAGGGAACATAGAATATGTGCAAATTTCATAACCCGTAGTTAGTGGTCAGCAGAGTCCATTCCGTCACCACTTTACTTTAAAAGTCCCTATATATCTGCGATTTTTCATGTCTGGTTTTCCAGGATACTTGGTGGCCCCTATAGCTGCCAGGAGGAGAGCTGGCCTTGTATCAGAATCTCAGGGAGAAGGGCAAATGCTCTTCCTTTCCCGCAAGCCTCTCCTCCCCTCCATTTGAATTGCAGAATGCCAATCAATGGATGGC
This sequence comes from Hylobates moloch, assembly GCF_009828535.3. NCBI lineage: Eukaryota > Metazoa > Chordata > Mammalia > Primates > Hylobatidae > Hylobates > Hylobates moloch. The sequence continues at coordinate 51,670,471 of NW_026652293.1, forward strand.
ATTTCACAATATGTGCCAGAGCCCCTTCCCAGACTTTCTTTGTCATCTTTAGTTTCTGTCAAGACAAGGCCTCTTGGCAATGAAACCTTAGAAATCTGGGCCCAATTTTTCACCAATTAGACTGGAAAGTCACAAGTCAGAAACATCCAGACTCTTGTTGGATCCTATTCAGCTGCGCTGGGGGAGTTTCACCCCGACCTAGCAACACAGCCCGACTGCCTCAGCGAGGCTTCCTCGAGCACCTGACCGTCCAGCTGATTTTCCCCATGACCAGGAAACTGCTTTCCTCCTGCTTTACACCTAGTTGGGGGACCCCAGGGGGTGGCTAGAGGTGCCCGCCGGTGACACAGAGAAAAGTGGCGGAGGGCATCTCGCGCCCAGGAACTTACATGGAGAAACTCCCAGCTAAAGAGAAAGTTGCCCGGGCTGAGGGCAGGAGGAAGGAGCTTCCTTTCAGAGCGCTGCTAATGACCTGCCGGGAAACCGCACAGCAGTCATTTCGCAGATCCGATGGCAGGTCACGGCGACAGATGTTCCCAACATATGTGGAGAATTAATTACCCACTAGTAAACAAAATCTGTGATGCGGAGAGTCATTTTGTCCAAATTTCTTACAATTTTGCTGTTATTAGGAGCTTAATTTTTCTTGATCATCTAGATCCTCTTGGATTAAAGCACTCCTTAATGGGCTCCAAGGAACATTCCAAAGAAAAATAAGGGCCTAGTGAGCCGTGGAGGGAGGAGGAGGAGGAGGAGGAGTAGTAGGGGAGGGGGAGGAGCAGGAGCACGGGGCTCAGGCAGCCAGGAGGATGGAGTAACAGAGCTGCTGATTGGGAGGCTGCACAACAGCGAGTGATTAGCAAATTATTTGATTAAAACATTGGATGCTAGTCATATTTTAAAAAATATTCTAATGGTTACCTCCTATTTAACAGTGCTTACACTTAATTTAACTGCGTGCTGTGGAACAGCTGGAGTTTCTAAAGGAAATTACAACATTCTGACAGAAATAGGCTTCCAGAAAGGTTGTCTTCTGAGTTGCTTTTAAGATTCTGAGCATGTTCCCATCTGAGGTTGTGGAAGCAAATTCTGATATTCATCAGTTAAGAAAATAGATTTTCTTAAAAGGGGGGATTGAAGAGTCTCTTGATTTTTGTAAGGCAGTTATTTCCTTGGCCATTTTCATCAATCACAGAAACTGTCAAAAATGCAATGGTTCACTAAGTAAATAAATCTGAAAGGCTATTAAAAATATGGTTCTTTATCCGTTCAAAAGTTTGTAACTCCTCTAAGCCTTGAATTCATGTTTCCCTTAAATATTTTGTATAATAAAGTAGAGTAAATTTTTAAAAAATCTATTTGTCCCAGCAAATATGGTTTATAATTTAAATTACACACTTTTTGTTTTTCTCATTTATTCACTTTTTCATTCATTCAACAAATATCTGTTGAGCTTGGTGCTGGAGGAACAAAGATGAATAATATAACTTCAAAGACTCATGCAGAAAATAAACATGTAAACAGCTCCCTGCTTTCCAACCTCCCAGGGCCAGCTCAGGGGTACCTGCAGCTCTGTAACAACCAAAATGCTCCTTACAGCATGGCAGTGCCCCCAGCCCAGTTAAGAACCACAGGTTTAAGTAATATTCAGAGTGAAGATAGAAAGAAGAGACCTGTATTAGTCTGTTCTCATGCTGCTAATAAAGACATACCTGAGACTGGGTAATTTATAAAGGAAAGAGGTTTAACTGACCCACAGTTCCACGTGGCTGGGGAGGCCTCACAATCATGGCAGAAACTGAATGAGGAGCAAGTCACGTCTTACATGGTGGCAGTCAAGAGAGAGCCTGTGCAGGGAAACTCCCATTTATGAAATCATAAAATGTCATGAGTGTTATTCACTGCCGTGAGAACAGTACAGGGAAACCATCCCCATGATTCAATTATCTCCACCCGGCCCTGCTCTTGACCTGTGCAGATTATTACAGTTCAAGGTGAGATTTGGGTGGGGATACAGCCAACCCATATCAGAACCAGACGTTCTTCTGGAATTTTCATTAAAAACTTTGGGACTGGGACATTTCTGGAGAACATGGACAAGAAAAAGAAAGTCTATTGCTATGATAATGGAATAGAAAGAAACAAAGTCTATTGATGCAAAGGTGAAATGGAAGCAAACAACATGCTTAAGACAAAGCCTACTTTTACTTCATTTCTTACTCTAGGCATTGATTTCCTGTCTTTTCTTTCTATGAATTTGACCCATCACAGGAAACAAAATTCTTTGTAAAACGGCCTATGATCTATAACATTAGTTTGTATTCGTTTTTGCTGCAAGTCACCAGGATCTGACAGTTGAAATTTATTTGGGTGAAACTGCTGTTCAAAACTAAAAATTACTTATCCCACTTTCTCAGGAATTCTGAATTTCTTCCGGAATTCTCAGAAATTTAAAAGAGACACATCAGAAACTGGTGGGTCTGACATGGAAGGTTCATTACTTAGAACAATAGAAACCTGGTTTATGAATATTTTGAGGTAAAATTTCAGTTCTGCTATTTAACTTATTGCATGCTATATGACATTTATGCCTTTACCCTTTATCTTGGTGACTGGCATTAATGGCCACAATAAACACCTAACAACCTACTATGTTAGGCAGAATATGGTAGGGATGGGAGAATGGCCTCTGTCTTACGTAGCAGGTATTTCTAATTATAAAACTCAGAATGTGAAGGGTGAGTGACCAGTGATTTGTGAACTTGCTACAACTCACTTTGGAACTTTATAAGATCTCTTAGTTTCATCATCTGGGTGCAGTTTTATCCACTTATCAAATAGCCTTTTGGCACTTTGCCACTATTTTGCATTTTATTTTTCTTTCATTAGGTAAAACAATAAAAGCCTGATAAAATTCATATGTTTTCCTGCTTCTAATCTGATAATATTGCTTTATTTTTCATTTCACAGCTTATTCATAATTCAGTCCTATTTGAACATGATAACATGGCACAGTATGTCTAATAGAAGCAGGCCAAAACAGACCTAGTTCAAGAGGCAGCTGTAGAGTCCTCAGCTGTGGAAATTTATTATTCCTTGCAACAAGTGATTAAACCAATTCTCTGATTAATCAAAACTGTACTTTGGAACTAGCCACATGAGACCAGAATTTTAAATCATGTTATGCAGACTGTAGCAATATAAAGAACAAGATTGAAAAATTAACTCTATGAGAAATATTTAACAAATAGGCGTTAATCTTCCCTCAGACTTCTTGAAAGAGCAAAGCCACACTCAAGCAAACTTTAAAATATATGTCTTGACAAGCCCCAAGGAAAATGTCAGATTCTTTTAATAGGTGCACAGTGTTACTGTGAATCACTTCTCCTTGAAGGACTTCAGCACTGTTATGGCTTTCCCTGATGACACCTCCTCCCTCACCACCTTTTCTAGTTACTGTTCATGCACCCTCCCCAGCGCTAATGGGAAGAGCCTGAATTCTTCTCATTTCCCATTGTTACTTCCACAAGCATAATTCAGTAGCACTCCCTATTTCAAATTAATGTCATTTAATTAGAGCACATTTTCCCCATCCTCATGTCATCCGCTGAACTCCATCTTCATTTCTCTACTTTTTTTGAACTTGAATTATAATTTTATTTTCTGTTCTACCCTTGCTCTCCTTATTTAATGTATTCATCTTTTAATTTTTTTTTTTGAGATAGGGCCTTGCTGTGTTGCCCAGGCTGGTCTTGAACTCTTGGCCTTAAATGATCCTCATGCCTCAGCCTGTCAAGTAGCTGGGATTACAGGGACTTGTCATCATTTATTCACTCCTTTATTCACCAAATATTTATCAAACATTCTCCCTGTCAAAGATTTTGCTAAGTGTGACAAATACAGAGATGAATAAGACATAGATTTTGTCCCTGAGGAGCTCAAAACTGTGGAACAGTTGCAGTGATTTGACTTGGATGGGGTGTAGCTAGTGTGTTGGTGGAGCAGCACTGTGCACACAGCATGATTTCGCCTTCATATTATTGTGGTATATGAGGATAACATATTAACATATGATTCTAGTATATGAGAACATCCATATCCCATCATTATCCTGGCATATAGGAAGAAAAACATCCCGACATATTATCCTAGTATACAAGAAGAAAAAAAACTTAGCTGTATAAAACATGAAACATGATAGTGCATGATTCAGTAGCATAAATTGTGAATGCAAGTGTAGCTCTCTTTATTCTATGGAAGTACACATTTGTGGCAAAATATAACCCAAAACTAAAACATTCAGTGTCTAAGATATCTAACACCATCCCACCCACCACCAACCCCTTAACCCCAGGCATTTTCTTCTAATAAAGAAAGGGCACAAATAGTATGACCTTCATCCCAGCTGTCATATCAACCATACGTGAGCTTCCTACCCTCAAGATTACAAATTCTGAAATTCACATATTTTACCCAAAACAGGTTGTTTTACTAGGTACCTCATCATTTTTTCCCTGAACACGTGCTGTTTTCCAGTCATTTAACTTTCCGTGTTCTCAGGTTTATGAGTCTTTCCTGTCTTTATTTTCTTCCCTCTTTTGGCTATTAGACACCATTGCGACACTTCTATCTCTAGTACTTTAGATTACTCTAACTTTATGACTCTAAGGCAAATGTCCCATCCCCAGACATGGATTCATCCAATTCAAAATTATCTTGTCTTTTATCAAATACCTTGTTAAACCTCCAACTCACCCCTGAACACCTTGCACCGTCTCTTACCCTTTGACAATACTTCCAATTGGCTACTATGAACTTTCTTATCTCTACTGAAACTTCCAAATGAGAACAAGGTCATTTTAGAATTTTCTGTTTCTCTTCCTTCCGTAACAAATATCACTGTATCTCCTCCCTTATTCTGTTAGGGGATAAAATGCCCTTTTTTTCTGTTAGGGGATAAAATGCCCTCATTCATTGTTTGAGAGAATCCATTTGGCTATGTACTTAATACAATTAAGATTCCTCCCCTCTCCTATGAAACTTTGTTCCAACAATTATTCTGTCTTCTTTTCTTCTTGCCCACCTTTCAATATTTATTTTTCCTTTCCCGGAACCGGCCATCCAGGGGATGCCAAAAGGGACCATGAGAAAGTCGTTTTGTAATTTCATGATAGCTCATTAGGGGAATAGCCATGGCCACCAAAGTTAAGCAGGTTGGCAGATCATTTTCTTTTTTACAACATTATAATATTGTAACTTAAACATGTGTATTTCTTTATTGACACACATTTAATCTGAGGAACTCATTGAAAAGACGTGTTTCTCTAGATAGGCAGATAATGTCCTAGGCTACCTCAAAGAGTTATTTTTATGACCACAATGTCTTTTAATTTTTATTTGCCACAAATTTTAAATGCTCCTTGTATTGTTTTATACCTCAAAGCACAACAAACTTTGAATAACAAAATAAGCATATTATAGACCTATAATTAGGGCTAATTATAAAGTGGGCAAAAGGAGACTTCTACTGTGATTGGCAATTAAGAGTCCTGGGCATTGAAATTAATTTGGTTTAATTCCCTCATCTGAATATACTGACTTCATAACAAAATTAACATTTAAAACATTAAAAGGCATTTATAAAAATTATGAACAAAACTTGAAGGAAATTAATTTATTGCTAATTACATTAATGGTAATAACTTGATGTCCTCAGCACAACTAAATTCATATCCTGTTAATAAAATATTGGATTCCTCCCCACCCTTTCCTGTTTTAAAGGTGAGATATATGCAGTTAGAATGACCTATATGTTATAAATTATTGTTGTTATTTTCTAATACCAAAAGGTGCCCCATTTGGTAGCCTGTGCTGCCATTTAAATCTCACAAATAGTCACAAAATTCCCTATGCATTTTTTGATTCTTGTAGCAAATATTTATTGAGCATCTATTATATGCCAGGCACTGTGCTGTGTGCAGAGCATACAGAGGTGAGCAAGACGGACCAGGTCCTTGCCCTTGTCTATAACGACATCATTTATGTGCAATACTTCCTTAGACTAAATTGGATCAGCATAAGACAAATTCCTGACAGCCAGACTGTAAGGGTTGTTTTGATCCACGTATAATAACATTATACTGTTGTCCCAATGGTAAAGAAAATCAAACAAGTTAAAGGTCACTACAATAGGGTCTAGATCACAATCTATGTTAGCAGAGTAGAGAAGCTTCAGGAACACCTGTATTCTTTTACTACTTGATACCTTTCTTCATAGCTGTCTACATTTGGTTAACTGTAATCTATCGTGCTTTCTGTCTTTGCACAGGTTCTCTCATTTAATTCCCCCATCATCCTAATAAAGTTCTATCATTTCTTGTTTATAAATGAGAAAACTGATCATTGAGAGAAGGTAAGTAGAATGCCCAAGTTCACATATCTAGTAAGGAAAAGGTTGGTAGTAAACTGAGGTCTGTCTGACTGTAAGACTGCCTTCCCATGAAATAATATTCCATGATGCTAATACATATTGGGAAAATGGTCAGCAAGCACCTAAAATAGATAAAGAAATAAATATAGAGAAGACAAAAGATACATCTGGTAGCTGTTCTCTTTAGTCCTAAGGTGGTTTAATTAGAAAAGGTCATTTTGGGTGGGCAACAGCATGAGAGAGAGTCTGTTTTTCCTTAGCGAGCTGCACTTCCTGTGAGCTTAGACCTATGCTTTGAAGTTACGATGTTTCAAAGAATGCTCAGTCTGTGACTTAAAGCCTCCATTTTCGATGCTTTTACAAGTTGTTAGCTTGTCTGAATGTTTCTTAAAATAAAAAGTTAAGAAAATTTGGCTAATGTTTTCTGTAGACTTTGAGAAAGAGACAACAAATCTGATCATATTGAAAGAAAGTGACACACAGGGAAAAATAGGGGAATTTCTCCACACTGACTCTTAACTCATTTTGTCTGCAAACCTACTGACTTCATTTGCAGTGATTTTATGGAGTAAGAGGATTACTGTCAATGTGAACAGTTTGTATGTGCAACTTTTGTTCCTATAGCAAAAATGGAGGCTAAGATGCCAGCACCATTAGCTGCCTGCCTTTTACAACCACCCAGGGAGCTCCCATTGAACAACCACCAAATGAGAACAGTTTAATGTAAATTGAATAGTGCCCCTAATATTACATTGCCATTTAGCACTCAACTTCTAAGTAAGTGTCAGGGTAGCATGAGCCAAGTTCTACTCTGGGACCTGCACAGTGATTCATGAGTGGCTATTAATGTTACCACCGGTTACAACAAAAACGTGTCACTGAACTTGAAGAAACCATTACGAGTGCTGCTTTCTTTTTTCCCTTGTGGTTTATTTTCAAATTGCTTATTTCTCACCTAATACACTCTGCTGCCCCCATTCATTCTGAAAGAATATTTACCTGAGGATAGTTGCAATAAGGGGATGGTGGGTCCCTCCAGCTGAACCTTTCTAGGTGTGATTCCTAGGCCAAGGCAAGGAAGGTATAAGCAACATTAAACCTGTAAGCAGAATAAGCTTGGGCCAGAAATATAAGTGTCAAATATGAGGAGAAGAGATGGGATTCAAATGCAAAGTGTAACCAAGATCATGATAAGGGTCAGATTGCAAAGTCATCACCAGAGTGAAAAATCTGTGATTTCCAGAATCTGGATTGGGCAGAGAAAGCACCCAGGACTACCGCTAAGATTTATGAGGCCCTAAACAAGAGTACAAATGGAAGCCCATTTCTCATGGATCTTATGTTCAAATGTTGTAACTCAACCTCTGCCCAAGGCTGGCTTGTGTTTCTATCCTAGTGCTCCCACCCTCAGGGCCTCAGCCTACTCACCGGGGATGACTTTGTGAAACTACCCTACAGGCTTCTAAGCCTGAGTGGGAACGTGATCTGCTGGGGCAAAGCCTACCGCTGGACACCTGGGCAGCGACCAGCCCAAACCCAGAATGGAGAGTGACCATATCAGGCTCCTCAGGGAGCCAAGAGGAACAGGTTCCCCTGCCCCATGCTTTTCCCACTCATGATACTCAGGTAGTTCCAAATGCCTCTCAAAAACAAAAGCCCTGAGAACAAAGGAGGGAAGGAACATAGTGTTTGGGAGATTGGAGCAGCCAAGTTTAAGGAAATCAGCATCTCTTTCTCTGATGAGTCAGGACTAGGACTACGGGTGGGTCTTCTCTTTCTCCATATGCACTTGCACACTCCCAGCTCTGCTCTCTGGCCTAGGGCACCTAGTTCTACTTCCTCTAGAAGGTACCCCACCTGTAGTGACAGAGTACTCAATTAGTTACAGATCCTTCTAGAAATTTTTTTAGGAAAGAATAAAATTGGTCTTGTGTTTCAGTGTTTGTGATATGCAGGACCCTTTGTTACACAGACCCAGGACCAGGGATCCCTCCTTGCCTGGGTCTAAGGGCAGAACTGAAAGCAGCCTATCGGTCTCTAGAAGTCAATTGCAAACCCAGAGGAGTGTAACTAATTGCCTTAAGTGCCAGGCATCCTCTGATGGTGGCCTGTACTCTACCTGTCCTGGGTATGCCCGACCAATCTGTGTCTTGAGAGTCCTACTGGGGGCCAGGGTGGTGGTTCATGCCTGGAATCCCAGCACTTTGGGAGGCCAAGGCAGGTAGATCACTTGAGGTCAGGAGTTCGAAACCAGCTGGGCCAAAATGGCGAAACCCTGTCTCTACTAAAAATACAAAAATTAGACAGGCATAGTGGTGCATGCCTATAATTCCAGCTACTTGGGAGGCTGAAGCAGGAGAATCACTTGAACTCGGGAGGTGGAGGCTGCAGTGAGCCGAGATCCCACCACTGCACTCCAGCCTGGGCAAAAGAGCAAGACTCCATCTCAAATAAAATAAAAATAAAAAAAGAAAACAGTCTTAGTGGGACACTGCTTCCCTCTCTAAAGAATGACTAAAATGATCACGTTTAGAAAGCACTAGAGCACACCTTAAAATAATCAAACAGAGTCATCTATGGTGGAAAATCAAACTATGAACAGATGAGTGTGACACATAACTTTTAAAAAGAGAGTAATTACAATGGAACATAAGCTTTGGCGTAAACTCTCAGTCCATGAGGCAGCCTTTTAGACAGTAATGGGCATCTGAAATTATGTTTCCAGTCTGGGAGAGATTAGCAGTAATCTAGAATTTGCATTAATCCTACCTATGTATACAAAACTAGAGAGGACTCACAGAAATAACACCTTCAAATACCTGTTTCATGAATGTCTACAGTTTTGTGCTTTGTTAATTTCACAAGAAGGAACAGGTACTAGGGCAAAGGGATTAGTTAAGGAACCAAAAAAGCCTAAAATGAGTGGAGAGCCAACTACTAAATTAAGGTTTAGTCCAGTATCCACTACAACGGTTTGCACATAAGTGAGCCTCAAAAAATGAAAATGATTGAAATTACATCAAATCAAAAATTTTCTCAAGCTAATAAGCATCAAGCCTTTCTGGATGTAGATAATTTTGAGCTATAAGAAGGTACAGCTCGGCCAGATGTGGTGGCTCACTCCTGTAATCCCAGCATTTTTGGAGGCCAGGGCAGGTGGATCACCTGAGGTCAGGAGTTCGAGACCAGCCTGACTAGCATGGTGAAACCTCATCCCTGCTAAAAAATGCAAAAATTAGCCAGGCGTGGTGGCATACCCCTGTAATCCCAGTTACTCAGGAGGCTGAGGCAGGAGAATCGCCTGAACCCAGAAGGCAGAGGCTGCAGTGAACCAAGATCGCACCATTGCGCTCCAGCCTGGGCAACAAGAGCGAAACTCCTTCTCAGGAAAAAATAAGTAAATAAATAAAAGAAAGTACAGCTCTTAGTATTGACCTCATCATTCCCCTCTCTCCACTCATCTAATGACTATAGTCTACTCAGTGGTTCCACTATGCATACTCGTAAGGTAATGATTTAGATTCAGTATAGAGTATAGATTCTGTAAAGTCTCTTTGGGTAGATACAAAAAGTGTTTTAAAAAGGTGTCATATAAAATTTCTTAGAATATTTTGAAAAAGCATAAAGGATGTCTCACTATTTTCTTTGCACTAAGCAACTAGTTTCAATAACAAGTCCTGAATAGCAAATAAAAACTTGAGAGATTCAGAAATCCATGCTGCTGCATACAACAAGGAAACTGAAATTACAGATATTCTCCAATGAGTGCCCAAAGAGACTCAATGAGGAATGATTTGTATTGAACTGGGACATAAGACTTTGAGGTTGTTGTGTTGACAAATATCTTGCAGAATGGACAACACAAATATAGACACTGGCACAAAACATGGAGAGGAATTTTAGAATATTGCTAAATATCTTAATTTGGACTAAAGGTAAACCCAAGGTAAATTACTCCTAACTTTGAAAAATAGAAGACCCATCCACAGAAAATCTAGTTTAGATGTGGAGGACCACACCAATGTTATCTCTGTATCTCAAATGGTCAATCTTCTTCTTGACCTTCAATATAGGACCCACATATAATAAAATGATTTTATCCACTGTTAGGACTTTCTGGGTAATGTTACACTAGATCAGGCCAGGACAGATAAAACTTACCAGTCATTTCAGACTATTGCATAACAACTCTCACGTATCTTCTGTTTTCACGAATGGGAGACAAGCGGCATTTCAATCTCTATAAACAATCCATCTCCATCTCCATCTCCATATTCTCTACGGAAGCTCACACATGCATGATAACTTATGCTGTTTTCCAGTAAATGAATAGAATAAATAAATAACAAGACAACATAGTGCTTAATTTTCCTTTTCTTTTTCTTTCCGTTTCTTTTTTTTTTTTTTTTTTTTTTTGGCTTTAGGCAGCAAAATGCTTAAGTACTGAAATGGGCGAAAAGCAGTTTTAAGAATATAGGTCAGGACATTAATATAAATTTGATCACCTCCTTTTTATTCTCTAACATTCCCCACAATAAATCAGCCCACTTTCCTCCACCCTCTCCTCACACACACTTCACCCTCCCATCCCGATTTTGGATCCCTGAATGTAAATCTGTGACAAGGGTATCTATATATAATATTAATGGCGCCGAGGAGGGCTGGTGTGAAGTGTGAGAGCTTGCCAAGAAAGGAGCGATCTGAGCCCAGCCGTTCATCCTCTGCAGTGAGCTCTACATCATCTGCAGGACAAATGTAACATCATTAGGAAAAAAAAAAAAAAAAAAAGGTTAAAAAAAAAAAAAGAGGAGGAGGTGGAGAAGTAGCCATTCTGCAAGGAAATGGCTAAGTTGGAGGTTCCAATCAATCTTACTAAGCCAGGTTCCCTGAGATACTGTCAGCCACTACAGACAAAACAGATTGCTGGAGAGATCACTGAGAGTCGAACAAACAAGCAAACAAACAAACAAACAAACAGGAAAATACAACCTGGTTATCAGAGATTTACTCAATTACCAGTTAGCATTTTAAATGTATTTACCAGTTTGTGCCCAGGAAAGAGAAGGACGTTTGCTTTATCCTTAAATAAAGGAATTCGAAAAATTGGCATTGTAGGGGGCACTTTATTAAAATAGCCAGTAAGCATTTGTCGTAGGTATAAAAAGAAATTATTACAGGGATCTTGGGAGACAAGATTTCAAAAACTCACGAAGGATAGAGAAGTTTGAGTTTCAGTCTTTACTTTGTGCCAATGTTTACCTTCCTGGTTGCTGTGTGTCTGAGTTTCTAAGGTGGGAGGGTGTCAGTTCAGTTGCAGGCATAAGGACTGTGTCCAACTCAGTATCTTTAGGAAGTGATTCTACAGACCATTTGATGCCTGTTATGGATTGGATGTTTGTGTCCCCTCAAAATTTATGTGTTGCAATCCTAAACCCCTAACGTGATGGTGTTAGTAGGTGGGGAGCTTGATAGGCGATTAGGTCATGAGGATGGAGCTTCCATGATGGGATAAGGGCCCCATGAGGGAATGAAGAGCCCACAGCTCTCATTCCTCTGACATCTAAGAATATAACATGAAGATGGCCATCTGCAAACCAGGGAGAGGGGCTCCACCTGACCATACTGGCATCCTGATCATGGACTTCCAGCCTCCAGAACGGTAAGAAATAAATTGTTGCTTAAGCCACCCAGACTGTGGTAGTTTGTTATAGCAGCCCAAGCAGACTAAGATGATCGCCACCTAAGAGAATGAAACTGACACATTTCCCTTAATTATAGGAACGGGTTAAGTGAAATCCAAGTTTCATTACCCGTATGATTTCACTTAGTCCACTTGTCACTTAATTCGGAGTTTGACTAGTTATTCTGATTTGTCATCTAAATTGCTACCAAATCTATACCACTGAGCAGCTGAGTTGAAGTTAGTGGATTTTTCTCTTACACATTTTTTTAGCATTCACTTTGGATGATTCCCAAGTCCTTTCACTGAGGGTCAGAATTTGTCTGAACCCAGTCCAGAGTTTTCAGGCCTAATAAATCTTACCCAAAGTCAATATCTTCAGTCAATATTGATAAATCAGTTTTATTTCAATTTTAATGAATGAATACAAAGGATAACCCAGAAATCAATAACTGAACATCTAAAAACCAGCATCCCCCATCTGCATCCAGTATCTTTTCGAAGTTTATTCATTCATAGTTTGAAGTAAAAGAAATTAGGTGCTTACCTTTTACAATAGTCTTGTTTTCAAATTATAATAAGCAAAACTATTGCTCCAACCAGCCATTTAATTTAGTGCCCTGTTTACTGGAGAAGATGACCTGTGGGTAGTTCCATATTTAAGCTAGTGAAAAGAATTGGTACTTAATGTAACCAAACTAAGAAAGTGCAAGATCATGTTTAATTGCATCAAACTCCACTCTTTAAGCTCTTAGAGGATCTCGTTATCAGTATCTCACAGAATACTGAACTTGTCAAATAATAATTCTTTTTCCTTCTATGAATGACCATAGTTGGTACTTAATTTAAACTGAGATGTATTTAATTTAAAATGATGGTTATGGAAAAAAAATCAGAATACTTTTTTTTTTAACAATAATGCACTGGGTGTACACAGTATGCTCAAGTATACAAAGAAGTATAGAAAGTCGCTAAGCAGGCAATGTGAACATGGCAAACTATTTAAATAGAAATTTGATTTTGACACAGATGGCCACTAATTCTGACTACGGAAAGGAATGGCCCCTAATCATAATTATGACTGCACTAACAACTCACCAATCCATCCTGGAGAAAATAAACAACTGGCCGAACTTAACTATTAAAGAGCCCTGGGCAAATTATTTACATTTCCCATTATGGCCTCTCTTGCAAAATAAAGAGTAGATGAACTGAAACATGAGATCAGGCATGAATGATAATTATTTTTTATTATTCTAAAACAGATGATGGGTAAATGTTAGTCACATAAATTTCAAATGAAGATAAGATGCATTTGCTTATTCTGTTTAATTTTGTGCCACTTTACTTATGTAACAATGGAAGAATTTGCAAAATTAAAAACAATGTTGCAAATATAATTTGATTCAGATGATCTTGATTGGTGGCTCATTTTTATGGGTCATCTCTTTTAAATTTTAAATTAGTAGGAAATTAATATACTTGCTAACATTTAAAAATGCCTTACTGTTGTCTTTCTAAATAGAATTTATCTTCCATTGCATCATGGAAGCTTTAGAAAATACATAGTACAGAATGATTTTCACAATTTTTTTCAAAGGAGCTGTGATTTATTAATTAAATATGTCTGGCTGCACATGGTGGCTCACACCTGTAATCCTAGCACTTTGGGAGGCTGAGGCAGGCAGATCACTTGAAGCCAGGAGCTTGAGACCAGCCTGGCCAACATGGTGAAACCCCATCTCTACTAAAAATACAAAAGTTATCTGGGCAAGGTAGTGCATCCCTGTAGTCTTAGCTACTCAGGAGGCTGAGGCGGGGAGAATTGCTTGAGCTACGATGTTGAGGCTGCAGTGAGCTGAGATCATGCTATTGCACTTTAGCCTGGGTGACACAGTGAGACTCTGTCTCAAATATATATATATATATATATATATGACATTTTTACTAAATTTTCAGCTCCTTGTTGGATGGAACTATCTGTCATTCATATTTTTTACCCTGAGCATTCACAGGATTGGGCCCTGACTGAGGAATGGAATGCTGTGACTATGGAAGTAGCCACCTGCCTGCAGGCTTATTATTTCTCTTATTAAATGGAGGATTAGATGAGATAATCAGTGAAACTTCTTTTCAGAGAGAAAGCTAGGATTTGATGAATTACGAATTGAGGACGCAGGAGCTGCTCTACTGGGTCTTAATAGTTGTAAACCTTTGTAGGGAAAAATCATGTAAACAAATGGCAACTAGATAAGAAATTAAAAAAACAATTATAATGGACAAGCTGTATGGGAAGAGCTGGTAATCTTAAGCTAAGAATGAAACAGGGCTTAAAATGAAGAAATCTTTGAGCTGTGTATGGAACGACATGTGACATTCCCAATAGGGGAAGAAGGAACTCATTTCAGGTCGCAAGAATAGCCTGAGCAAAGATAAAGTTTGTTTGGTTGATTAGCTCAAGATAGCTGGGGCACACTACAGGTGAACAGATGTAATAGAAGATAAAAGTACCGATCTTAATTACTGGGATTTGAGAGAAAGAAAAGGTTTGGTCTTGGTGCACAAGAAAGCTTTAACAGAGAAGATGGGACTTGAGCTGAATCTTGGAAAATGAGTAGGATTCGAAGAGGAGCAGGAGAGGATAAGAGTGAATTTAATACAGAGAAGAATATATTTGATAGATATATTTAGGGCAGGAAAACAGTTTGATTAGAATAAAGCACTTGTGTGAAAATAATCATGACTGTAAAAGGAGATCAGGAAGATTTTGGAGAAGGATAGCACATTCCCAGTAAATAATTTGTCTAATTCTCATGTATTAGGTTATCTCTACTATGCGATGTGCAGAGGAATCAAATAATGATAGCATTGGGAAGCCAGGAGTGGCAGCAGAATATTGGGTAGCCTAGAAAACAGAAGGACTGAAATAGAGGAACCAGTAGGTAAACTGTTACTCAGCCTGATGCATGAGATGATTAATAAACAAAAAGAACTCCAAGACTTAGTTGACAAAACAAATATGATATAGGAAGTAGAGCAAACGTTCAAAGATGGTATGAGAATGTGGCACCTTTAGCACTCATATATAGTACGTACAAAAATATCTCATTCATTTTCAAAGGTTATATTCTTTTTCACTTCTATTTTAAGTTCAGGGGTACATGTGCAGGTTTGTTATATAGGTAAACTTGTGTCCAGGGAGTATGTTGAACAGATTATTTCATCACCCAAGTATTAAGCCTAGTGCCCATTATTTTTCCTGATCTTCTTCCTCCTCCCACCCTCCACCCTATTATAGGCATCTGTGTCTGTTGTTCCCTTCTTTGTGTCCATGTGTTCTCATTGTTTAGCTCTCACTTATAAGTGAGAACATGAGGTATTTTGTTTTCTGTTCCTGTGTTAGTTTGCTAAGGACAATGGCCTCCAGCTCCACTCATATCCCTGCAAAAGGTATTATCTTGTTCTTTTTCATCGCTGTGTAGTATTCCATGGTGTATACGTATCACATTTTCTTTATCCAGTTTATCACTGGTGGGCATTTAGGTTGATTCCATGTCTTTGCTATTGTGACTAATGCTGCAATGGATATAGAAGTACATGTATCTTTGTAAGTGAATGATTTGTATTCCATTGGGTATATACTTAGTAGTGGGATTGCTGGGTCAAATGGTATTTCTGTCTTCAGGACTTTGAGGAATCACCACAGTGTCTCCCACAATGTTTGAACTAATTTACACTCCCACCAACAGTGTATAATTGCTCCTTTTTCCCCACAGAAAGCGTTCTTAACATGAGAGGTCATTGCAAAAACGCAGCAGGCAAAACCAGGTCTCACAAAACACAGAGGACTGTTTGGAAAGTAATAAAGTTGGCACTATATATATATCTGTTGAAAAAATGTTTGGCTGACAATAACACAAATGCTAATTATGAGTTACAAAAATAGGAATTTATCTCACAAAGCAAGAAGACTATTAGTAAATATTTGCTTTTTAGGTTCAGCTACTTGGGAAACTTTGTCTTTCTACTCTGATTTTCTTAAGGTATTGGTATACATCTTTATGTTTGTTACCTTCTGGTCACAACATAGCTGCTACATCTCCAGACATTACATTTTCATGAAGGGAAGAAAATGTAAAAATTTATCCCTTTATATTATGAAAGCAAAAGCTTTCCTAGAAATCTCCAGCAGATTTTAATTTACATTTTGTTGGCCAGAGCTGATTGACATGGCCATTGCCAGCAGTAAGGGGGTCTGGGAGTGTTTCCTGGGCACAATCGCATACCAAAGACAGGATTCTGTTAGAAAGAAAGAAAGAAAAATGGATATTGTGTATGCAATTAGAAAAGTATGCCAGGGTATATTTCGTGGCATAGTAAATAAAAGCTCTAGAAGGTGATTGCTTTCAAGTGATAAAAAATTTGTCATTAAAATTTGACCCAGTTGGTTGACCCTTGTGAATCTCTCTCAAAATTGTTCCTCTCCCTGTCTTCCCCATCTCCATGAATGGCACTCATCTGGCTTGGACTATAGCAGTGACCTCAGTAGGTCACTTTATCTCTATCCTCTTGCTCTATTACTATTTTCTATACAAGAAGAATAATCTTTTTTTACAGGAGAAAGTTACAACTCAGTTTCCAGTTTACCAAAAGGTCAATGCAAATAGGAACACTATAAATTGATATGGTCAAGCTATGTACAGAAAATTCCTTAGCCTTAAATACTTTTAGTATTAAACATTAAAAATGAATTAAATAGCACTCATTCATTCACCTGAAAAACCACAATAATGTATACTAAAATTAGGTGGGAAGAAGGAATTAATAAAGACAAACGATAAAATAATGATTTAGGGGAAATTAGTGAGATTGATCTATAATAAAAAGAGCTAATATTTTGAAAAGATCAATAAGTTAAAACTCTAAAAAGCCCCTTTGAGGAAAAAAAGAGAATATGCATACGTGTGTATATGTGTATATATAATACATTATGAACAAGAAGAGGGATATAACATAAACTCTCAAGTATAATAAATAACATTAAATATGAGAAAGGGGCTATAGCACTTTTTTCAAAATATTATTGTAATATGATAAATTGTTCTAGACAGTTTCACATGTATTTAAAATAAAATTTGTGGTGTTCATGGAAATGTGAAATAAGTAATATTAATCTGGAAAATGATAGCCATGAAAGAAAATGAGGCATCCTGTAACCATTATAAAAAAGGATAAGGCTAAGTTTACAGGTGACTGCTGTCGAATTTTCAACAATATAGTGTTATTATTTTGTTTATCTCATTCCCAAGCATAGAAAAAGACAGAAAAATTTCAATTTATTTTTTGTGTCCAACATAATTCTGATACCAAAACCCAACCAAGATTATGCCAAACATGAAGCCAGTGGTTTAGTCTTAGTCATGACTATACCCTGCTCTCCCACACTCTATTAAGTTTGTTCCAAACCTTCCTATTTCTCATTTAACCACCTAATCTTCCTCCATCATTCTCAGATGTGATCTTTCCAGAGAGAAATTTTGATGTCGTAGCTTTGCAGGTGGGAACTCTTCCCTCGACTTTAGGCCATCCAAAGTACAAACTGTATCTGCCTGCATCCTGACCCAATTGTTTCTGGTTAAAACAGAGCAGGCATTCCCTCCATGATACTCAATTCCTCAGCGTGAGCTTGAATTTTGCCCCCATCCCCTGCCACTCTCTCAGCTCTCTCTCACTAGAAATATTCCCCTCTCAACTTCTGTGTCTTCACCATTGTATCTTGTTAAGGCCTTCTCATCAGCATTTAAACATTCTCAAGTCTTCTTCCATCTAGGGGAAAAAACCCACACTTGATTGGTAACGTCCCCCATCTACTTAGTCTCCTTCTGCTCTACAGCTAAATTTCCTCAAAGAAAAGTCCTCAAAGCCTTTTCTTCCAATTCCATATTTCCCACACACTTCACAACCAACATTAATGTGGCTTTTGTTCACTGTATTCTAAGACATCTCTTGCTGGTAAATATTTTTCATAATTACCCACCACCAAAGCAACATTCCATACTGATCCCCACCTCACTTTTACATAGTTCTCTTCTCCACTTTTTATAACACCATATTCTTTTCTTCCTAGCTCTGTAACTGTTTTTTGGTCTTTTCTAGCTCATCCTCATCTAAATTAAATGTTAGACCGGCCCAATCAAAGTTTGGCATATGTTCTCTTTAATTCTCAGTCTAATTTCTCTGTTTAGGCAATCTCACTCCTACCAGAGTTGCAAATGCCCTGCTGACTCTCAAATTTTTATTCTGGCTCACCCTGCTCTAAGCTCCACATACACATGTCCAGTCATTTATCTGATATCTCCACTTGACTGTCTTATAGTCATCTCATAGATAACATACCCAAAATTAGACTCATGGTCTTCTCCATAAGTCTATTCATTCTCAATTATTTTTAAATACTGGCCTCATCAAATACCCAGTTTTACAAATCATATAACCTTGACAACTTCTTCTCTATCCCTATATATATTCAATGATCAAATCCTAACAGTTTTACCTTCTAAATATCTCTTGAGTCTATTTCACTCCATTTTCACTGACAGAACTCACAATCATGCCATCATCTGCTGCAAAGATGAATCTATTATTCTCCCAACTAGTCACCATAAAATACTATTTCTTGTCTTCAAATTTTCTTGACTCTAAAACTAAAATCATCTATTTACATTCCTCGATGGCTGTAAAGACCAAAAGCAAATCCTCAACCTGCCCTGCAAGGGTTCTCTGCAGTTAGCCACAGTCTACCCCATCCTCACCTCAGGCTGCTCTCCGATGTGTTCCTTGCACTCCAGCCACACTGGCCTTCTCTTTTAATTCATCAAATGTAATGTCCTGCTTTCTACTCCAGAGCCTGGTCACTAATTATTTGAAATTTTTGATCTCCTTAATTATACTCCATCACTTCTGCCTAAATAACTCCTAGTTAAATATATTAGGTATTTGTCTCAAATATCACTTCCGCTTAAAAGCCTTCTCTAAACTAAGTCCTCTCAATTATATTCTCCTGTAGTACTCTATATCCTACTTCAATTGTAATTACATAATTGGTTTAAAAATGCATGACTCTCCACCAGACTCTAAACACTAGGAAGGCAGGCACTGTGAATTCTCATAGCTACCTTCACAGTTTCTAGTGCAATGCCTCATACAAAGCAGACATTGAGTAGATATATGTTTAGTGAAGGAATAAATACAAGAATGCAAAAATACCTATTAGCAACAAAATCAATTGAACAAGCAAGTTTATTTCAGGACTGTAAAGATGTGTCAATACCAGGCAACTATTATTTTAATACATAACTCTAATTTATTAAAGGTATAATTACATAAAGACATATCAATAAGTCATTTGATAATATTCAAATAGAAATAATAAAGTCCTAGTAACTTGAAAATAAAATGAACAGACATAATACAATAGAGAATATATGTCATAGAGAGCATCTTTTGATGTAATGGGAACACACTATGTGTAACAAGCGTGTGAGGAACAAGAAATAACAGCTATGTTGAAGATTGTATTATTACTCTATTGTTTTCACCTCTCTGTGGGAAGATTACACATCCCTACTCCTTCAATGGCAGGCTTAGCTATGTGACTTGCTGTGCCCCTTCTTATAGAATTATATACTTCCATATCACTGATAGTAGTAGCTGCCATCTGACTTGTTTTGGCTATTTGGTAAAAGTAATGGTGACACTCCTAAACAGAAGCTTTAAGAGGCAGCTCGGCAGGGCATGGTTGCTAATGCCTGTAATTCCAACACTTCAGGAAGCCGAGGTGGGTGGATCACCTGAGGTCAAGAGTTCGAGGCTAGCCCGGCCAACCTGGCGAAACCCCATCTCTACTAAAAATGCAAAAATTAGCTGGGCGTGGTGGTGGGCACCTGTAATCCCAGCTACTCGGGAGGCTGAGGCAGGAGAATCACTTGAACCCAGGAGGTGGAGGTTGCAGTGAGCCCAGATTGTGCCACTGTACTCCAGCCTGGGCGACAGAGTGAGACTCTGTCTCAAAAAAAAAAGAGAGGCAACTTATGATTCAACCATGGTTTTCTTCCTATCTCCCATGAGATTACACTGTCCTAGTTAGAGGCCGTAACAGCCTGGGTTTAAGAAAAAAGGCAACATGGAACAGAACTGTGTCTGACTGATAATGTACATGAACTATAAGTGAGAAATAAGCCTCTACTGTTACAAGCCACTGAAATGTTGGAGTTGTTTGTTACTAATACATAAGTTAGCTTAAATAGACTGATATAGCATATTCTGTCCATTAGTATTGGACATTTTTCTGAAGGTTCTAGCCAATGTGATAAATAAGACTACAAAAAGATATTACACAACGATGGGCAATGAAAAGAAGTAATTGTCATTATTCGTTAGTGATATAATGCTATAAGACTTCGAGAGAGTCAGCTGAAAATCTATTAAGAATATTAGAATCGGAATTTAAGAAACACTTACAAAAACCAAGTCTTTCTTTATATCACAAATAGCCAGTCAAAAAACATACAGTGATTCCACTGTAATATAACAATGAAACAAAACACCACTTTCCTGGAGCATACATTTTTCTTGGGGATGAGAAACAGTAAACAGACAAACTAATATATCCTAAGTAAAGTAGGGATAAATGCTGAAGAGAAAATCTAAACAGGATCAGGGAGATAGGAAATATAGGGAGAAGTACGAAATGAGGTGCAATTTTATGTAGGATAGGCAAGAAAAGCCTCACCAAGAAGTTGACATTTGGGTAAAGATCTACCTTAAACAGATGAGGCATGAGCCACAAGACCTACCTGGAAGGTAACAGCTTTCCAGGCAGAGGGAACAACAGCATAGAGACCCTTGAGCTGCATGTGGCATGTTCCTGGACCATCAAGAAGGCTAGTATGGCTGACGTGGGTTAATTAAGGGAAAGGGAGTTGGAGATGGGGTCCCAAAGATCTGGAGGTGGGGTGGTGGTGGTGATGGTGGAACACAGCTCATAGAGTCCTTAAAAGTTCTACTGTGAATGAGATGGAAACCACAAAATTTTACAGAAGAACATTAAGGAAGACATAATGCTTAAATGCAGAGATAAATTCTGCTTCCAGGATGGAAAGATTCAGTATTCTAAAGATGTCAAAGTTCAAAAAATCCCAATAAATTGTTTTTAGAGTACGACAAATTGATTTTTTAAGTTTATCTGAAAAAAATATACACAGGGGAATATAGACAGTTTTGTATATCAAAAATAATGATGAAACACTCACCCAACCAGACATCAAACTATATTTTAAGCTATAATAAATAAATATATCTGATACTACTTAGGAATTAAACTAGATAGAGCCTCAGAGTGTATATGGGAATTTCCTATACAAGAAATAGGTCATTTTAAATCAGTGGGTAGAGGATGAATTACTCAGAAGATCAATGGTAAAGCATGGATTATTCAAAAGATAAAATGTGATCAATTAGTTAAACATTAGGGAACAAAATAAATTTAGTTTCCTATCTCATACCATATTTAAAAGCATATTTTCAATGGACTGTAAACATTTAAACCATAGGAATATAAAAAGAAAATATAGGACATTTTTTCTAATTTGCAATATTTAGTTAGGGAAACCTTTTCTTACCATTATACCAATGAAAGGAACTAAGAAGTAAATAACAGATTGACCATGTGCAAATTTAAAACTTCTGTATGGAAAAATAATACCATCAATTCAGCTGGGCATGTGTCTTACACCCGTAATCTCAGCACCTGGGGAGGCTGAGGTGGGAGAATCGCTTGAGCCCAGGAGTTTGAGACCAACCTGGGCAACATGGTGAAACTACATCTCTACAGAAAATAAATAGAATTATCTGGGTGTGGTGGTGTATACCTGTGGTCCCAGCCCTGGGGTTCTAGGCTGAGGTGGGAGGATTGCTTGAGTTGAGGAAGTCTAGGCTGCAGTGAGCCATGATTGTACTCCAGCCTGGGCAACAGAGCAAGACCCTGTCCTGAGAAAAACAAAAAAAGAATATCATAAATAAAATTAAAAAACAAACCACAATTGGGAAATGTATTTTCAGCATGTTACAAAGGGATACATCCTTTGATAATTGTACACAGAATTCCTATAAATCAACTAGAAAAATATGACTAATCCAATAGCAAAAGGCGATGATAAACATTTATTCTTTCAATCCACAAACATGTATTAAGCAAATGGTTCCTCCATACCCCAAATAGGGCAATTATGTTCAAGAGGGAGGAAATGGACAATAAATACATTGGAAAATAAATAAATAAGCAGAGACTCAAATAACAAGAAGGAGCCAGCTACTGAAAACGTAAAGGAAAAGAAGAGAAGAGAAGAGAAGAGAAGAGAAGAGAAGAGAAGAGAAGAGAAGAGCAAAGAGAAGAGAAGAGCAAAGAGAAGAGAAAAAGCCCCAGGGTGTGAGTGGGTTTGAAGTCTTCAAGGCAGACAAAGAAGGCCAATATGGAGAACACAGAAAGATGAGTCCTGGGAAACATCGGGACTTGTTAGGCCATGGGAAGGTGTCTGGATTTTACACTACCTGAAACAGGAAATCAAGGGAGTTATACATAAGTGAATGACAAGATCCGATATTTATTTTTAAAAGATCAGTCATCTGAAATGTAGGGAGTAGACTTCAGGGAGTTAAGAGTGAAAGCTGAGAGATAAATTCGGAGGTGTTTTCAGTAGTCAAGTGGAAAAACAGGTTAAGCTGGACTCTGTTTCCTTTAGAGAAATGTCTGAATTGACAGCCATGCACATGAAATATTTTGCTAGCTATTGCCAAATTGCCTTCTAAAACAAGCAGCAACTATGTCAGAGTGCTTACTTCCCCTAATTCTTATTAATACTAGATATTCCTTGTATCATTTTTGGTACTATCATAGACAGTTTATATTATTTCAATTTGTACCTATTTGAATAATAGTAAGAACAATTATATGTGTAGTCGACATTTTTTGCTTTTTTTTTAATGCACACCAAATTCAATAGTCAGTTATTTCTTCATCTTAGTCCATCCCTCAGCAACATTTGACATTTGGACTGCTGCCTTTTTTTTTTTTTTTTTTGAAATATTTTCTCCTGAAGTCTTCTTGGATGTCAAAGTCTCCTGGATTTCCAACTCACACTAAGTTCTCTCTTCCTTGGGCTCATTTTCAGGCTCAACGTTGGCCAAATCTCTGAATGTTGGGGCATCCCAAGGATGTTGACTCTATTTTCTACCCATGCTCTCCCCTAGGTGACCTCATCTCATGCCACCCCAAGACTTTCAACACCATCTAGAGACCAGGGATTCCCAAATTAATATCTCCACTCCTACCTTCACCCTTAGCACTTGGTGTGTAGATATTTCCACTTAACCTAGTGGGTATCTCAAACTCAACCTGTCTGAAACATATTGAACTGTGAAGCTTCTCCTCCCTGGTGTTGCCCATCACAGTGAATGGTGCCCCCATTCCCTCCGTCACTCTATTCTCCCTTTCTCACTCCCTTTGCCCACACTTTTAAGATCTGTCTTTTGTAAATAAAGCAAATGGGAGCCAAAAAGGCAGGGGATGGAGGGGTAACAAAAATGTCTACTTGGCATTTGATATGGTTTGACTGTGTTTCCACCCAAATCTCATCTTGAATTGTAATCCCCATAATCCCCATGTGTCAATGGAGGGGCCCAGTGGAAGGTGATTGGATCATGGGGGCAATTTACCCCATGCTGTTCTCATGATAGTGAGTAAGTTCTCACGAGATCTGATTTTCTAAGGGCTTCTTCCCCCTTTGCTTTCTATACATGCTCTCTCTTGCCTGTGGCCATGTAAGACATGCCTGCTACCACTTCTGTGATGATTGTAAGTTTCCTGAGGCCTCCCCAGACATGTGGAACTGTGAATCAATTAAACCTCTTTTTTTTTTTTTTTTTTTTTATAAATTACCCAGTCTTGGGCAGTTCTTTACAGCAGTGTGAGAACGAATTAATATAGCATTGTAATAAAAAGACAGAAACAAACTAAATATTCATCATAAGAGATTAAGTCAATCATAATATAGTCATTGAATGAAGACTATGAAGCCTTTACAAATCATGGAATAGGTCTATTATTAGGTGAAAAAGCAAGTTGTAGAGTAGTATAATCTCAGACTGAGATAATACAAATACAACTGCAACATAGAAAGTTTTCTTCAGAGGGTAGGATTACAAAATGAGTGCTTTGAATAGGTTTGTTTATTCACATTTTTAATGAGAAGCAAGGTATCATTCTTATGTTATACAAACCAAAACTTACAAAAATAGAATTGGCAAAGTGGAGGTAAATGAGGATAAATGTACAGGGTCATAAATGAGGATGTTTTTCATGTAAATTTTCCTAGGAAAGCCACAAATCGAACCTGTAGAAGAAGTGTCATTGGAACCCTAGAAGCATATAGCCATGGACTCTGCTTAAACATAGCGGTAGCAGAGAAGCTGATGTAATGTCTTTTCAGCCCTAAAGCTCTACCTAAAGTAGAGATTTGGAGGCATGTTTAACAAAAACAGACCAAATGGAAAAAGATTATAGGTGCACCAATGCAGTGGCTATGGCATATATGCAGCTATTTAAATATTGTAAAAGGAAAAGAAATCTTGGGGCCCCAAAATCACTAAGCCAAAGGGAATAGTCAAGCAGGGAATTGCTTAGGATGAACCTGCCTCCCATTCTATTCAAAGTCATCCCTCCGCTCCTGAGATAAATGTATATCTGATTGCCTCCTTTGGAAAGGCCAATCAGAAACTCAAAAGAATGCAACCGTTTGTCACTCATCTACCTGTGACCTGGAAGCTCCCTCCCTGTTTTGAGTTGTCCCACCTTTCTGGAAGGAACCAATGTACATCTTACATATATTGATTAATGTCTCATGTCTTCCCAAAATGTATAAAACCAAGCTGTTCTCCAGCCACCTTGGGCACATGTTGTCAGGACCTCCTGAGGCTGTGTCATGGGCATCCATCCTCAACTTTGGCAAAATAAAGTTTTTAAATTAACTGAGACCAGTCTCAGCTATTCAGGTTCACATTTTGGTAACCACAAAGGGATTCTGAGTGGAGATGCTCCTGACCTTTGACAAATCTATCAGTGCTTGGTCCCAGCTTGCACTATGCTTATGGCTCAAAGCAACAGGACAATTTGTCGAGGTCTGGAAGCACACCCTCCAGAGAATCCCTGATATCACAAAACTTGGTCAAGATATAAAGTTTATTTTACTGTACAACTCCTTTTTTTTTTTAAGTTTTACTTGCTTCCAACACAAGGAAGGCAAATTTTTCCTGCTTCCATCATGATGGAAGGCAAGTTTTTCCTGCTTCCATGATGATGGAAGGCAGGTAACTCCTTTATGGAGTTTGAGCTCACTTCCAACAGAGAAGATAAATTTGAGTGTTTTCCTTCTTCTAGGATGGTAGGGTAATCTTCAGCCTGAGACCCATCCCTAGGTAAGTAACTGAATTGGGCCTTGTTTCGGCTAAAGTTAAGATTAACAACCAGCTGGTCTTAATTTCTCCTTACCATTATGTTGGGGTGATCGGACCCAACACAAGGTCGTGGGGGCACTGAAGTCTGGCAGAGTCAAAGGACTGAGAAAAAGACAGTTTGAGAGAGAAAGCTGGAACCAGGGGGCCATCATGATTGTGGAGGCTGTGAAGGCCCTGAGCTCTAGGAGCCCATGCTACTTATTGATAATCCAACAAAGAAACAGGTGGTGAGAATATGGGGGTCAAAAGGGTGCATTGTATTAAGCATATGATTTACAGCTGTGATGGTTTAGCATTTGCTCTGCTCCTTGAGATAATGGAGAGCAGGTTCTTTTAACTCAAGATAGAATCGATCCTGGGAGAGCAAGGAGCAAGGAGCCAGCAAGTCTAGACACATTCCAGAGCAATGAGCCCTGGATTCTATCCAAGCCACGAGGGATTTTATACTCTGGGCTTGGATTATGGTGCATCAGGGTAGCCTTCCACCCTTTAGCACAGAGCTTGGTGTTCCAAAGGCCACAAGGGGTTTTAGACCCTGGATCCCAGATATGTTCCAAGACTCTTTTACATTATGTCACACATGCAAGCCCTGCCTCAGCTTCTCCCAACACTCAGCTTTTCCCAACACCATTAGAGTGCTTAGTAATCATACAAGTGGTGTGACTGCTTATTTTGACTAACTTTTGTTGTTGTTTGTTTCTGTTTCTGTTGTCATTTCATTCTTTTTCCCATTGGGTTTGACCAACTCTATCTGACTTGATCAAATCTGAAGGAAATTTCCAAATTATTGGGAACAAGTTCTCTGAAGTGGCTAAATTCCCATAAAAAAAGAAAAACATGGTAAGGAGGGCAGAGAAAAATGGCCAGGAAAAGGAAAAATGGAAAAAGGAAATATTTTTATTTTGACTTCCTAAGGAGATTTATTTACATAATAAGGCCACCTTTTTGCTAGCCAGGCCAAACTGAAAGAGCAATGACTGTCACCCCATGCTGCAGTTCCATGGCTAAGGTTCTGCCTTCTTTTCTTTTCACATGACAGCCTGGGTGTGGTTTCTATATCAAGCCCTTTCTGGTTTGATATTTGGTACTTTCGAAATGGCAATAATTTGTGCTAGCTGAAATATGGTAATAAGCTTTAAAAAGATTTTCTTTAATGAGCTCAATGGTTAAAACTCAGCTTAATTAAAAGCTAACATCCAAGATCTGTGTGTGTATGTATGCATGTATGTTTGTGTTTAAAAGGCCTTCATGCTTTTGTTTTTTTTCTCTCCTAAGACTTTGTATTTTTTGAGCAAAAGTTTTTTTTCTTCTCAGTTGACTGAATTCTATTTTCTTCATTTACTTCGGCTGTCTCTCCTTTCTCTTGCACCCTCTGCGGCATGGGGGACCTAAAGTAGTTTATAATAGCCTGGAATTTCTTAAAGAAAATGGAGAAGGCAGCAGACCCCCTTTTGGGGAGAAGCCTCTGTTTTTCCTTATAGAACCCCAAGAGTGCAAACAGACAAGTTTGTCTCAGCTCTTAAACTGTTTGCTTTTGTATTTTCTTACCTAATTTTCTGACTAAAATAGAGTCTCTTGGGTTCTTAAGGAAGAGTGTAGTTTAAACACTCAAAAATGTCTCTGTTTAAAAAAAATTTTTTATTTGCACTGTAAAAGTATCACATGGTTTAGCCTTATAATAATTCTCCCTTTCTGGAGACCCAGGATTCAGTGTGGGCTCTGCCCAGAGCTCAGACATACAGTTAAAAGATAGGTAGCCCTATCTATAAAATTGGTTTCCTTATAAAATCCTATGATAGATTTCTGTAATTTTATGTTTGATTTGCCATCCATCTTTAATTTCCCTCTAGTACCACTGGAATTTTTCTCTCTGTACCTTGCACCTCTAGCACCACCAGATTTTTTCTGTCTGTACCTTGAGATTCACCTAAGAGTTGTTTCTTTTAATATGCAGATTAAGGAGTATTTAGCTGACAACTGCCAAGGTATTGAAACAAGTTATCAAGAGTTGGCAAGTCTAAGATGGGGGAAAAAAGGAGGCTTCATGAATCTATAAGATGTACTTCTAACAGTATGCCTAATATGTCTATGTATTTATGTGTGTGTTCACAATGTTTCACTACTGAAAATATATAAAAGAGCCCTAATTAATTAGCTTAAAGAAAAATAAAAGCACTTAAATCAAATACTTTATCAGAAAAAAGGAAAGACTAGTCAAATGCCTTTTCAAGTTTACGCGACTTAAGTAAAATCTTTAATAAATGAGCTAGCTTTAAAATTATTGCTAAAGTAATATTATAAATGTCTTAAGAATTGCCAGCATACATTTTTGTTTGCATTTATTGATCAAGCAATTTTATAGTTATCCCTGCCAAATACTATAAGGTGTCAAAATTTGGCATAGGGGTCAACTGTAAACCCAGCCAAAAACAGAATGATCTTTTCTTGTCTAATAAATAAGACATCGATATTGGTTTAATGAAAATAGCTACATCTTGACTTATTTACTAAAATTACCATGACTTCTAATCTTGTGACTTTAGGCAGTCTAGTGCACTTGTACGAAGGATGTTTGTTTGGGGAAAGGATTGTTATTGTCTTTGTTTCAAAGCTAAACTATAAACTAAGTTCCTCCCTAAGTTATTAGTTTGGTGCGAAAGTAATTGTGCTTACTGCATTGTTGAAGTTTGCCGTCTGATATTGGAATAGCTTCTTAAATAAATGTGGTTGTGTTATACATCATTTTAATGTGCATTTCTCTCTATATATTTATTTGCTAATGACTTGTTACTTGCTATTTATTTTATATTTATTTTAGACTATAGAAATGAAGCTAGACAAAAAGCAAATTTGAGCAATTTTCTTATTCAAGTTAAAAATGGGTCATAAACCAATGGAGATAATTCACAGCATCAACAACGCATTTGGCCCAGGAACTGCTAACAAACGTACAGTGCAGTGGTGGTTTAAGAAGTTTTGCAGAGAAAACGAGAGCCTTGAAGACAAGAAGCATAGTGGCCAGCCATTGGAAGTTGACAACAACCAATTGAGAGCAATCGTCAAAGCTGATCCTCTTACAACTAAACAAGAAGTTGCCAAAGAACTCAACATCAACCATTCTATGATCATTTGGCATTTGAAGCAAATTGGAAAGGTGATAAATCTTAATAAATGGGTGCCTCATGAGCTGAGTAAAAATTTAAAATATCATCATTTTGAAGTGTTGTCTTCTCTTATTCTATGTAACAACAACAAACCATTTTTCAATTGGATTGTGACATGTGATGAAAAGTGAATTTTATACAACAAAAGGCAACAACCAGCTCAGTGATTGGATGGAGAAGAAGCTCCAAAGCACTTTCCAAAGACAAACTTGCACCAAAAAAGGTCATGGTCACTGTTTGGTGGTCTGCTGCTGGTCTGATCCACTACAGCTTTCCGAATCCTGGCGAAACCATTAAATCTGAGAAGTATATTCAGCAAATCGATAAAATGCGCTCACTGACAACTGTAATGCCTGAAACCAGCAATGGTCAACAGAAAGGGCCCAATTCTTCTCCATGACTGTGCCTGACTGCATATTGCGCACCAAAATTTGAACGAATTGGGCTATGAAGTTTTGCCTCATCTGCCATATTCATCTGACCTCTCGCCAACCGACTACCACTTCTTCAAGCATCTCAACAACTTTTTTCAGGGACAAACATTTCCACAATGAGCATGATGCAGGAAGTGCTTTCCAAGAGTTTGTTGAATCCCAAAGAACAGATTTTTATGCTAGAGGAATAAACAAACTTATTTTTGATTGGCAAAAATGTGTTGATTATAATGGTTCCTATTTTGATTAATAAAGATGTGTTTGAGCCTAGTTGTAATGATTTAAAATTCATTGTCCAAAATCGCAATTATGTTTGAACCAACCTGGCATAGTTTGGCCTATGCCCAGGAATGAACAAGCACAGCTTGGAGGTTAGAAGCAAGATGGACTCAGTTAGGTCGGATCTTTTTCACTTTCTCAGTTATAATTTTGCAATGGCTATCATAATTTTCAAAGATAATTTAGGTAAATGATTAAAATAAAACAATTAGGTAAATGTAATGAGGTAAATACTTGTAGATAAACTTGTCATAATTTAGAATCTAAAGTTATATTAAATTAAATAATAAATATTTTATTATTTGGGTATTTTCCAATAAAAATATATTGTAGGAAAACATTCTTTCTAAAAAGAAAAGTGTCCTTTTAAAAAAGTAAATAATTTTTGTCTAATTTAAAACTTAAAGCTTATTCAAAGATTATGTTTAAAACAAGGTAAAAGGGATCAGGAAATAAGAGAGATGTAAAGAAAGTTACAGAAATAAAGAGATATTTTTTGGTAAGAAAACTTAAAGAGAAATAATTTTATGTGAGAAAGAATCTTGTATGGTAAATTTAGTCCTAGAATAAAATGGTTGTTTCAGAAAGACGGGTGTTCAGGACAAACCAGAAAGTCCAAGCATGTTATGAATGATATGTGTAAGTCATACTAAGAAGCTTCATAAAAAGAAAACAAAAACTTTTATATGATCAAGTTGTCTAATTAAAGGGAAATTATAATGGTCTTTCTAGAGATTGGGTTTGATGTAAAAAAAAACACTTATACACTGAAGAATTGGTTAGAAGAATACAATTTTCTTAATGGGTTGATTTACTCTTAATAAATTAGAAGAAATTTTAATTTTTTTAACCCAAAGATTGACTTTTATTGCATCTCACCATTTTCAGTTTTTCTCCCCTTTCACAGGGCATGAATTAGTAACAGTCTTCTTCAACTCATTTTCAGTTAATATAAGATTTTTTCCTTGGATTCTGTTTGTTGTTGCCTGATGCTAACAATATTTTTTTAAAGGTTAAAGGAAATATTTTCCTCCACATAATATTCTGCGCCCTGCAGAAGATCTTTTCTTTTGCCTTTTGATAACTGGCCTAACAGATTTTTGTTTTATCAAAATAATTCCTGTGCCATTATTATTAAGTTCTGGTTGGCTTAGAAAAAAGATTTAAAAAGTTTCTTTTTAAATTAAGGTTATTACATCCATGTGTCTTTTTGTATGTGCTTTTTAAGTCCTTGTGACATTGAGTTATAGGGCTTTGACTCCAGGGTCTAAAAAGGACACCATGTCTTGCTAAATCTTAAATGCTGACAGCAATTAAAGCCTCATCTTCAGGCCTGATAGAAAATGCCAATCAAATAAAGAGCATACCTGAGACATAGGGCCAGAAATTAAAGCTGTTCAACTCCTCAAGGCCCAGAGACTGTAGCAAAAGAGGTGGGAGTGTGAGACTTTGTAAGGGCCAATTTTGAGAGATAAAATTAGTTTCTTTGTACATTAACCATTAATATCAAAGGCACACAGATGCAAAACCAGCATCTGGGCCTGTATGTCAGATTAACAAGGTTTTCTTGAAGCATTAACTGGCTCCATAATAAAGATTATAAAGGTAATAAAAGGCTTATGGAAGTTATATCTTATGGTCAATTTAAAATTTAATAGATTATTTATAAAATTTTCAAAAACAAATTTAATTGGCTTCACACTGTATTTATTAGGGCTTATTTGGAAAATTAGGTCTTCTCTCTCAAAGAATGAAGGTTTTCATCTGTTTTTTAAATCCTTGGGTTATCACTTTGGTTAAATAAATGACTTATTTGACAATGACTTGTGATCCTATTTTGTGATATTGATAGGGACAGGGGGCAGAGAAATTCTAGGGAGAAAAGGGCAGGTTCCCAACAAAATCCACCCTCAAGCAGAAAATTCTGAAGCCTGTGGGCCAATGTGAGAATTTCTATCCCAGTTTTCCCCCCAAATGTTGTCTTTCTCTAAACCATCCATGGCCCACTCCACCCCATCTTGTACCTATAAAGAGCTCTGACTCAGCCAGCAGAGAGGAGAAGCAGCTGGACTTCAGGGACTAAAGCTGAATTTTGGAGAGAAGCAGCTTGACTTCAGAGGGACAGCTTGATAGCATAACTTTGGAGAGGAATCTGGCCATAGATGGCCAGACTTTAGGGGAAGATTACCTACCTGCCCCATCCCCTTTTCAGCTCCCCTTCCTGCTGAGAGCCACTTTCACTGGCAATAAAATCCCCTGCATTTACCATCCTTCAAATCATTCATGCAACCTCATTTTTCCTGGACACTGGACAAGAGTTCAGGAGCCATGAGTGTGGATACAAAAGGCTGTCACACTGGCCCTTTGCCTTCACTGGCAGAGGGGAGCCACCTCATGCAAAAAGGCAGAGGGCCCACTGAGCTGTTAACACTTAAGCCATCCACTGACAACAGAGCTAAAAGGACACTGTAACACACCCTATGTGGCTTTAGGAGTCGCAGGCATGCTGCCTGGACACTGCCGCAGAGCCTGCACAGAATTCACTCCTGCCAGCACCCAAAAGTCCTTGTCCCAGCTCCTGCACCCACTCACCTGTGTGCTCCCTCCCACCCAGGGTGGAATGCAGCAGGTCCAAGTGAGTAGGGTTTGATCCCGCCAGCACCAAAGTGGCTGGCTTGTTCCAGCACTCATGCACTCCAGTTCCCACTTTGTTTGCTTGCATGCTGCCTCCTGCAAGGAGCTGAGAGCAGCAGGATGAGTAAACCAGGCACCCCTGACCCCACAAAAGGGTCAGGGTAATATCCTGCTTCAATATCAAGTGTTTTAAACCTTTGATATTTGACAAACTTTCCAAAATCAAATTATAAATTATGTCTTTTTCTGACACAATTAATCCTTTAAGATGTTAGGTTCCCTAAAGTCCAAAAATGATGTATTTGGCTTATTCAGTATAAAAATTATACCAGGAAGCATTGTCAAATATGAAATGCTGTTTGAGTTTCTTTGGGTTGTGTTTGTACAAATATGTTATTGGTATGTGTTCCAAAATTATGGGAAATTCCTATAATTCTGATATGATTTAGTGTATGTTATCCGTAATAATTATAATTGTTATGTTAAATTTTTGTGTGTCACAGAGGTAACAAATTTCCTTGTCAACTGTGTCTTTGACCACGGTTGCCCTGAAACTCTGTCATAGACAGACAATTGTTTTGTTTTGGTCTTCTTTAGAAAGTGGTTTTATAATCAGATATACAACTCTAAGAGGTATTCTTGAATGCAGATTTCTGATAACTTTGGAGATTGTGACATCAGAATAGAGGAAAAACTTTCAGAACTCATGGAGAGCTGAAATGTTCATGAATATCAAGCAGAATAGGAATTAACTGCATGGACGGAACTAATAGAAGACTGAAATAGTCTTCTTGACTTTTTGCTTAAAACGTTGCTGTTTTGTTTTTCAGAGTCAAGGAAACGATTCTTTTGAGCTATTGACAGCTTTTAACAGAAACTTGGAGCATATTTGTTTCTCTCTACCTGTTTTCTCCAGAATTTGGAAATTATTTGTGAGTATTCTTAACTTCTGGCACTATAGTTATTTGCATAAGTGCAGTAAGAGTCTGTTTTCATTTGTAACAGGAAACAATTGAAGTAACTGGTTATTTTCCCAGGCTTTGATTGGAATGGTGTGCTTTCCTTTAAGGAATCAAACTTGACTTATAGAACCAATAAAAGCCCCTTGGGAAAACTGGCCTCATACCTTGTCTACACAGTCCCTGCACAGGGTTCCTGACCTGTGGTAAGTAAAGAATGCCACTTTCTGACAGGCCCAGGAGCCCCAAGTTATCTTGGAACCTCAAAAGGAGAGGAATTCACCCAACTTGTGGGTATTTGATGGTACAATTCCATAGCTGGACTCAGCTTTAAAAAAGTCTTATCTAGGCTGGGCACAGTGGTTCACACCTGTAATCCCAGCCCTTTGGGAGGCTGAGGCAGACAGATCATGAGGTCAGGAGATTGAGACCATCCTGGCTAACACAGTGAAACCCCATCTCTACTAAAAATACAAAAAATTAGCTGGGCATGGTGGCACCTGTAGTCCCAGCTACTCAGGAGGCTGAGGCAGGAGAATGGCATGAACCTGGGAGGAAGAGCTTGCAGTGAGCCGAGATCGTGCCACTGCACTCCAGCCTGAGCAACAGAATGAGACTCCATCTCAAAAAAAAAAAAGTCTTATTTGAGATTCCTTCTACGGAACAAAGTTTCATCAAAGCCAATTTAAAAAGCTTATGTGAAAAATAATTATTCTTGCTTCACTTTAAACAAATTATCTGGCCAAGTATAATAAAGCAAACCACTCCTACCATGATTTGTCTTTAGTAAAAATGGTAAACTGGATAGAGAAACATTATGTTTCTAAAACTATAGTACATGGGTTGTCAGATTCTAGTCTTGCCTAAAGTTTTTCAATTTTTATTGTTTTCTACAGTTTATACTGAATTCCAATTTTTCCTGGCTATAAATCTCCCAATTAATGTTTTCAATTTTTTTCTTCTTTCTTTTCTTTTTGTCCCCAATTTTTTCTAATTTGAAATCACTGTAAACTAAGCTGTGCTTTCTTAAAGCCCTGCAAACTGAAGCTAGACAGCTTCAATTTCAGAAAAAATAACAGCAACCTATTTACATACATAAGCCTCTTTCATACCTGCCTACTGATATATGGACTTAAGAATAATGTGGTCTATATCAATATCCCAGGATTGTTCTTTTGGTTGTAGTCTTTCTCCCTTCCTCCCTCATTTTCTCTTCATAGGACATGAGACATCATAACCTGCTAAAAATGAGTTTTTCTAATAACTTGGGACTTACCTGTCCAAGAATAAACTGTCTTATCCATGAGATATCAGACAAAAGCTGAGGCCAGAGACTCATTTTCTTCTAAAATGCTTTCTCCAGAAGATTTTTAAAAGTAAAGGGGGGAAATGTGAAAAAAATAAAAATAAATATTGGGGCCCCAAAATCACTAAGCTAAAGGGAAAACTCAAGCTGAGAACTGCTTAGGGCAAACCTGCCTCTCATTCTATTCAAAGTCATCCCTCTGCTCACTGAGATAAATGCATAGGATTGCCTCCTTTGGAAAGGCTTATCAGAAACTCAAAAGAATGTAGAACTGTTTGTCTCTCATCTCCCTGTGACCTGGAAGCCCCCTCCCTATTTGAGTTGTCCCACCTTTCTGGATAGAACCAATGTACATCTTACATATATTGATTGATGTCTCATGTCTCCCTAAAATATATAAAACGAAGCTGTTCCCTGACCACCTTGGGCACATGTCGTCAGGACCTCCTGAGGCTATGTCACAGGCATGCATCCTCAAGCTTGACAAAATAAACTTTCTAAATTAATGGAGACCTGTCTCAGATATTCGGGGTTCACAGTATTTTTATTTTAAGAACGAATTACTAAACTTATCTTGTGGTCTTAACAAAAGAGGGTAGGTGGCATAGTCTAGTGAAAGGAACACTGGGCTGGGAGCTGAAAAAAAATAGGTCATTTGTTCTTGGATATGCCACCTGCTGGATGATGATCTTGGGCGGTCCAAGCCTCAGTTTTCTAATTTGTAAGATGGAGTTATTGCTATCTGCTTTTCCATTCTATGGGGTTAATTGCTGGGATCGAATAAACTAATGAATGCAGCACTACACAGATATAAGGCTACTCAACACTTATAAGAATCTTGAACAATTCTGTCCGAACATCAGTTATAATGATTTCTTCCCAAACCATCATGTCACTATTATAAGCCTCTTTGCCCTGTAGTGAAAATAATTCCCAAAGGGATATACTTGCAATTTGTTTTAAAATATTTCAAAAATTAAGGTGGATTGATGGATAAATAGTAGAATGGGTAAATATGCGACAAAGCAAGTATAGTAAATATAAATGACAATATCAAGGTGGTGGGTCTATAGGTGTTTGCTGTAAAATTTATTTAAGTTACTATATGTTTGTTTGAAATTTTTCACAATGAACTGTTGGGGTGTATGCTCATAGAAAGAAGAACATTTAGTCACGTAAAAGCAAAAGGCTTAGTTAGACTTATTCACACAGGGAGAAACCTGTATTCATAGAGGAACACCAGTCATATTATGCTAATTTAAATTCCAGCAGTTTTGTGTCAATTAATTATGTCATTAACACCAGTTAACAAAGCACAGCCAAGCCTAAGCACAGACCTCCTCCCAGCCTCCTAACAACAACTGTTCTTCCAGAGCAGTTTGAACACAAAGCCAGGAGACAGCAGCTTACAGTAACACCCTCAGCTTTGCATCTGTATTGCTGTGTGACCTTGAGAAAAGTATTTAATCTCTCCCTTCTTCAACTGTCCCATTGGAAAATAGTGACTACTATTAAAGATCACAGGACCACTGAGGACATTACTGAATGATTTTTAAAGCACTCAGAAATGCCTTATACAAATTAAATGATTCTCTCTCTCGTTCCTATTAATTTCACTTTTGAGTATTTTCTGAGATATTTCTAAGAATTAAGATGCAGTTCAAAATTCACTCCCCTTCCCATCCTCCAGGGCCTAGCATAGTGCCTTATACATAGTAATAACTCAATAAATATGTATTGATTTGATCTGATAACCTAACAGTGTTAGAATGCATTTATTCAGAAAACATATTAGTCATTTGATCATTACAATTGCCTCGACCTAAAGCATATATCGCAAACCCTGAGACCTGTCTGATGCAGCAGAAGCTAAGCTTGGATACTAATCCTAGGAGACCTTGAAGCGAAGGCAACATTATGTCTAGGGGTTGTTTTTCTTTTCTTTTTTTTTTTTATCCCCACAGTGATACATACCTCAGAGTCAAGAGAAGAGATAATAAATCTAATTGATCGCCTTGCACGTTATCTTAACACAGAGTCAGGCACAAACTGTACTGCAATATTTAAATGAAAACCACACAGAGTCAACATGATGCCAGGGAAAAGAATAGACTGATATTCTTAATTCTGAAAAACCGTATTGGTAATCAATTGGAATGCAAGAGCAATTGAAAAGCTGTCCAATTTTCAATTGCAGTATAAGTTGGGAAACAATTTGAAAATAATAGCTCATACAAAGAGTTTTCAAAGCAGTCAATATGGACTTCATGTGAAGGACAAATAGGAATTTGGCAACATATGCTACATTCAGCTACATGCATCAGACAGTATCTGTAGCACCCTCTGAAGAGTGCCTCTCATGGCAGAGTACAAAATCTTCCAGAATGTGGCTCTGTTGAGACTCTGTTAAATGGCATCATCACGGAGGAAGCATTTCCAATGAATGCACAGGACTGTGGACATTCCTATTAATCTATAAGCATCACAAATGTATGTACATACGTGGTTTACTGAACTGATTCACATTAGAAATGTTTATCTTTTGTGGTATAGCTATGCTATGAAACTGCTCATAAAATTGAAGATATTTCCCACCATTAACCTCAGACTCTGATCCATTGCTTGAATTCCTTTTTCCTTACACAAAAGCCTATATGGCTTGAGAAAACAAAACAGAACAAAAATCTACAGGTTGTTATTTATTTATTTATTTACATGAAGAAAACAAAGTTCTTTTTTATCACAAGCTATGAAAACACAGAAAGTTGATAGAACTCAATTATACATTTAAGTTTCAGAGGATGGTATCTGTTTTTGAAAACTGGTAACATCTGAGTGACCTAGGGTCAGAGGCGTTCGAACCAGAGTGACTCCATCTTGAGTGAGGGCTGGGAAAAATGAGGCTGGGGCTTGCAGGGCTGCATTCCCAGGAAGTTAGGTATTCCTAGCCTCTAGATGTTTATGGTTAAGGGAACGTATTGATAACTTTTACTAAACAGACCCAGACTTAGAAGTGTCCTGATATCCCGATATCTTGAGAACAGAAGCATTCCTAATTTTGCTTTAAAGATAATAATATCGATTCTTGCAAAATACAGTAATTAAAAAAATGAATCCTTTATCACAAACCCCTGTAGCAGAGCACATCTCCCCGTGATCTTTTTTCATCCTATATATAAATAAGTATTGTACCTAGGGTGGATGCGTTCCTCCTCTTACTTTCAGGAATGTCCTACTCTGTCTATGGAGTAGCTGTTCTTTCACCATTTTACTTTCTTAATAAACTTGCTTTTGCTTTGCACTGTGGACTCGCCCTGAATTCTTTCTTGCATGAGATCCAAGAACCATCTCTTGGGGTCTGGCTTGGGACCTCTTTCCAGTAAGACTAGTACAAATTACATAGAGGACCCACCTCGCCTACTGCCCCCACCCTGCTTACTCTTCCCCTGTTAGGGGTCCTATTTGGTATAATACTCCACGTGATATATAGTACAAATA
This sequence comes from Hylobates moloch, assembly GCF_009828535.3. NCBI lineage: Eukaryota > Metazoa > Chordata > Mammalia > Primates > Hylobatidae > Hylobates > Hylobates moloch. The sequence goes on from NW_026652293.1 coordinate 51,708,424, forward strand.
CTTATTACCATTAAAAGCAAAACTAACTAATTGATATGTCATTTTACTGCAAATGTTTTAAATCCCATTTTTACAGCAAATAGTATTTCAGAATGGAATAATTGTGCTATACCTCCTATCAAACTAAATTTTTTTTTTTTGAAGCCGAGTTTCACTCTTGTTGCCCAGACTGGAGTGCAGTGGCACGATCTCGGCTCACTGCAACCTCCGCCTCCCAGGCTCAAGCGATTCTCCTGCCTCAGCCTCCCGAGTAGCTGGGATTACAGGCACCCATCACCATGCCTAGCTAATTTTTTGTTATTTTTAGTAGAGACGGGGTTTCACCATGTTGGCCAGGCTGGTCTTGAACTCCTGACCTCGGGTGATCTGCCCACCTCGGCCTCCCAAAGTGCTGGGATTGCAGGCGTGAGCCACCTTGCCCAGCCAAAAAATTTTTTAAATATACCATATACTTTTTTTTGTTTGTTTCTTCTGTATGTATTATTCCTTCCTAATTCTCTTTAGAGGCATATTCTTATAATGATCTTAACAAGCAGACCAACATCCCTTTGGGATGATTTAAATGTAGTGTGCCTGAAGATGTCCTGGATGGCTTCTGTAACTTCCTTCCAATCCTAGGTTTGCCATATTTGATAGAGACACATTTTCTGCGGGCCTCATTTACATACCCACACAAACGAAGAGCAGACAGCTGTTTGCCCACGCTGACTGCACTTGTACCCGCACAGACATGCAAATTAGGTGATGCATACTTAGTGCAGTTGTGTGTTTATTAAATTTACTCACTTCCTAATAGGCCTGCTTGACAGGGGCTGAAAGAAGACCTTTTAAATGTTGATCTAGAATGTAGGCAATAAATAAGGTGCTGTTTTGAAAAAGACACCTTGAAAAATCATTAATTAGGTGATTTTCTTAATCTTTAATTTTAGTGGCTAAATAAATAAATTTTCCCCAAATGGTTAAAATGGGTTGAAGTTAAACAACTGTGAAATTTGTCACTGTAAATAGCATATTACTTTCCTCTATGCTCCAATCACTGTTGAGTCATTTATTTCAAATTTGAGTTCACCCTAAAAACAGATTTTCTTCTCCATTGATGATAATGTTGCATGCTAAGAAGGAAAATGCCAAAAAGAATGAGTGTCACTTTCTTTAGAAGAGAGGTTCCTAACCCAAGGACAAGGGGTCCTTGAGGACCCCTGAAGAGTTTCTGTCAGTCCATGTGCACCAGGCATTGCCTATAGACTGAAGACAAAAACACCTGTTTTCTATGTGTATGTAAAGATAGTGACTAATAATGCTTTCTAAAAATTCATTTAAAAGTACATGTATTGTCCATGTGGAATCATACATTGTTTTCTATGTACTTCTCAAAGAGGCACTAAAATATAATTTCTGCCTTATACAGGTTATATAACTTTGAAAACTTTTTATTTAAAGATTCCCAGCCTCCAATTGGATATGATTATGAACTACTACTTTACATATGCTTTGCTTCGCGCCTGTTACCAAAAAAGAATAAATACAAGAACGAAAATCTATATTGCCTTAAAAGTCCCAAAACTCATCCTAAAATAGGAATAATCACATTACTTTCATGTCTTAGAATTCCTATTTCCTTCTAAACAGTGAACCTCAAGATCCCCACGAAGATAAAAACCCACCTAAGTAAGGCACCCCAATCACAGATCCAATAAGTACATGAAGGTCTGCATATGGCGCTTGTGAATACGTTGACTTCTTTAATTTTGGTCGGGGGGAGGAGATGGGCAGGGGAAGGCCTTGGAGGCAAATTTACCATAGAGTATGCAACTTAGAAAAGTTAAACCTAACCCACTTTTCTAGCAGCAGAAATCAAATTGTTTTTTCTTGTTGTTATTATTTTACTGAATAATGTAGGCTGACTTCATGATAATCTTGTTTTCAAAGCTGGGATATGACATTTTTAGTCACCTCTTCTTTTGACTCTAGACAGGATGGCATTAAAATCATTCTGGACCAAAATACATCATCTCTCTTCTATTTTCAAAGATCTCCAGGGAAAACAGTTTCAGACTTTTTCAAGTTACAAATTTCAGTATAATCTTCCCTGTCCAGGCCATCTTCAGAATTCCTAACCTCAATCTCCTTCACACATTTTAAACTTACCCACTCGTTTTCCTCTCTTGGTGGTGGAAATTGGAAATATATGATCACATTTTTAATCTCTTATAACTTCTTATATCCCAGCATATTAATCACAAATCACTTCACCAACCTGGGAAACTCAGACTTCTTAAATTTCGCCTTATGCCTAATTTTAACACCTTTTATGTGTCTGCGACCCTCCTAAGAATTACTTATCGTTTTAGTGTATCCATAAGTAAAGGCCTTGACACTAAGTTTTGATCATTGTCAATATAATGAGAGGTTTATTGAATTATTTCTTTGGTTTCTTCTCCTATTTGTGTTTTCAAGATCATGGTCTTGTAAAAGATACTGCAGAGCTGAATTAGATTCAACCTGTGAAACACTGTGAAAATTGCATCCTTTTCTGCAGTATTCCTGTATATCTACTCATTTCTCAAGCTAAGATTTTATTTTCCCAGAATCATCCACTATGAAATGAAAAAGCCTTTGGATGAAGGTGTTTTCTTTTACACTAGATGGAAATGCAGCATGTCTTATTAAAAATAAATGAATTATGTACATTCCAAACAATTTTTTCTCTTCATCATTATTTTCAATAAAGAGCTTATTAATATTCTTAGCAGTTTGATACTTTTTAGGGGCTCACCTTAAAAATTTTTTCTACTCATATCAATATAATTAAAGAAATTTATGAGACTAGTAAGTAGTGCCCAATAACAAGTATTAATAGTTGGAGGTACAGGAGATATACTTTCAGTCCCTAGGATCTTAGCGGTCATGGTACCTAAAACTTTAATTTTGATTCTAATCCTAACTTATCAGGATTTCAAGTTTCACATTTTTATTATCAGAGCAAAGTATTGGACTGGTCAGCATTCCAAGAGATTATTCTCTCGTTTGCTAATAACCAAGAACCTGAAAGCTCTTCTTGGCTTTGCAACTCTGAGGAACAACCTAAGAAACTCAAGAAGCAGCCATGAGCAAATTTTCCTATTTTTTGAATTCCTGTTCCATTTTATTATTCATGGTATAAAGTATATCACTTAATTGTGTATTGTAATATTTTATCCAGTTTCTTCTTGTGTGTTAGTTTTCCCTCCCCAGTAGGATTTTAAAATATATTCATCATTAAATGATTATTTTATTAAATAGATGATGAACACCATTAAACCCTTAATAGATGAAGGGAAAGATGGGTACTAACATAAATCATTTGTTCTTAGTAAATATTTTATCCATGCAGGCTTTTTATTGTCATATCACTTGGCTAGGTCTCTCTACCTCCAAGCGGCCATGTACTAAAAAATTGAGAACTAATTTTAAAGTTTGCCTACATAAAAAGGGGAACTAGTCTTTTTTTTTTTTTTTCTTTTTTTTTCTTTTTTTTGAGATGGAATCTCACTCTGTTGCCCAGGCTAGAGTGCAGTGGTGCAATCTTGGCTAACTGCAACCTCTGCCTCCCAGGTTCAAGTGATTCTCCTGTCTCAGCCTCCCAGGTAGCTGGAATTACAGGTGCGCACCACCACACCTGGCTAATTTTTGTATTTTTAGTAGAGACAGGGTTTCACCATGTTGACCAGGCTGGTCTCGAACTCCTGAACTCAGGTGATCCGCCTGTCTTGGCTTCCCAAAGTGCTGGGATTACAAGCATGAGCCACTGTGCCTGGCCCTGGGAACTAGTCTTTATTGAGGGCCAACACCATGTCAGGCTCTCTGTTAGGCACATAATTTCACCTACTCTTAGAAACATACCCAGACAACTCCACACTTCTATCACAAATTCACCTTTCTACTATCAGTGATTTCTGGGTATTGCCTTTGTTTGCATGTCTATGCTAAATCTCATCTCCATTAAAACACATCATTGACAATTTGCTGTATTTTTGCTCCATACCGAGTCTTTACCTGAGGTAATTGTTCAAAGAGATTAAGCCATAAAAGAGCTTTTGGAGGAAGATGACTTGTTGGTTTTCATTTTTAAAATTGACATAATAGTTTTACCAAATAGTTGTGCATCTTCCCATCTCCTCTTCGTGATGAACCAGGGGCTTCACGGAGCTCCAGGGTGTTCCCCCATACAGCTGCTTAAGAAATAACCAGCAATCAACATCCCCACAGCATCAAGGAAATAGCAGTGTTGAAATGGAATGTAGAGTTAAATAAAACTCTTGCTCCAGATTTCTTTAATGAAAGAACCTATTTTTTCCTTGGAGTAGCTCTGAAACAAGGTTCATTCTCCAGGCGAGAATGGCTGTGCTTTGTTAGTTGATTGCTTGGGACATAATTAGCTGACAATCTGGCACCAGAATGTTATGTGAGAATAGGACAACAATGCAGGGGAGTGTGGTAAGGTTAAACAGTTTGGAAGCCTTTCAACATTAAAGAAAACCCTGAAAAAATAGATCATACCCTGGAGTTGATCTTTTAAGCTAGAATCAATTTGAGTCATATGATAGCTATTGAAGAAACGAACAGTGCCAATTTGCTATAGGTTTGGAAACATTTACCATAGGAAATGCAAAAGCTCCAATTTGATATTCCTCTGCCTTCCTTTGTAGCGCAGAGAAGTGTCTGAACAAGTGGTTAAGTTCAGTGATTATAAGATTAGGGACCTGGTGTTTAAAACTCAAAACACTGATAACCACAGCATGTCTGTAAACTTAATGCTACTCCCTGAAAAATTTTAGGTTATTTTTCTCTCCATGACTTTATCTTTGCATGTCTTTTGTGGGGGATAGATTACTAAAACTCTAAAATCTATGATGCAAACATAAAAACTGAAGAGGGATATGAAAAAACAAGAATGTTGAACCTATAACCCTGATTATCACTACTAGGTAGAAGCAGAAAAAAATATCTTTTTAGGAGAAAAAAACTTAGCAGCATGTCTTTGGTAAGTTTGTTATGGCATTAAAAGTGAAGTCTGAATTTCTCTTTGAAAGGCAATATACTGTTCAATTGCTGCCATCTTATGTCTCAATCAATAGCTGATCTTTTCATTCTTGTCTCTCCTTTTCTTTTCCAGGGTGGAGTGTGGTTTGCGGCTGTTTTGCCACCTTTTTCTCCTTCTGGGCTGTCAGATTTCTAAGGAGACCTGGAGAGAGAAGGCCTGAAGAACTTGTTAGTCCACAGCTGCCTCTCTGTCGAGGACGGTGGGTTTGATTAAAGGGGAGCGCCCCCCTGGCTTTCACAGATCGCATCAATCACGTTGATCAGCCCCCGAAAGGCAACATATTGTCTGGGACTCGGCCAAGGAGGGATATCAATTTCACAATTGCACTTATGTCTTTCAGCCAAGAACCAGTTTATTTTTGGCTACTGAAGTCTGAGATTCACTTTGGAAGCAGCATTTATATTTTCACGCTTTATGCCAGCCTCTCAGCGACAACTTTCCCTTTAGTCAAATAGAGGCATCTTTACATAGCAAATTTGCTCTGTCTCACTAGAGCTTGGAGTTACACATTTCTCCTTTAAGAATCATGTTTTATATTTGGCCAGAGTTTTGAGGGTTTTTTTTCTTTTCTATTATTAATTCTTACTTCTGTAAAGAGAGAGTTCTTGATGGAAGGGGTCCCCTTGCAAACAAAGCCCTCAGAAAACAGAACTGTCAGAACCAGCAATATTTTTTAAGAAAAGTTAAAGGAAAACAAGTGCAATGCTTAAACCTTCAGTTTCTGATGTGTGCTTATAGCAATAATAATGACACTTACCAGTAACACTGTAAGAAAGTCAAGTCCAATAGTTACATCCATTTTAAGTGGTTTTTAATATTATATTTTGCAAATTGTGGAGAAACTTTTATATACTATGGCTTAGAACTCCATCAAAATTTGTCGTAGTTTGCACACATAAAATTCTGACCCTTGATTACTCTGTACTATTACTTCACCTTTAAAATATCTACTCTTTTAAAACCACTTATCGCGGTTGCTTTTCTGTTTCCCAATTTCTCATTCTGGACCTTACTGTTCTTGTCTGAAATTCTGGCTTATTTAAGGAATAAGATGCTTAACAGGAAATGTATTACAATGAAAACTAGATTAATTATTAAAACAAATATTCGCTGAGAAAAGACATTTAAAACATATCTTTTAGAGTTCATCAATAAAAAATACATCTTCCAACTACTGTAAATATCTTGCAAAACATTTTAGGTCAATGAATTAGAGCAGATAATGAAAGTATATTATCTGGCTATTTTTCTTTTGTAAGTTATATAATGAATTACAGAATTAAATTCACTGACTTTTTAAAATAAGTCCCCAGTTGGTTTTAATTATTTCAAAATTTTAAAAACAATGTAAAAATTGAAAAGCCAAATAGTGTTAACTCCTCTTTTAGAAACAGCATCACTGTAGGCTTAATGGTTGGTAACTATAGCCTCTGTAAACTTCCTTAATAATAAATGATTAAATACCTATTTATTACGTATATTATTTCTGAGTTATATTTATTCAACTTAATGTAAACCTACTAGAAGGTACTTTTCTTTTAATTCTAAATTTTAACAGGTAGATTTTAACACCAATTTCAAGCACTAAATTTAATATGTCATTTGAATATTTTTTCTCAAATATAACAGGTCTCAACTAGAACTGTTTAGGAAATACTGTTTGATCATGTTATTTTCTTCTGAATCATCAGAAGTAGGAGAAACTTTTTTAAAAATTATTTTCTCAGACAGCAAACCATAAAAAGCCATCATCACAATGTGTCCCTGAAAATTAACTCGAGATCTCAGCTTTAGTGTGATTATATTACAGGCATTTGGAACTGTAATAAATGCTGAAACCTTATTGTGTTTAAATGAGGTAAGATGTGTTAACTACCATCAGCAATAACTATCTTTGAAATGTTCTGCTAGATTCTTTAATTACATTTAAATGCCTTCCTTAAATTATTTTAAAATAATTCTTTTTTGGGTTCTGGGAATGTAAACGGCTCTTTCGCAACCCGTGTTTACAATTTAACCTTTACATCTATAAATGATCTTGTTTAATTTTTTTGGCATAAGAACTATTTGATCTAGTATTTCTTTTCTGTTGATACAAAGTACCTGTACTGCAAAATCTAATTTTAATTTTAATATTTGTTATATCTCCACAGTAGACTCCTGTGTAGTAAGGTTCATCTTGGAGGGCAAAAATGCTAATTAACACTTTCCTATTAACCAGTACTCTCATAAAAATTTTTATTTTTTAACCCCATGCCTTAAATCTATTTAAAAAAATGACAGTGATATCTTTCACCCAATTAAGTATAGAAGAAAGACAAACAATTCACGTCTGTCTAGTGGCATTATTTGTCATAGTGAGATGTGCTTGAAAAAATACAATGTGTCACATTTCTCTGAAATTTGGATTTTCATAAAGTAACTTTTAATGTAGTTTTGATGAATTGCATTCTTAACATTCTTATTCTTAAGTGTTTGTTTCTTTCTAAATCATGTATTAAATCTCAGAGTAGGAGGTAATATTAAAAAATGAACGAAAGCTATTATTTGCCTAAATGAATCTCACAACCTGTGATAATTTATCATTAATTTAACTGAGTTCCTCGACTTTCTTCATCTTGATTTTGCTGTTAGATATCTACTACTTCAATACGTAGCCAATATTATCATGCACTGAACTAAGTCAGCAGTTTTGACATCTTCATTTCAATGTCCTTTTCTGTACCTTCAGCCATGTTAATGTTACAAATTATAGGAGGGCATATTAATAGCCATACCCAAGAAGCAGAAAGAAAAGTGCATTTTTTTAAACGAAGTACTAACTTGGGATTTCCCGGGCCCATTGTCAAGTCAGCCGAACCCACAGCTCCTGCATTGTGATGATAATGGATTCCGTGTTGTTGGCGCAAAGGTCGCGAGGTCACCGTAAGCTCCTTAATGGACTGTGAAATAACTTTAACTGCATTAACCTCTCTGGATCACATGGGTGGCGCCAACAGCCACTCCTGAAATTCTCATTCGCTTATAGAGACAATACCATTAGATTATTATATTTTCCATTTGGAATGGCAATAGGCTCAAAGCAATTATGCAGCTAAGCATTTCCATTAAGTGAATAGGACCTTAAAGAAGATTAACTAGAACATCTCTTTCATACAATATGTGGGTGTGGGGTCGAATACTCAAAATTTCACCAGATTTTCAAATGCCTTAAATTCAGTGTCTACTACACTAGGTTTTAAGCTGTCATTGGGTGAAAGGACAACACCTTGTACAGATCACTCTTTTCAAGCTAGGCAGTACATTTAGAGGATAAAAGTCTTTCCCATCTATTGGTTTTCTAAATGAAATCAGCCATGAAACCAAGAGAGCTGTGAGAACCAAGAACTTAGGGCAGAGAAAAGTGCATTGGAAGCCACATCTATCTTTCCCTGACTTGTAAGGACCCCCTCCCTATAGCAGAGATACTATTTTCCACAGGAATTTAAATGCTCTTGTTCTCATTTCTGCCTGCTGGTTATTGTGTTTAAAAGACCAAAATTATTTCCTTTGAAACTGCACAAAGCTGGGAAGCCCTTATTGTCTGAAGGACAAGAATAATTGCAATTGGTTTACATAGATATAATCAGACATCTATTTACCCACAAGTTAAGCCCTGTTGGATAAGTATCCAAGTGAGATTTAAAGAGTACTATGGTCATCAGTATCATCATTAAAGTACCTCATTGTCACCCTGATATGACATAACAGAAAAAACACACCACATTAAACACATGTTTAAAATGCTATTTGATTTTTAGTGGGATATCATGAGCTGAAAAGTGCAAACAGATAGACTCTATTTCTTTGTTTCTAGAATGCATATTTTAATGTTTTGAAAATTAGGATCCAATTTGCAATCAATTTTTATATTTAGCATAATACTTTTACGAATTCTAGAAAATATAATTGAAGGTGCCTTAAAAATGTAGTGAACTAATGGAAGACAGAAACATCCTTTCTTTAATCCTGATCTCTGTGTGTGCTTTAACCTTGGAAAAACTGTTTTTTAAGGATTTGATGGGAGTTGATTATTGCTGTTTTCTAGAAATGAGAGAGAAGAAGCATGTGAGCTTGGCAGCTTGGCCCTTGGAGTATAAAACGGCATTATCTATGTTGTTCAAGAATTCTGATTGAATTACACTTCCGCTAAAGCCAAATACATCAAAATCTACTATTTGATTACAGTAGCTATTGTTATTTTAAAATATTTTTTAAAAGTCTTAGCCTCCTTCCCTGAGAGTTGCTTTGCTTTATTTGGCCAAAGCTATTATGATTGCCATTGTCACCCACCAAATGGATCAGTCAGCTTACTATTTACTCATTCAAAAAGCAATTATTGCACACTTTCTGTATGCCAAGCACTTTTGATATGCAGACATTCCAGTAATGGGGACTGGCAAGTAAATCAGCAAGTGTTATGATTGAGGCCTGCACAGGCCATGTGGGAGCTCAGAGAAAGGCATCCATCATGTTATTTTCTAGCAGTTAAAGTAAAATCAGGTTTCATGTTTCTATATCCCCCTTCTTGCTTCAGCTCACAATAAAACCACTACTCAGGAGGCTTGGAGCTATGTTTCCTGAACATGACATGTCTACTTTGCTCCCCTTCTAACTTCCTGAGATGGCTCTCCCAACCTGCCGCTTGATGGTAGTCTGATGCTCTTCTGTATGGACAGCCTACAAATGTGCTCAAGATACCAGACATGACATGTGAGTTGCCTGCATGTCTCAGGACCCATTGTCTAATCAATTAATTAGTCTACAAATATATACAGAGCACCTAGTACGTAACAGCAAGGAGCTGGTTGGGCTTTTTCACTCAAATGTATGTTTTGAGTTTGGATTGATGAGGATGTAGTAAACTATCATATGATGAGTGAGTAAAGGAAGCCAAGTATTTTGAACATTGGTCAGCAGTCAGCCAACAAATAGTACTAACGCACTGCGATAAATATGAAATGCCGAACCCTCAGTGTGATGCCTGCATTTCTGTTGCACTCCTTATGCTGTCAAGAATACAAACACACTCTACAGAGTGGATGAAACTCATCGAAAATTCCACAGTATATCCAAAACATATAAAAAGAAATATGTTCCATGACCAAGTGGAATTTTTCCCAAAGATAAAAGGTTAATTTAATATTAAATTCTGAAATCAATTAATGTAAAACATTGTATCAATAGGCTAAAATCCTGAGGTCAATTAATGTAAAATGTTATATAATTTAGTATTCTGAAATCAATTAATGTAAAACATCATATCAATAGAATGAAAAACAAAAACCAAAAGATCATTTCAACAGATGCAGAAAACGCATTTAACAAAATCCAACATTCTTTTGTAATAAAAACTTTCAACAAACTAGGAACATCTACAAGAAAACCCCATAGCTAACACTATACTTAATGGTAAAAGACTGGATAGTTTCTCCCTTTAGATCAGAAATAAGACAAGAATATTTGATCTTGCCACTTCTATTCAATATTTGTACTAAAGATTTAAGCTAGGGTAATTAGGCAAGAAAAAGAAAAAGAAATAAAGGGAATACAGATTGGAATGGAAGAAGTAAAACTATCTCTACCCACAGATTACAGGACCTTGTACTTAGAAAATCCTAAATAATCCACTAAAAAAACTTTTAGAATCAATATGTTAGTTCAGCAAGGTTGGTTGTAGGACGTAAGATCAATATACAAAAGCAAATTCTACTTCCATACACTCGTAGTGAACAATCTGAAAAAGAAATTAAGGAAACAATTCCACTCACAATAGCTTTGTAAAGAATAAAATACTTACAAAGAAATGGAATAAAATAAGTACAAAACTTATACTCTGAACCCTACAAACATGGTTGAACGTAAAGGAAACCAAAAAATGGAAAAACTTCTAGGTTCATAGATCAGAAGACAACAGTTCAGATGGTAATATTCCACAAACTGATACATAGGTTTAACACAATCTTTACCATTTACTGGTATCTCAGCTGATTTCTTTTTTTTCTTTTTTCTTTTTTTTTTTTTTTGAGACAGAGTCTTCTCTGTTGCCCAGGCTGGAGTGCAATGGCATGATCTCAGCTCACTGCAACCTCTGCCTCCCAGGTTCAAGCAATTCACCTGCCTCAGCTTCCTGAGTAGGTGGGATTACAGGCATCCGCCACCATGCTCACCTTGTATTTTTAGTAGAGACGGGGTTTCACCATCTTGGCCAGGCTGGTCTTGAACTCCTGACCTTGTGATCCACCTGCCTTGGCATCCCAAAGTGCTGGGATTACAAGTGTGAGCTACAGCGCCCAGCCCCCAGCTGATTTCTTTGTAGATATTAACAATTTAATACTAAAATTCACATGTAATTGCAAGGGGACAAAAATAGCAAAAACAATCCTGAAGAAAATAAGATTGGAGAATTCAGATTTCAAAACTTACTACAAAGTGACAGTACTCAAAACAGTGTGGCACTGGCACAGGAATGAACATATAGATCCATGGAATGGAACTGAGACTCCAGAAATAAAATGATACATCTATGATCAATTGATTTTCAATAAGGGTGCTAACACCATTCAATAGGAAAAGAATAGTTATGTGGGTTTTTTTTTTTTTAACAAATGGAACAGATGCAACAATAGTCACATGTGAAAAGATAAAGTTGGATCCCTACTTCACGTAGTGTATAGAAATTAACTCAAAATGGTTCAAAGACCTAGAAGAAAGAATTAAAACTATATAGTTTTTAGAAAAAAATATAGGTCTAAATCTTCACAATTTTGGATTTAGCAAATTGTTCTCAGAGATGGAACAAAAAGCATGAGCAAAAAAAGAAAAAAAAATAGATGAATTGAATGTCATTGATATTAAATATTGTTGTTCTTCAAAGAACACCATCAAGAAGGAGAAAAGACAACCCACAGAATGGGAGAATATATTTACAAATTATGTGCCCAAAAAGGGCCTGGTATATAGAATATATAGCTTTTATAACTCAATCATGTAAAACAACTCAATTTTTAAAATGGACAAAAGATCTGAATAGACATTTCTCCAGACAATAGGGTACAAATGGCCAATAAACCCATGAAAAGATGGTCAACATCCTTAGTTATAAAAAAATGTAAACCAAAATCACAATGATATATCACATCACACCCACTAGGCTGACTAGAATTAAAAAGTCAGAGAGTAACAAGTGTTGAAGAGGGTAAGGATAAAGCATAACACTCATACACTACTGATGGGAATGTAAAATGGTACATGTACTTTAAAAACAATCTGGCAGTTTCTTAAATGATTAAACATAGAGTTACTATATGACCTCGCAATTCTACTTCTAGGTATATATCCAAGAGAAATGAAAATATATGTCCACAAAAAAAGCTTGTACATGAACGTTCATATCAGCATTATTCATAATAGTCAAAAGGTGGAAATAACCCAAATGACTATCAAAGACAAATGGAGTTTAAAATATGGTACACCCATACAATGGAATATTATTCCATCTAAAAAAGAATTAAGGTATTGATACATGCTGCAACACAGACAAACCTTGAAAACTTTATGTGAAGGAAAACAAGTCAGTCACATAACATCCACACATCAGATGATTCCAGTCCTCTGCAGGTCCAGAATAGAGAAATCTGAGACAGAAAGTAAATTATTGGTTGCTTAGGACTGAGGGATGAGATGGAGGTTGGTGGGTAGGGGATGATAGCTAAAGGGTACAAGGTTTTATTTTGAGGCAAAGAAAATGCTTTAAACTTGACTGTGGGGATGGTTTTAAATGTCTGTAAACATACTAAAATCTATTGAATTGTACGCTTTCAAAGGGTGAATTTTATGGTAGGTGAATTATAATAAAGCTGTTTTTAAACAGAAGATAACTCTATATTGTATATTTTAAGACATGTACTCTGGAATTACCTAATTGCTCTTCAGAAATGTGAAATTATTTTCTAGCAATAAATGTTCAAGATAAAGAATTTGTTGTTCTCAGAATTATACCTTAGGAATCAGATTGAGGTGGGAGTTAAAATATTTGGCAGCAGGTCTTTGAGGTGCTAAGCAACTTGAGGTTTTATGTGCAAAAAGTCTAGGTCGGATTAACTTCTGCTCTTACATCTAGGTTTGTTCATGCAAGACTAGGAACCTGAGATATTCAGTCCTAAAAATTGAACATATTTCAGTGCCATTCTTCTGAATATCATTGTTTGAGAGCAGCTGTTGCCTCAGTTTTGCTCTTTTTCTCTTGTAAGTTGGACATTAGCATAATTCTTGTTCCCATATGGTATTTTGCAGTTCCCAAGGTTTGTACATGCTTCTCTTTTCTCTGGAGTTTTTAAATAACAGCTGATTTTCTCTATATTAGATGCAAGTGACACATCACTTCGAAAGCCAGAAATAATATTAGTTTTAATATTCTAAAATGGAACAATATTTAACAAGTAAGTGAACAATCACTTCAGGATAAATACAGCCATCATGCTCAAAGAGAGACCCTGAGATCCATTTCTTGTCCTTGCAGAGAAGAGAGATAATGGGTGAATGTGTCTTTATGTAAGTGTCCTCACTGAAGTTTATTTGCTTCAGGTCTTAAGGTGGCAAAGCATTTTGCAACGAAGGCACTTGCAGCTTTACATTGTTCTGTTTGAGGAGCTTTACCTTCACAGGTCTTGCTCCCATTAGTACCCACTGAATGATGGATTTTTTACCCACATAGGCATTTTTCATATATCAGAAAACAATTTTAAAAAGCTGGAAGATACCTATATTAATTTCACACTCTTCAAGGACATTTGAAAACTCCCTAGAGGGCTGTTTCCTTTTCTGACCTCAGTGTACGTGGTCTAAGAAAATATTGAGCACTTACAGAGTGCTTGCCCCTTCATCTTTAGAAAGGAATGATTCCGAAAATCCTGTGGAATGTTTCACTGAAATTGGCCTGGTGATGAATGTTTTAAGAGAAGCACAACATCAACACTCGGTTATATGGTCAAGTGGCTCAGTCACGCAAACACTTCTGCATCAGATGCCTACCACATGCAGGGCACTGAGCTAACTATAATGAGAGGGCTACAGGAATATACAAGACTCGTCCCCCAAGAGGAGTGAGGGAGATGACAGGCATACATAGCCATAATATTGGGCTATATGGAATGAAAGTCTTGAAAATGTACAAAATAAAAGCAGTAGAAACAAATTCCTGTGGGAATTCAGAGTGAGAAGAAATCATGAGATCAAGAAATTAATTATCTCCAGGGAGGTGGTAGTATTTGAGTTGGAGCTTGAAGATGGATTGTATTTCAAAAAGGTAAAGGGGTGGTGGTCACATTAAAGAAAAAAGTAAGTGATGAACAAAGAGACACAAAGTTTGGGTTGTTTCAAGGAAAGATGAATAATTATGTTTGGCTGTACCATAGAAAATTAATAAGAAAAAAGTCTGGAAAGTAAGTTGAAGATAGATCATGAATAAGATAATGCCAATGAAAGGAAATTGGATTTTACAAAGAGTATGTCAATTAAAAGACTATTGCAATTAGTCCAGACAAGTGTGAGAGTTTTCTAGATATAAACTGACATTTTAGCAGCAGAATACATAGGAGTTGGAGATTGACTGGATATAGAGTAAGAAAAGCAAGGAAAGAGTCAAAATCACACCTGAGTACCAAGGTTAGGATGTGGAATAGAAATGGAATATATTAACAAACAAACAAACAAAAAAGCCAGGTTTGAGGAGAAAGACTATGGGTTGGGTTTGCAAAAATGAGATTGAACATTTCAGGCTTTCCAAAAGGAATCTCAAGTGGAAGTGCGAAATCAGAGTTTAAAGAGAGGATGGGACTACAGATTATAGATTTAGTGTTTACATACATATCAATGATGGCTTACAGTTTCTCAAACTGATAAATTACACATAAAATGAATAAATTACACGTAAAATGAAATAATTTAAGAAATGGTGCTAGGAAATAAAAGGGATCGCTAAAGAAAAAAATATAGGTGAAAAAAAAAAAACCAGAGACAAGCCATGGATATGATCAAGAACATCCAAATTTCTAAATCAGGGAAGAAGAGGAGTCAGAGATCCAGACAAAGTGTCATTGAAGAGGTAAGATGGAAAGCGGAAGAGAATTTCAAACAAGAGAAGTTAAATAGGAGACAGGGAGGAGCAATGATGATTGATGCATAGCTAGTGCTTTGATGGTGAGGAAGCTGCTTGGAGCAAAATCAGCAAATAACAAATTGGATACATATTAATACTGCTATAATCTCAATGTCTGTTTCCCCTCAAAATTCATATGTTGAACTCCTAACCCCAAAGTGAGGATATTAGGAGATAGAGCCTAAGTCCATTCTGTCCTCGTGAATGGGATTAGCGCCCTTATAAAGGAGAGACCCCAGAGAGACCCCTCCCTGCTTCCACTATGCAAAGTCATAGCAAAAAGATGGTGGTCTAGGCGCATGATCCTCACTAGGCACCAAATCTGCTGGTTCCTTGATCTTAAACTTCCTAGCCTCCAGAACTGTGAGAGAGAAATTTCTGTTGTTTATAAACCACCCAGGTTATGATATTTTGTTAATGTTGAGTGATGTAGGAAATTTCACTACTAAGTTAGTTTTCAAACAAAATTTCTAACTTAAATACCAGTTGCAGAAAGCCAAGTATGAAACCAATGAGAAAATAAGCAATAGATTAGAGAATAGGCTAATTATCATTTAGTGTGTAATTAACGCACCTTACAATTAATTGAGACTAATCTCAATAAGACCCTGAAATTCCTACATCATTTGTAGGTGGATCAATTTTATATAACCATCTTTATTAAAAAAGAAAAGTGACCAAAGTTTTGAATTTAAAAAAGGAAAATGTAAAGATCAGCTTTAATCTTTATAGCTGTAATAAAACGGAGACTACTTTTTACTAAATTCAAAGGTTAAATAAAGGAATCAAGAAAGAGAAAAGGTAGATACAAGGTAATCGTTTTTAAACTTTAGAAGATTAAACATACCCAAGAGATAGTCTATAAAACTCTATGCAAACCCTCTCCTTTCACCAATAACAAATTTACCTTTTACTTAATTCTTTTTCTTTTTTCTAAATATACATCATGTGAAAAATCTTTCCCTGCAAGTATTTTAACTCAAAGTTCTAGGAAGGAAAAGCTGCAAATTTAGCAAATTGCTTCCTTTTTTATTTTCTAAGTAAGCGAGTATCTCAAATATAAAGGCCATTTCTTTTGGCTCATGGGGAAGCCCTTCTGTTTGTTAAGGTACCTATATTTAGTTAGGAGAAGATACTTCTATAACTGCTTTGAAGGGTAACCTTGATTGTTCTGATGAAATATTCAGTTACACAATCTTAAGCATCGTTACTGTACTAAAAATGCACACAAGTGTTGAAGGAATGTGACTGAGGAAACTCTTCCCCAGATTCATGGACATTTCATGTGTCTGTTTACATTTTCCATTTAAACATAAGATTTCTTTTCCTTGAATATACACAAACCTTCTTTTGACATTAAATTTCATATTTCTTACAGTTTGAGGACTTTTCACAGCACTTATTTCACTTGATTCTTTTAAAAAAGTCCTGTGTGGCAAGCAAAACAAAGATAATGATTGCCGTGACAGAGGGTCGGCTGCAGGTGGGCAGCAGGGCCCTTCCTTTCCCCACAGGCAGGGAACACTTGTGTTTGTTTACTTCTTTAGCTTATATCTTCCACGATGAAATGTTAAGTTCCTGAACGCTCTGCAGTTCATTGCTACACTCTTCCTCCATATCTAGAACGTGGCCCGGCACTTATTAGATGCTCAATCATCATTTTTAAATAAACAAATAGCGATCCATTCAAGTAATGTGGATAAACATCAACAACAACAGCTGCTTTCAGGAAAAAAGGGCAGACTCTGAATTATGAAGAATGTGAGAAACTTAGATCAGGATCATGAAGATTGTGTACTTTTACTTTTTAGGGCAGCTTTATTGAGGGACAAATCACCCATTTTATTTTTTAGTTTTACTGAGGTATGATTGATATAAAAAATGGCACATATTTAAGGTATACATCTTCATGAGTTAAGACATATGCATGCACCCATGATGCCATTGCCATAACCAAAGGTTAAATATATCCATTAAATATATCCATCACCTCCAGAAATTGCCTAGTGCTATTTTGTAAATCACCCATTTAAAATTTATAATTCAGGCTGGGCACAGTGGCTTACACCTGTAATCTCTCCACTGAGGTCGAGGCAGGAGGGTCACTTGAGCCCAGGAGTTTGAGATCAGCCTGCACAACATGATAAGACTGTCTCTACAAAGAATTTAAAAATTAGCCAGGCATGGTGGCGCACACCTGCAGTCTCAGCTATTCAGGAGGCTGAGGTGGGAGGATAGCTTGAGCCAGGGAGGTCAAGGCTGCAGTGAGCTCTGATGGTAACACTGCAGTCCAGCCTGGGTGGTAGAGGGAAACCCCCATCTCAAAAAAAAAAAAAAAGTGCTAATTTCTACTAGACTTCTAGTTAGTTACTGTATCAGAAGACATGTAAAAATTATAGGGCAGATCATGAGTGTTGAAACGGAATAATTGTATTTCCTTGAGTGTTTATTTTTGCAATCTCTTGTTATAATTTGCACCACTTCCGTCCCCCAGATTATGTTTGTGCTTGTTTGTACTGGAGAGCATGGAAGAGCATCACAGGAGAAATTGTGCCTCCTTCGCCATCCAGGGTGAGTTGGGGGTGGGGAAAGGGGTGTAGGAGTGGAGCTATGTAGTGGTGGCAGCTAGCATAAGGAGAAGGAAGTTCTGGCTGAGGTTCTGTGACTTGGTGAAAGAAAGAAAGCAGAATATGGAAGATCTGTCTGACTCTGAGCAGTGGCACCTGGACCCAGCAGATGGAAAGCTCCTGGGAAGTTCTCCAGTACTAAGGGACAAATCTTGGCAATTCCATTAGCTATCTTTGTGACCTTGAAAGTGTAACTTAAGCCTTTTTGTGCCTCAGCTTCTGTAAAATAGGTATAATAATAGAGTTGTGAAAATAAGTCAGTATATGTGAGGCATAAGTAAGCATTACATAAACGTTATATATTATGATTCTGTATCTATCTATCTACATGCAATTTGCAATGTCTGGGAGATATAACAGAAATATGGCTAGAAGATAGTTGGAAATATATTTGAGAAAGCATTCAAGTCTAGACATATAAATCTGGGAGAAAATCACAAATATAATACCTGCATTTGATAGGTAGGAGGTAAAGAAAAAAACAAAGCCAGTAAAAAGGATTTGAGTGTGTAATGGGTTAAAAGTGCAAAAAACAGGGTAACATACATTGGAAACCAAGAAAAAAATAAGTTTTAAGAAGGATGAGGTGCTCAACATTTAGTTCCACCCTAAGTCTTGATATTCCTTAGACAATTTCTGTTTCACCTACAGTCCCAGCATAAAAATATCTAATTTTGATGTTAAGTTGTGTAGTTACACTATCAAAATTATACAAGGTGGCCAAGAGTTCTGAGGATACGGGAATTGAGACAAGGTCATGGACTATTTTGAGAAAATAGGGTTAACAAGAGTCCTATTACAGAGAGAATGGTGGTCAGAAAGTAAATATATTAACTTTGAGGAGTTTCAAGACAAGGGGAAAGAGATAAGGCTATCAAATTTAGCAAAGGAAAATACAGGATACTGATTAAATATGCAATACTTGGGACATGCTTATACTAAAAAGTTATTTGTTTATAAGAAAGTCAAATTTAACTAGGTATCATATGTGTGTGTGTGTGTGTTTGTGTGTGTGTGTGCATATATATATATATATATATATATTTCTTTTTTTTTTTTTTTTGGACGGAGTCTCGCTCTGTCACCCAGGCTGGAGTGCAGTGGTGCGATCTCGGCTCATTGCAACCTCCACCTCCCAGGTTCAAGCAACTCTCATGCCACAGCCTACTGAGTATCTGGGATTACAGGAGCACGCCACCACGACCGGCTCACTTTTGTATTTTTAGTAGAGATGGGGTTTCACCATGTTGGCCAGACCTTAAGTGATCCACCTGCCTCAGCTTCCCAAATTGCTGGGATCATAGGCGTGAGCCACCACACCCGGCCTTGTATCTTCTATTTTATCTGGCAACCCTAGAAGGAGAAAGAAAACATGGCAACTCTAAAAACTGCATGTATTAAGGGAAGATGTATAAAGATTTAAACTATGAAAAGGTTATTATGTCTGAAAAATCCCAAAGATGAATTTTTTCTTTTGTTGATAAGGGATGTTGTATAGGAATCAAGAGCCTGGTAGATAGAAATCTTAGAGGCGGAGCTGCCTAGATTCAAATTCTGACTCTACCACTTCCTAGCTGTGGCAAGTGACTAAACCTCCTAGCTAAGGCAAGTGACTAAACCTCTGTGTCTTAGTTTTATAGTTTTACAAGAACTAATGATTTTTAACACACTTAGAACAATGTGAGTATATAGAACTTGAATTTATAACATGGCAAGTGATAAGTATATGTTAAGTAAATAAAAATTTTAAATAGTTACTGGTAAATAAATGTTGCTTTTTTTCTGAAACACTAATACTCCTTTTGAAAGCCTAAAATAATAAACCTTCAAGCAAAACGTCTTTGAAAACAGAAATTGAGAAGCAGGGAATATTCTTTTCTACTTTCTACCTTTCTAATGGTTGAATATGTTTACCGAGAGAATGTATAATATTTTGTAAAGACAAAAAAAGCACAACTATTTCTATCTTCTGCAAACTATAATAGCAGGGTGTGTTCACAATCAAAAGTTTCTCTAGAAAACACTGTAGCAGAAAGGTAAAGAATAGTCAATAATTCATACAGCTGCATTAAGGGGTCAACTGTAAATTACTAAAGTGGTCTCATAGCAATGAAGACAAATGAGAATAATTTAACAAGTGGCTAAGAACAATCTATGTCATTTTAATAATTTAAATCATAAAAATAATATTAAAAAAACCTTTAATGCTAAAAATGTTAATTCCTGACCCTTGTCTAATGGAATTTGATAATATAATTAGTAAAAAGCTAATATAGTTGATGTGAAGTTAAACATACCTGTCTTCTGTTGAGTCCTCCCAACTTGTATTATCACTGCATAGCTCAAGTGCCAGGAAAGCAGCTAGAGACAGGAGTCATTCTACCTGTCTTTGATAGCAGCACTTTTGCCAATCTACAAAATGCCAAATAATAAAGACAAAACAAGAGAAGTGATTAAGAGTAAGAAGCAGAAAGGAATAGAAAGTCTTGAAAGGTTTTTGAAATAACTCTGATCCTCAGAACATACATCCATCAAGTTTTTTGACTGTGTCTTTAAAAACCTCCCAGAGGAAAGGATGCTTTCCTGAATGATCTTATATACTTCATTAGACCAATAAGAAGTATAGATTTCCCTTTTTTGCCTTGGCTTCTAGGAGGCTTAAAACTGATTTAGTGACCAATTGCTGTATGGTCCTCAAAGTTTTGAATGATATTCATACTTTAAAATATCTAAATAAAATGATTATTTTATCTCTGCTTTTTATTTTTAATACAAAGGCACCTCATTAAAAAAGTCAGAGTACAATTTTTTTTTAAAAAAGAAAGATTTCTAAGGTACTAGATTCCAAATCTCTCTAGACTTCTCACCAGATATACAAACCTCTCCACCCTCACACAAACTTATTACCACCACTGGCCCCCGACCAAAATCTTGAGTTATCTTGTGTTTTTTAGTCAACTAGAGAGAATCTTATCTAGAAATAGGATTTTTTAACGTTCTATGAATTAGTAAGATTGATTTTCTTTTTGCTTCTTTTTTGACAGTTAAGTGCTAATGGAGAGTCAATAGAAATAGCTGAAAGACAGTATCAGTATATAAAAATCTATAATATGGATTATAAAATCAATTTTTCAATACGACTTGAGCAAACTCTTCTTAAGGGAGGTTAGGAACTGTTGTGACAAACACAAATCATTGTTTTTTCTCTTTTCACTTGCAAAGTATATTTCATTCTTTGGGTAGCATTTCATTTAAAATATGAATATGGCATAATAATAAAGACTGAGCCCAGCCCCTATGGGAACTGGTCAGTTGGTATGGTTTTATTACAGTAAATTATTCTTAAAACCCAGAGAAACTTGAGATTATAAATATAATAAATATTATATATAATATAAATATATTTAGTATGCAATTAAAAACAGAATCAAAGTGACATTGTAGAATCATAATAAGATAATATTCTAAACTTTCACTAAGAATCAGAAATACATATGCCTGGAACTTACCTTGGAGATGCTGATTCATTAAGCCTCAGATGGTGTGATTCTGGCATGCAGCTAGGCTCAGAACTTGAAAGCAGACCACAGCACTTCTGGAGAGCCTGAGGAAATGATCAGACATGAAGAAAACAAGTGTGCATAAAAGATGTTCATCATTGCATTATTTAAAATAGAAAATTCATGAACTGCTAAGTAAACCATTTTATATATAAATGGACTAGCATCTGGCTATTTAGAATTAGGAACACAGAGAATTTAAGAACATAGGAACTTATCATCATAATAGCATCCACTGGAATGTAGCTCCATAGAGGCAGGGACTTTTGTCTCTTTGATTCACTGCTCTCTCCTCAGGTACCTAAATAATGTGTGACATACAATATGTGGTCATTTAAACATTGTTGGATAAAGGAATGAATAAATAACTTTACAAATAAGATAAAACATCACACATCACTAAAAGGTTAACTAAAGATAAAAATCATTAAAAAGTTGAAGAAAATATGTTTTTCATTCTGAAAAACAAATAAATAAAAGCCAAGTAAAAACATTTCAAGTGCGAATCTATGCTCAAGACATCTGTTAAGCTGCTGTGTTGTAAAGCACATAATTTAAGTTTTGACTACGGAAATTGCGGACTTATGAAAACATTTACTCACCTATTCTTCTAGATCAAAAGCCTTAGAGTAGAGTCAGTCAGGCAAGGGTAGAAAGGTTGGATTTTGGCAGGAAAATGCCAGAGATGAGATCCAAAGAAACTCACA
Organism: Hylobates moloch; assembly: GCF_009828535.3. Classification (NCBI taxonomy): domain Eukaryota; kingdom Metazoa; phylum Chordata; class Mammalia; order Primates; family Hylobatidae; genus Hylobates; species Hylobates moloch. Next base: position 51,730,599 of record NW_026652293.1, read on the forward strand.
GAAAGACTGGACATGTCTCTGAAAAACCTGCGATTACAACCTGCTTGCCTCCTCCCCGTAAATGCTTCCTAAGATTTAACCTGAGCCTTGACACTTAGCTGTGCTTCTGGTGAATGCGGAGGGCACTCTGGCTCTCAGTGCTTCTTCCACAGCAAAGGAGGCCTATTGGGCACATAAGATGTGCATAAATGCTTGATGATTGACTGGTTGATTGGAAAGAGGAAGATATGAGTCTGGAGGACAGACTGTCAGTTCCAGATGGTCCCCTGAGGATGAGCAGGAAGCAATCCAGAAATCTCTGCCCCATAAAAAACACAGGCTGTCAATTACATGCATCAAGCAGTGCTGAGAAGAGGCAAAGTGGAAGCAAAAAAGAACTAAGAAGTGATTCTTCTTGAATGTGTGGCTTTGCAGTATTTCCATTCCCCTTTTCCAATTTGCAGGGCATTCCCAAGCACTTTGGTCCACGTGTAGCCCCTTGAGTGTCTACACATCTCTTCATGTTTTAGATGTGCTTGAAGTAAAAACAAATTGGTTTCATGATCCTATTTCTGTTTTCCCCCCAAGCACTGTCCTTTCAATAATTTTTCCTCTTCTTTTTTTAAAAAAAAAAAAGTTTATTTGCTGCCAAAGAGAAAGTGTGGGTCTTTGTTATTAATGTTGTAGAAATACAAATATGTCCACCTCAGAAAGGAGTCTTCATTAACTCCCACAGCCCAGAAAATTAAGGGACGCCTCATCAAGATCGAAGCTTGCTGTCGACAAAATTGCAAGGGACTAGTTGAGTTGCTGGGGTTCATAATGCTGATAGAGCAGTTTCCACATGAATGAAGGATAAACAGCGATTAATTTCAGCCAATAAATAATGGTTTGAGGCCCACATTGAAAGAGGAACAATTACTTTTCCATTTTTCCTGCCAAATGAGCTGATAAGAGAAAACAGGGGAGTTGGCCACGTAAATCAGTCTTAATTTTATCTTCCCCATTAAAAAGCAGCCATTAAGACCATCTTCGGCTCATTTCATCCTCCTCTTGTTTCACTTTTTCAATTTGCACAAAAGGGGGGAGTTTGCTAGTCATAAAATTTCACTTTGGCCAACCTATCATTTGCATCTGGGCCAATAAATAGCAATTAGCATAAACATTTAAATCAGGAACTGGAACAAATTCTTGTTCCCCCAGCAAGCTGTTAAATTACAGTATTTTACTATATATAAGAAGCACTAAACAAAAGATCTGTTGGGCATTGTTATCCTCTTCCAAATAGGACATGGTTGAAAGAGACATAACAACTCCAAACCCACAAACTTCTCACTCAGATCAAGAATATCCGTCTTATGCGGTCTTGGCCTGGAGAATCAATGTTTCTTGCCCACTGCTTAAGTTTTCATCCAAACAGGTAAGTTTTAGCTCAGTTTTGTGAAGTATGAAAACTGCAGTAAAGACTTCCTTGCCTGAATAAATGTTTCGCACTATAATTAAAAGGTGTCTCAACAGGAACTGTTCTAAGCTCAAATCAAAGTTCATGCACGAGGTACAATGAAATGCATATAATGGGGAGATGAGAACTGGCATCTGGAGGTCAGAGGAAAAAAGATGATTCTGTGATCGAAATCCCAGTGCCAAATGATCCAGACCCATAGCTCATTCTTCCCAGTGCTTGTTTCCCACAGTGGCCTCTAGGGATGGTTTGTTATAAAAGATTGGCTGTCTTATATAACATTGTTCTCAAAGGCAGAAATGCAACCCCAAACTTGTCTTTATCTAAACATAGTTATGTCTGTGGCCCGTGCTCCCTTTTGACATGTCAGAGGGCGATGATGAAGCTTTACAGAGAGATAGTAAGAGAAAAAAAAAAAAAAAAAAAATGACAGAGACACACTGCAGGTGGCTGTCCCCAAACAAACTTTAAACCTTCTTTTCCCTTTAGGCAAAGCCCTTTTATTGTCAACTGAAACTTAGTTCATTGTTTATCTATGGCTCATTGAAAGTCAAGGTGAGTGCTTCTCTTGATGAGGCCCTAATTAATTTTGGCTGGGAACCCAAAGTGGAACAGAGTGGTTTTGATGTTTTCTATGAAACCTTACATTAGGAATGTTTAGGTTTAACAGTGAAACTCTATTAATGGCTTCTAGTCTGCATATATGTGAAATGTATATTTGCAATTACTCAAGAGGGAGACGTTGAAAATTTGAATATATTGTTCTCTCTCTCTTTTTTTTTTTTGAGACAGAGTTACGCGGGCTGGAGTGCAGTGTCATGATCGCAGCTCACTGCAGCCTCAACCTCCCAAGCTCAAGCAGTCCTCCCACCTCAGCCTCTCAAGTAGCTGGGACCACAGGTGTACACCACCATACCTAGCTAATTTTTTAATAACATTTTTTAGAGACAGGGTCCCACTATGTTACCCAGGCTGGTCCTGAACTCCTAGGCTCAAGGGATCCTCCCACCTCCGCCCTGCAAAGTGCTGGGATTACAGGCATGAGCCACTGCGCCCAGCCAATAAATTGTTCTTTATTGCTGTTTTTTCATGAATTGTTCTCTTATTTCTACAAGACATTAAAAATAAAGAAAAAAATGGCCTGACTTCTAAGGAATTAGAACACTGTCAATCTGGTGTCAACTAGAAACAGAAGAGCAATGCTTTCACCATCTCAGATACTGGCAAAATGTGAAATTGACATTGTTCCTACTTCTTGTAATACCTAAAAAATAGCTCAACTCTCAGCTTTGAGTCTATAATTTATGAATTTAGTTATGTGAATGTGTAGGTGCCCTCTTTATTCTTTCCTCTAAACCTCCCCTCTGCCTGCCCTTACTAAACTATTTACTGCCCCTTATCCCAACACACCTACATTTGGGCTTGGAGAAAAAATAAATAAAGGAGAGAGAAAGGAGGGAAGGAACACAAAGTAGATACATTTAAACTTACATTCTGCCCCAGTGGTCAAGAGAATGAATGGCGCGGAAGACACCAGGAATTCAAAAGCTTCTTTCTTTCTGTCTCAACTACCACCTTTCCAAAGTAGATGACAAAATGGATTTATATAATCCACAAATATTTATTGAGTTCCTGCTGCATACCAGACCCTGGTCCAGCCACTGAATAGAAGGCCTGTGGCCTTCTCACCTCAAATGTTGGGTTAGGAAATTTAACATAATCAGTTAGAAATATTTGCCAATAAGTCCCAAAGTACCAATAATTATATAGGTTTGCAAAAGCAGATATATATATATATATATATATATATAAAATATAAACATTTTGTTTTCACTTTACATGTTGTCTAATGTATTAGAGTATGAAATCAAGATAGCTGGATTATTATTCATAATCACAGCAAATATTTGAGCTACCCTGGCCTATAACACTAGTGACAAAAAGCATTTTGACACGTGTTCAATATTTTGTTAAGCTGAAAGAAAGAAAATGTGGAGACAGCATCACAAGAAGCTGACAAAGTCAGGTGTCATGTAAGACACGCAGCAAAACTACATTTCCCAGATTGCCATGCAGTTAAGTTGCTGTGGGCTAAATTGTGGCTAATGAAGTGTGGACAGATATTACACAAGTCACTTCCAGGCCTGGCCCTAAAACCATTTTGTTGAGTCTCAGCTCTCTCTTTCCTTTCGTCAGTAATCTTGGGGCCACAAGTGTCAGATTGTGTAGCTAAGAAATGAGGAAGGGCCGGGCATGTGGCTCATGCCTGTAATCCCAGCACTTTGGGAGGCCGAGGTGGGTGGATCACAAGGTCAAGAGATTGAGACCATCCTGGCCAACATGGTGAAACCCCGTCTCTACTAAAAATACAAAAGTTTGCTGGGTATGGTGGCACGAGCCTGTAGTCCCAGCTACTTGGGAGGCTGAGGCAGGAGAATCACTTGAACCCAGTAGGCGGAGTTTGCAGTGAGCCAAGATTGCACCACTGCACTCTAGCCTGGCAACAGAGCGAGACTCCGTCTCAAAAAAAAAAAAAAAAAGAAATGAGGAAGTGCAGTATGAGACTGTAACATACAACTTTGAGTATGTTCAACCACCAAGATGTCAGAATTTGTCTGTTGTGGCTGCTGGTTAAATTATCCTTTATAATGCAGAAGAGGAGACACAAGCAGGAGTGATTCAAAAATGTATAAAGCCCTCATTGGTACAGCCAGACATTAGTTCTGCAGAATTCTCATAACTACAGAGCTGCTTTTTCTCCTGCTGCTCAGAAAATAACAAAAATTAAAGCTGAGCAAATTAAATAGTGAATTAGGGCAGAATGAGGCAGAAGATGCACCCATTAAGATCAATGAGAAGCAGACAGTAGCTTTTCTAAGGAAAGTACATTAAATGAGCAGCTGAGGAGTTCAACACTAAGACACTTAGTTCCACAGACTAGCTGCCTGGGAAGTGGGGAAAGTTGGGGGATGACTTTCAAACAGATTTACAAAAGCAAATGCCAAGAAAAGCTGAAATGCTGAAAGTAGGGGAAGCTGAGGCAGGAGGATTGCTTAAGCCCAGGAGGTCGAGTCCACCCTGGGCAACACAGCAATAAAAACAAAAACAAAACAAAAAAACAAGTTAAGGTATGGCCAGGAGCGTGGTTCACACCTGTAATCCCACAACTTTAGGAGGCCAAGGGGGGCAGATCACTTGAGGCCAGGAGTTTGAGACCAGCCTGAGCAATATGGTGAAACCCTGTCTCTACTAAAAATACAAAAATTAGCTGGGAGTGGTGGCAGGTGCCTGTAATCCCAGCTACCTGGGAGACTGAGGAGGGAGAATCACTTAAACCTGGGAGGTGGAGGTTGCAGTGAGCCAAGATCACGCCACTGCATTCCAGCCTGCGAAACAGAGTGAGGCTCCATCTCAAAAAAAAACAAGAAGAAGTTAAGGTACATTTGGAAATTATAATGACTCATGATATTATAGATAAAATAATAATTATTATAATACCCCTCATTTAAATTAATGGATATATCACATTGCAAACACCATGTCTATTAACATAGTTATGTATTTGCCTTCTTTTTCTTTTCTTTTTTCTTTTTTTAGCTGGGGCCTCACTGTGCTGCCCAGTCTAGTCTCAAGCTTCTGGGCTCAAAGGATCAAGATATCCTCTCACTATATCCTCCTAAGTAGCTGGGCTGATAAGCACCAGCCATCACACCCAGCTCATATTTGGAGTCTTATTTCTTCTATTTATATATTTACACATTTTTATTTGTACTCACACATACATATTAGAATTAGTATCACACACCCAAGGCTATTCTGTTTCATTAATCTGTCAATATTTAGTGCCAAGACAAGCTTTTGTTTTTAAAACCCTTATTGGGTTTTATTTTGGAAACTATGAAAAATGTGTACTATTTTGGGGATTATTAAAAAAACTCTTTGTAGACTATTTGGAAAATAAGGAAAAGTATTCAAAAAAAAATCTCTCCTACCTCCTAGATAATATATTAACATTCCTGTGAATGTGTGTATGCCAATTATGTAAAATATAGCCAAATTGAAAGCATACTTTTTATTCAGATTTGTTTTGTGATTTTTTTCTCCTACCATTTACTTGTTATTAAAAACTCCATTGGTTTTCCAACTCGGTGAGAGCTAAATCTAAATCTATGTACAATGGGTACACTGGCTACAGGTGTGCCCGGATGTTGACTCCCTCAGTGAACAGAGCTACCCAGTGGGGCCTGCGGCTGCTGGCAGGCTCATCCATTTATGCCAGTGTGTTGTAGAAACAGAATTTTTCTCTGCAAAATTTTCAAAAGCAAATGCCAGGAAAAGCTGTAAATTAACATGAAAAAGCTTCAGAAACATTCTAGCCTAGTGTCATCTCTCTCAGTAAATATTTTGGGATATTTGTGTTAAATTTGTTAACCATACTTATAATTATTGGGGTTTTTTTGTTTTGTTTTCATTTTTTTTTTTTTTTTTAAAAGAGTCTTGCTCTGTCGCCCAGGCTGGAGTGCAGTGATGTCACCACAGCTTACTGCAGACTAAACCTCCTAGGCTCAAGCACTCCTTCCACCTCAGCCTCCCAAGTAGCTGGGACTATAGAAGTGTGCCACTGCACCCTGGAGATTTTGAAATTTTTTTTTGTAGTGACAGGATCTCACTATGCTGTCCAGGCTGGTCACGAACTCCTGGGCTCAAATGATCCTCCCATGACCTGCACCAGGCCTCTTCTTACTGTTTATTGTAATAATACATTAGCTCTGTTTAACTTACCACCATTCATTTATGTTATACCATTCTGATGCTTTAATTCATTTTTCATTTTGCTTGAGTTCATCTTTATGGTATTTCTTCTTAGACAAGGTATAAAAGTGGCATATTTTTGAGCCCTTCTTAAGCTGAGAGCCTTTTTGGCTTAGCACATGAGTGATAAGTTGGCTTGCTATTTAATTCGAGAGTGGCAATCTGTTTCCCTATCATCTTTTGTCATTGAATGTGGTAGAAGAGAAGTCTGAGGCCAGTTTCTTTATGGAAACCTAGCTTTTCTATTTGAATGCTTACAGTTATTATTGTAGTTATTCTTAAAATTCAAATTTTTTCCTAGTATATAGGTATACTAGGAAATATGATAGTTTGATTAAAAGAAATCAAAATTACCTAGATTTTAAACATCCTTTCCAATTTTACGTTGGTATTTATTGAGCTTGGAATTGTTTTCTATTATAACTGTGATTAGTTCTATCTTTCTGATCTGTCCCACTGGAATATAATTAGTTAATTTGTTAATTATACAATTGTTTGTTGAGTAGCTGTTATGTATCATACCCTGTGTTAGGGCAGGGTGGACACAGCGGTGAACAAGAAAGAATTGTTGCTTCCTTCATTGATTTCAGAAGCTTAATAAGCAAAGTTATTCCTAACAAATGAGGCACAGTATAGGATCCTAACTCCTAGGAAGATGCGTATTTATAAGACTTAGTAGGAGTATTCATTCTTCATTCTCCGTGGCTGCCCTCTTGTTTTGTTTTATATCTATGTCATTATGCTTTGCATTTTACACTACCCTTTCAGGCTTTTCTCCCTCATCTTTGTTTGTTTATTTATTTATTTCCTGAGACAGGGTGTCACTCTGTTGCCCAGTCTGAAATGCAGTGGTGCCATCTCAGCCTATTGCAGCATTCACCTCCCAGACTCCAGTGGTCCTCCCACCTTAGCTTCTCAAATAGCTGGGACCAGGTGCCACCATGCCTGGCTAATTTTTGTATTTTTTTGTTTTGTGGAGATGGGGTTTTGCCATGTTGCCTAGGATGTTCTCAAACTTCTGGCTGAAGCAATCTACCCACCTCAGCCTCCCAAAGTTCTGGGATTACAGGAGCTAGCCACTGCACCGGCCTCTCATCGCTCTTTAAAGTTCCTGAAGTTTCATTTCTACTCTTAAGTAGTTTTTAGTGTACTCTAGGGTTGCACAACCATCACCACAATTTATCTAAGCTTGGAACACTTTTATCAACCCCCCCCCCGCCCCGCAAAGAAACCCCGTACCTATTAGCAGCCACCCCTCACCCTCACACCACCCCCAGCCTTTGGAAGGCACTCATCCACTTTCTGTCTCTATTGATCTGCCAATTATGGACATTATATATAAATGAAATCACACAGTAAGTGGCCTTTTGAGCCTAGCTTCTTTCACTTAGTATATTTTCAAGATTCGTCCATATTGTAACATAAATTAGTATTTTACTCACTTTTATGGGCAAATAACATTTCATTATAGGGATATACCACAATTGTTTCTCCATTCATCAGTTGAGGAACATTTGGGTTGTTTCCACTTTGTAGCCATCTTGAATAATGCCGTTATCAACAATTTGTGTACAAGTTTTTTCATGAGCATATGTTTTCACTTTTCTTGGATATTTGCCTAGGAGTGAAATTATTGGGTCATATGAGAAGCCTATGTTTAAGTTTTTAAGAAACTACCAGACTGTTTTTCATGGCATCTTCACTATTTTACATTCCCACTAGCAATGTATGTGGTTTCCAATTTTTTCACATCGTCACTAACACTTCTTATTTTCCTTTTTTTAAAAAAAGATTTTAGCCATCCTTGTGGGTATGAAGTGGTATCTCATTGTGACATTAATGTACATTTCCCTAATGACTAACAATGTTAAGCACCTTTTCATGTGCTTGTTGGCCATTTGTGTATCTTCTTTGGAGAAATATCTGTTTAAATCTGTTGTCCATTTTTTAGTTGCCTGTTTGTCTTTTTGTTATTGAGTTGTAAGAAATCTTTATATATTCTGAATACCAGAACTTTATTAGGTATATGATTTACAAATATTTTTTCCCATTCTGTGGGGTGCTGTTTCACTTTCTTGGTATTGTCTTTTGATGCATAATCACTTTCAGTTTTGAGGAAGTCCAATATATATGCTTTTTCTTTGGTTGCTTGTGCTTTTGGTGTCATATCTAAGAAACCATTGTCTATTCCAAGGTCATGAAGATTTATACTCATGTTTTCTTCTGAGTTTTATACCTTTAGCTTACATTTAAGTTTTTGATGCATTTAGAGTTAATTCTTACACATGATAGAAAGTAGGGATTCAAGTTTATTCTTTTGCAAATGAATATCCAATTGTCCCAGTATCATTTGGTGAAGACTATGCTTTTCCCATTGAGTGATCATGGCATCCTTGATGAAAACAGATAACCACAGATCTATGGGTTAATTTCTGGACTTTTGCTTTTATTCCATTGATCTATGTGTCTATTCTTTTGCAAATATCACGCTGTCTTTATCACTGTAGCTTTACATAAGTTTAAAATCAGGAAGTGTGAGTCCTCCAACTTTGTTCTTCCTTTTCAAGATCATTTTGGCTACTCTGGGACTCTTGCAAGTTTTAAAATTTTGACAGGTATTGCACTGAATCTGTAAATCAATTTGGGGAGTATTGTTTGCAATAATAACAATTTTATGTCTTTCAATCAGAAACAGAATATTAGTCCACTTATTCGGATCTTTAATTTCTTTCAACAATGTCTTATAGTTTTCAGTTTACTACTCTTACATTTCTTTGGTTAAATGTATAATTTATTTCTAATTATTCTGTTGTGTTTGATTCTATCGTATATAGTCCCCAACTTTTTTTTTTTTTTTGAGACAGAGTTTCGCTCTGTCACCTGGCTGGAGTACAATGGCCTGATCTCAGCTCGCTGCAACTTCTGCCTCCCAGGTTCAAGAGATTCTCCTGCCTCAGCCTCCCAAGTAGCTGGAATTACAGGCATATACCACCATGCCCAGCTAATTTTTATATTTTTAGTAAAGACAGGGTATCATCATGTTGGCCAGGATGGTCTCAATCTCTTTACCTTGTGATCCGCCTGCCTCGTCTTCCCAAAGTGCTGGGATTACAAGCATGGGCCACCACAACGGCCCTCCAATCTTTAATTTTGGAACATTACAAAGTTACAGAAGAGTTAAAGAAATAAATAGTACAGTGGAGCTGCATATACCTTACCTTTTACCTAGATTCACCAAGGTTAACATTTTCACAAATTTATTTTCTCTCTTCTTCAGTTTCCCTTTCTGACTCTTTTCTCTTTCCTTGAAAAAAATTTCTACATTTCAAGAACCTAACTTATACATGAACATTCTGAACAATGCCCTTTATATTATTTGAGGACTGCTAATTTTAAAAAGAATAACATTAAAGTAATACTACTCAAACTTTCTTTGATGATACAGGGGATAACTCCCTTACTTGAATATTGCCATTTTGAATTCTGATTGTAGTTGTTTGGGTACAAAAGACAAGGATGGGTAATAACACCTCCCACTGCCAAAATGAAGATAAATTGGTTTCTATTGACATATATTCCAGTTCTGTGCATTCTATGCTAAGACAACAAATAGATGGGATGATTTCTGTGGAAGTCTACAGGTGACATTTAATCGTGGGTACAGTATTTTTATGTGAGCACAAAGAACAAGCCAAGACTCATTTGGGGAAAAAAATTATTCATTCATCTAATAAATATCTTTTGAATGCCCGTCATAACCAGGAACAGAGCCAGGTACATGATGAACAAATGAGCTGGTCCCTGCCCTGATGAAAGTTATAGGCTAGTGTGATCACAGATTATGAACAAATAAACAAATACATATAGACAAGTCATCATCCCTTGTCAATTATTTTGATATCTCAAAGACTCTGAAAAGTATTTTTTAACCCCTTTAGCAGTAAAACCTAATTTGTATTAAAATGAGGCATTATTTATTTATTTGTCTATCCATCTCATTTGGTGGGAATATTTGTATGTTTTGCTATACAGAAATATTAATGTGCTTGATTACAAGGTACTGTCCCAGGCTCTTTAAAATAATGATGTACCATGTCATATGGTACATGTGGTTATGTCATTCATATTTTTAGAATGTAGATTTTTGTTTTTTTAAATAAATACATTTTTAAAATTTAAATATTAATGTAAATTAAATCTGAATATATATATAAATTTAAATACATTTTAATTTATTTTTAAAAATACTAATCTAGCAGTGAGCTGAGATCACACCACTGCACTCCAGCCTGGGCAACAGAGCGAGACTCCGTCTCAAAAAAAAAAAAAAAATACTAATCTAAATTCTGAAATATACCAGACCTTAGTGGTTTCAGGTAAAGGGAATAGAATGGAACACCTGGAAGAGAAGATATTTAAGTGGCAAATACAACAAAAGAAATTATCAGGATGTAGTAGCAGCAAATAGTGAGGGGGTAGTTGGTTGAAGAGAGACTGCGTCTATCTGGGAGCAATGGCCTATCCACTGGAGTGTAAGCTAAGACCTAAATACTGAGAAGAAACCAGCCATAGAAGTTGAGAATAGAAGACGGTGCAGGGAGAGTGTTACAGGCAAATGGAAATCAAAGAAGTGTAAATTCTCTGATGAGGAGAAAAGGTGCTGGAATGTAATAACTCTTGCTACTTTGGAAAAGCAGGGAAGGATTTCTTAATTCATCCATAAGTATAGGTCTATCTGCCCTCCTTACCTCTGCCCCCAGCTCTTTAAATGACTATGTTCCCTTCCTCATCATTAGATGCAAACATGCAGACTGAAGTTTCAAACATTTCCCCTTCCCACAGAAGGTGTGGTCTGGAATCAGACTTCCATGACTGGTTGGGAAAATCTTAGTAAACATCGCACTGTGCTTGGATCTCCTGTCAGACAGAGAATTGTTTCTCTGTTCATACAGTTATAACTCCCACCAAAGATGAGCTTACAAAAACGACTTGGTCAACAGCTGAATATTCTATTAGACCAAATTTTGCCATCATATATAGAGAACTTCTTTCACAGACTCAATCTCATCCTCCCTCTATAAATATTTTGTTGAAATCAAACGTAAAAATTTTGCATGTGTATTGTATTGAACTCAGACAAATTGATCTGAATCCATAATGAAATAAACAAAACCACCCTTGTTTTAGAGAGAGGGGCTGAACACCACCTCATTACCTAATTAAAGCATCTCCCGGCCAGGCACTGTCTTTACCCTCTTGAGTGAAGCCAATGTGTAGCTGGCTGTTCCTGTCTCGAGAGGGTGGGAGTTCAGTGACAAATGCATTCTGAATGTACTAATTTGAATGAAATCTTGGAACTCTGATGGCCAAGACACAGGAAATTGGCAAGTCTTACCAATTTAAAGTGTGAAAGATGGCCATAATTCTGCCCAGATGACTAAAAAGAGTTAGGCAATGTGATTTTGATTGGTGGAATTGCATGCAAATCATATCCTCTTATGTAAAGACTCTCTGTTTTATGAACAGAAATTTCTTCATAATTTTTAGAGGTTCATTAAAAAATGTTTTCAGAACACAGGAAAAACTTTTACTGCCTACCACATTTGAATTGTCCCAGAAAATTAGAAAATAAAAATTAAAAAAGAAAGGCTGTTAACATTTCTGTGTGTCTGTAGAAAAGAAAACAAATATATTATCCCACAAAATCCATTGAGCCTAAAGCAGCATTTACATGATGACAAATACTGGATTCGGGAGAAAATTCTGTTATCTGAATGTTTGCTCACATAACGTGTACATCGACATAATGGAAAATAGCTAATAATTGGCCAGATGTTTGGCTTTTCATTTGATTGGTTGCTTTCAAATTATTTTCTACCCCAACCCACCTGAGGGTTACAACACACCCCATCAGTTAGAATAATTCTCAAGGGGAGAGGGGCCTGTTCAGCTCTAGGTGAAGGGAGGAGGTTGGAAAAAGTTCCTCAGGTGACTCTGATATGTCCCCCTAGGGCACCATCCCGTGGCAAAGACTAAGTAGAAATGAGGCGTTTTATGAGTGAGCTGTTTCAGTGGCATCACATTGAAAATGACATCATCAGTTATGGTATTTAAGTCCTCCATTTTCAAATATGGAAAGTCTAGACTGATTTTAAGGGTAGGTTCACACGGGCAGACTGAGACAGAAACAAGATAGGACTGACTGAGGAGAACTGATCAACTTTGATGATTGTGTGAGAATATTGACACAAAACAGCTACCTTCACTATATTTCTACGTAATCAATTTGAGGGTAGGTGGGGAAGTGTTTGTTGAAGCAACAAATCATTTCAGTCTTTTTTTTTCTTTTAACTTCTCAGTTAATTCATTCAACATGCATTTTTGGGGCAGCTATTTTCTATAGAGTATGATACCTGCTTCTGCAACTTTATATTGTATAGCCCTGAGAGTTGCTAGTTTCTTAGGAATTAAAGAATCTGAATTACTTTTAAAAAGTAGTCCAATAAATTCATTTTAGCCTTAGGAATATGAAACTAAAGCCGGGTTTACATTTGAGAAGTAAATTTCCCTTATAAGGCTTTTTAAAAAAGCTATGCCATAAGTAATTGTTCAATTTTCTATTCTCTATGTTTGTATAAATACATATTATATACATGTGTCCACATGCTCATGGTATGCAGACACACACAGTTTAATTACATTAAACCAAAGGTTAATGTCCAGAATTTGGTGACTAATATACCACATGAGCTTGATCATTTAATTAATATCAAATGTCCAAACATAAAATAAAATATAAGAACTCTTACCCTCACTTAAATATATAATTTACCTAGACAATTAAGGAAGATGGAGTCACAGAAGTATAATATGCTTATAACTCTGTTCCCTTTACCTTGATTAATTGTTTTGTTCCTGACCATGCCTGGATGAATTCCCAGTTTCTGAGGTCCCACTACATGTACATCCAAATAAGAAGGTCTTCCTTGTTTCCTGTGACTCAGAAAAAAAAAGGGGAAGAGCTATATCTATGAGGCTGAAAAGGACTGTCAGCTCCAGAAGTGACCTTGATAACTTCCGATTGCAAAATATATGGGCAAGTTCTTGTGATAGGCACAGCTCTGTGATATGCCCAATTACACGGCAAGAGATGTTGCAAAAATTATTCCTCAGAAAACAGTGATTCACCTTATATTTGAGGCCCTGGGAACTTTCTTATATCCAAGGGGTTTACTCTCAATTACTTCATTTTCAAAAGTAACATATCATTTGGGGAAAAAAACTGAACAGCCCTAAATCACCAGTTAATATTGTGGCTAGAAATGGCTTAAGAAAAAACAAATATTAAGAAATACAACACAGGTTAGTAGTTATTCTGAGAGTACAATTACAAGTATTGGCTGCCATTGTAATCAAGTCTTTTAAGGATCACTTTAAAACAACACCATGAAGTCATGCTGTGAAAAACACAAATGTGCATTTATGATGAATAGAAAACCAAAAGCTATCCAAATATAATATGAATAGGCAGCAGGGCTTGGGATAATATTTTTAGTGCCACTACCATATATAAACGTAAAGGTGTTATATCTCAAACAGCTAAGAAGAAAGCGCAAGGGAAGCCACTGTAAAATTCTGATGACAGATGAGGCTCAGTGGTGATAAAGACACTGATGTCAAAGATGTGAGGAACGAGTTTGAATAAGACTGGCATGAAGTGTGAGAGTGGACAAAGTATTTTCAACTATCTATTATACAATTTACTTTAGAGATTCATATATATAATACATAAGATATAATATATATAATTATATTATATAATTCATATATGTGAATCTTTAAAGTAACATATAATGATATTATACAATTTACTTTAATATATAATTTATGTTAATCTCTAAATTATATAATAGATATTTGACTTTCAAATATATCTCAAAATTATTTATTCAAATTCAATAATTATTTTTAAAATCTTAACAACCAAACAAGTCTTAATGTTTTAAGTCATTGCAATCAGAAGATAATGTGTTGGTCATTTGAAATTTTGATGTTTATAATATGAGATGTCCCTGGAGTAAGGTAGCCAGATTTAGCACATAAAATACAGATTGCCTGGTTAAATTTGCATTTCAGATAGACAATGAATATGTTTTAGTACAAGGATGTCTCATGCAATATATGGGACATACTTACACTAAAAACAAAATCAGCTATTTACTCGAATTTAACAAAACGTTTTGTATTTTATGTGGCAACCCTTTCCTGGGATGAATTAAAATTTTACTCTTTTATGTTGAAAAGGAATGAGTGGGGGAAACGGTTAATAGGGTTTTCAGTATGCTGATTTTCGAGATAGATTTATATTCTCAATTCCCAGACACTGAAAAATGGGAGCAATCCCAGCCCATCATGTTGACTCAGTACTTACTAAATCCTGTCCAAAATAACCCCTTTCTCTGTTTTCATGTTGTCTTTCTCTCCCACAGCTGATAGATCTATTTTTTACTTTCAATCTGTAGAGCTATTTCAGACAGAAATTGCATGAAGGATGCCATATCAAACAGAGCAGCATTGTGCAGGATGCTGGAAAGAACTGTTTGGGGGGCTGCACATTATTCTAATGATGGGAAATACTCAGTTCATCAGGGAAACATTCCTCTAAGGTGTATTCCGGAGACATATTAAAAAATCATAAAATTGGAAATTCTTCTTATCATCTTACCAGCCTTCAAAAAAAGGTTTTTTAAACAGGGTAACACTTAGGATCCGGTGTTATTTCTGCATGACATTAGCGCCTATTACTGTTCTGCATACATTATAAACATTACACAAGGGTCATCATGAACCCTGCAGTGCAAATTTTCATAAGGCAATTTATTCCTACCTAGTGGGCGCTTAAACCTCCTTTGTCTATAGGAGCAAAGTGTGTTCCAGCAATAAATAGCAGAGAAAGCACTATCATGTCTCTCTTTTTCCCCAGCCAGAGCAGACCTTGGTGGATAGACTAATTCTTCTCCTCTTTTTAACCATTGACCGCATGCTCTGGCAATATTACAAAAGTCACACTACTATAGATAGTCTGTTATTGGTTAACTAGACAAAGCCCAACAGGTCGGGTGACCTATTTTTGCTTTCTGACAGTGCAAGTCAAAGTACTTAACTTCAATCACGATCTCATTTACAAACCCCCCAAAATAAAAAGCATGACAGTGAACACTAATATGATGGTAATTTCATATTGTTTCTGCTTATGAATTTGTCTTTCCCTTATTAATCATCCAATAAAGTACTGACACTGCAGAATCCTGACGTGGCTCAACAAACCATGTACTAAGGACAGTAGCACCCTAAAGGAAGAGGCTACAGCCAAACTGGAGAAGCGCAAAGCTTTTATTAACACCAGAGGCCCATTAGAGTGCTCTCTGTTCACCTTCAGTGGAGCAATAAATGAAGAGAGCTCCACCGGAGAGGACTCCTACTGTCTTTGTGCTGGTAATGCACAGCCAAGCTGTAGTCATGTTGTAACGCTTGTAAGAAACAGATGTTCCTTCCTTGACAAATCTCCTTTCTTGATTTATTATTCATTTGCTCAAATCACAATGGAAAGTCTTTGGCCCATTAATTAAATTCCAAGCAAAATAAAATTTGCAGCAGAACTCATTACTGGTAAATGACTTTGACACTTCATCAGATTTGAAGGTAAAATACGCGACTTTAGGAAGTTAAAGGTGGAGGGAGCCTAGGCCTTTTCTGCAACCACTGCAAGATGACAAAGATTGTGATGAAATTTTTATGTTAAGTACTGATCTTGGAAACTTCAATTTCCTCCCCCTTATCTGCCCCCACCCCATCTCTATCCCCACCATGATCTACTTTCTGCTTTCCCTTAAAGGAAGGCCTGAAGGAGATGCTTAGATTTCAAATATGTTTGTGTATGTATGTATTATATCTTGTTCCAAACACCAAAGCACACATTTGTTTTCAGTATGCAGAGAAGCTTGGCACATCGTGTATTTGATGTATTACCTTTTGAATAAAGGTCCGAGGGAAATCTAATAAGCATGAACTGCAGCATGATAAAGGAATTAAAACTAGAACTTGGAGAATGGAACAAAGGGAGTTTTGACATCCCGATCCAAACATCCAGAAATATTATCTAAAGTGAAGCAAAAATGTTAGATTTTCAAGCTATGCAAGACTTAACCAAATCACGAGCAACCCAAAGGGGGAGAAGAGAAATGCTTTCAGCGGAAAGGCAGAACTCACAGTTTTCTTCGGAAACAGAACACGTCAGAATTTTGAAAATGTGAGACACACAACCAGCTTATACGACAAAGTTTGCTGGCATGGAAAGTGGAATTGTATTTCTGTTTATGTAATGCCAGTTTTGACTCTGAGTCTTATTAATGAAATCTATCTTATCCCAATGATTCAAATACACTTTCCCCATGCAATTGTGTGTTGTGATACTTTTCTCCTGCAGTTATGTATATACTAAAGGAGTCAAATTAAGGGTTTTTTCTCCATTTTTTAGAGGATGTTGCACCTTGAATCTAGGCAAGTTGTTGAAGAGATACTTAGCAAATACCATATCAAAAATGCCCATGCCATCCACTTAAAGCAAACTTCTTATTATGAGGCATATGAGAAAATATAAAAAGATGAATGAGAAATAGTGGCAAACTTGAAACAAAATATCAAGATATTTTTGTCATTTCAAGGATCCGGTTATAATACCCAGGTGTTTAAAATGAAGATGAAATGAGGTTGATACCAGACATAGTAAGTTTTTCAATGAACATCAAAGTCATGGATTAACAGTATTTAGTAAGTAAGCCTCAGTAACATCCTCAAAATATAGGCACCTTTAATTAAAGATTTGTGATAATTCAGCAAAAGTCACTGCTGAATTCTTCTGTGCCATGTCAAACTGTGTTTGTCACACAAAGGAGGTGGCACCAAGGGAGAAAGGTAATGTTAACATACTAGGAAAATCATGTATTTTAGCTAAAAAGATTGGTCAGATGCTTATAATTTATTTATAATTTTATAACTGTATAATTTATTTTTATCAGAAATTTAAGCAGATTGACAAACTTCCATTTGCAAAGAAAAAACAAGTATGTTTTTCATGTATGCTTAAAAAGAGCAGTTTCATTTGTAGTGAAACATTTTTCTCATTAGTACAACTGCCCTGTCTCAGCTGTCTCAATTAAGCTCTATGTCTTCAGTTTTAATCCTTTCTACTTGTTTGGAAAAATAAAAATACAAGAAACAAAGAAACCCATGTGGGAAAACAACACAATGAAAGAGGATAGAAAAGAGACTCCTGCAAACCACACAGCCAAAGAAAGCCAAGATCACCTGTTATGAAGTTGAAAGAAGGGTGGGGTCTAGCTCTTGGTACTGCTGAGAACGTTGCCTCTCTCCTAGCCAAACAAAAGATCCTTTTGACCTAATGCTACATAATACATAAAATGTATTACATAAAATGTAAATGCTACATAATACATAAAACACAATTTATAAAACTTCCTTTGCAAAGAAGAAGGAAGTTTTATAAATTGTGAGTCTAAGTCGTATTTTTAATTTAACAAACATAGCAGAGCCTTTCTATCAAATAGGTAACTGCCTTCAAAATAGTCACCTTATTTGACTACCCACTTACTCTAATGACACTGTCATTGATAAAAAAAAATTCCTATAACTCTATATGGAATGTCCTGAGAATCAGTGCCATTTGTTTAGAGTCAAATATCTTCTTAGACCGTTGATGATATTATACCACTAATGATCAGATTACCCATCCAATTTTACTCCTACATGACATTGGCTAGTTCCAAAAAACAAGCCCATCCTCAAAAAAGTATATCAATTTGCCACTAATTAGGACATTCTCAGGTTCTCAAGGTTGTTTCAAAAAGAGAGTTATAAAATGTTTTTTGAACAAGGCTGCATTAATGGAATTTATGTCTATTTTCCCAAGGTGACAACTTTAAAGGGGGCACCACTCATTTGAATGAATTAGTTCTAGCTTATTAGCTAAAATGTCATATTATGGTCATACAGATGCTCTAGAGAGTAAAGAGAGTGGTATATAGATATCTATGTTCCCTTATTTTTTTTTTTTTATCATACTAAGGGTACTGAAAGTGGAGGCATGAATGTAATAATGTCCCAGACCCCTACAACATCTGTTCTTTACCTTAAAATAAAAAAAACTGTTTTTAAAGCTTTGAAGATGCATATCTATTCTTTAAAGACCATAAATAAAAGTATTCAGAGGATATACTCTATTCATTCTGCTTAAATGAAACAGTAGGTATTTAGTACCTAAATTACATGAAAAAAAAGATTAGTCTTGGGGCAACTTACAAGAAAAGATATAAATAAAAAGATGACTGTACAAAATGGAATAAAAATTGCAGGCTATCAGGAGCTAAAGGTTAGTAAAAGAAATAACAAGACCTCTCAAGGGTAATTAATTGAACAAAAATGTGCTTTAACAAAAGGAGGCTGGGTGCAGTGTCTCACGTGTGCAATCCCAGCCCATTGGGAGGCCAAGGCAGAAAGATCACTTGAGGCCAGGAGTTGGAGATCAGTTTGGGCAACATAGTGAAACCCCTGTCTCTTCAAAAATAAAAATTAAAAAATTAGCCAGGTTTGGTGGCATGCACCTCTAGTCCCAGCTGGTTGAGAGGCTGAGGTGGGAGGGTTGTGTGAGTCTGGGAGTCTGAGACTGCAGTGAGCTATGATCATGCCACTGGACTCCAGCCTGGGCAACAGAGTGAGAGGCCATCTCTGAAAAAATAAAAATAAAAAATTTTTTTAAAAATGAAAAGAAGGAGGAGGAAGAGGCAGTGGCAGTGGATGTTTTTTCTTCAGTGGTTGGTAAAGGAGGAGGGAGTCACAGGTGTCAGATATAAGAAAAAGGAGAGAAAAACTATACCTGTTGTTCCACCCAGTAGATGAAGAATTGAAAAATTAAGTGTTGGATACTATGCTCAGTACGTAAGTAATGGGATCATTCATACCCCAAACTTCAGCATCATGCAGTATACCCAAGTAACAAACCTACACATGTTCCCCCACAAAATGAAACAAAAATTAAGAAAAAAACAGAAAAACAATATAAAGATTTGGTGGCCTAATCATATTTCAGTTGTACCTTGGTAGACTTTTTGGCTGGATGAATTAGATGCCTAAAGCAGTGGGCTTCAGGCTGCCATTCAAAGTCCTATTTTCTCATTTCCTCCCATGATTTTAGACTCTACCTTTAGCTTCACAGAGCCTCGTTGGAAACAAACATTCTTTTAGAAGGAAGTTGTATGAGTCAGGTATATGGATCATTACAAATCCATGCAATTTACCGTAAAAAGTAATTTCAAAGGATTCTATATCCATTGGGGGATAGTTAACAAGCTTTTAAGAACAGCAGATTAATCTATGCCTGTATGATAATAAAAATATTTGTATAAATAGCATACTAACATACTGTGAGAGTTCAAGTCCTTATTTGTGGAAAAAAACCCAAAAGACCAATAAAGTTTATGTATTGTGTGCTCCCTTATCATGCAAAATAAAATTTTAAAATTAGGAAACAGTAAATATTATCCAAGTGGAATTCTTGTTAAGTTATTAAAAGAAAAAAATAAAGATCTATGCAAATTCTTAGAGAATACTAGTATAACTGCTCAATCCCAACATCTAGAATAAAATAGAATTTGAAATCTGTGCATTTTCATTCAATATTCCAAAGCCACACATCATAGTGGCCTATATTCTAGACTCATTGCTACACGTCCTGTCAACAGTATATCCTCACGGTCAAATGGTCAGTTCTCTCTGTAAGTGCAGCCTGGACCTCAATGAGTATCAGCTCACTGTAAATAATTTCATGCTGAGATGTCAAGTGAGAGAGTTCCACTGTAACACTGATGAGTGGCAAGGTAGCAGAAAGCATTCAAGAAAACCCAAACAAGCTCAGCACTGCAGGAGTAGAGAAGAAAAGAAGTGCAGACACAGCTGTGTTGCCTCTGAAATCCTCTTTATGGTGTCTCTGTCTCAAAAGGCCTTCAGTTCAAAATATAGAGGAAGAATATATTTGGATGTTTACTCTCTGGCCAAGAAGCACTTCTTTATTTTCTTCTCCTTCATGTATTTTCACTCTCATTGCTACATACCTTTGGTTAGATCAACACACATCATAACCAACATGAGCAGTAAGAGAAGAGAGCACTGGCCCCTGGAACGTAATGGATGGAAGCCAGGGTCACAGACTGACCAGGCTTCTCAGTAACCAGCCCTGCACATAGAGTTGGCTGTCACTGAGAATTTTAAAAATGGCTATTAGAAAATGAACACTGCACTTGGAATCAGAAGACCAAGACTTGAGTCTCAAGACTGGTTCTGATTAGCTTTGAAATCTCAGGCAAGTAAGTCACTGATCTCTCTGAGACCCAGTCTCTTCATCTAGAAAGCATTAAGTTTATTATCCTGAATCTTTTCCCGATCTAACATCCTAGGATGTTGCACATTATTTGAATTCAGTTCTTATTTCAGACTCAGAGCTATACACTTAGGAATGAGAAATTTCACAGCATTATAATTACAGCTACTCATTGAGTATTATGTATGAGCTCTGGGAAAAAAGGTTTTCTGTATGTATTTGTTACTCTTTCCAACAATCCTTAATCTTCCTTTGAAGATGATAAAACTGATATTCAAAGATATTAAAGAGCTTCTCCAAAGTCACATAACTGTTAAGAGGCTGAGCTGAGATTGAAACCCAACACTTAAACACTTTTTCCATAATACTACACTGCCTTCTCCAGGATCTCAAATAAGCCATCTCTTAGAAACCCACAGGGGCGTTTTTGCAAGGATAAAAAATGTTGAAGTTGAAAACATATTCTGAGCAATAAAGGTGAAAATTTAGCACTAGTAATTACACAAACACACACCCCTTGCACAAATAACTGTGGAAGCTCTTTTAAGTTAGAACATCAAGAGATAAGATTTCCTCCCTAACATTGAAATATGTCCCAAGGGAGGATTTAAATATAGCTCAAATCAGTATCTAATACTGATTGTTCATTTATTTTGTTAAACAAAGACTTAATCAAATGTTTGTCTTAAGCAACGTAAGGCCACATCCTGACACCTGGATGATGTCTTAAGCATCTCCCAAGTGTCAAGTTTGGTGAGCAGCCCTGGGGATACACAGCCTGTACTCTTGGAGTGGTTTTAACCATAGCAAGCAAACCCTGGACCATGGCTGATATGGTTTGGCTCTGTGTCCCCACCCAAATCTCAGCTTGAATTATAATAATCCCCACGTGTCATGGAAGGGACCCCATGGGAGGTAACTGAACTATGGGGGCATGTTTTTCCCATGCTGTTCTCATGATAGTGAATAAGTCTCATGAGATCTGATGGTTTTATAAAGGGAAGTTCCCCTACACACGCCCTCTTGCCTGCATGTAAGACATGCCTTTGCTCTTCCTTTGTCTTCTGCCATGATTGTGAGGCCTCCCCAGCCATGTAGAACTGTGAGCCTGCTAAACCTTTTTCCTTTATAAATTACTCAGTCTCAGGTATGTCTTTATTAGCAGTGTGAGAACAGACTAGTTAAATGGCACATGGTGGGGTGTACAGAGAAGTATGAAGGAAGATTTCCAAACCAGCCTGGATATTAGGAAAGACTGAAGACAGTATGCTACAAAAACTGAATCTTAAAGACTCAGTACATGTTATCCAGAGGACATGCCATGGGGTGGTGGAGGAGAACAGAAGGATGAGAAAAGCTTTGTTTCTCAGGCAGAGGAAACCATATGTTCAAGGTGGCAGGAAGGTCTATGGAAGGGACTCTGCCTGGATCATAAGTTGCATATATGTAGAAGAATGGTTGGTGATGAGGCTAGAGAGGAGGGAATGGACCAAATCAGGAAAGTCTGTAGCATCTTAGTTAAAAGATTTGACTCTGTCCTTAAGGCAATGGAACTCTGAAAGAATTTTAAGACAAAAAGTAGTGTAATGAGATTTTTGTATAGAAAGCGTACCATGGCAGAGATATGAAGGACCTGCTAGAATAAGACAAGGCACAAGATCAAGCTAAAACAGGGATCAAGAAGGCATGATTGAAACCCTCGAAAATGATGTTCAGAGTTGAACCATACAGAACACAGACTCTTTTAATGTTCTATAAGAAAGTTGTTGACAAAATGCTGTAGAAGTGTGACCTGTGAAGCCATGCAAGGGTCTCACGCTCATAAGAGCCCTGAGCTTGGTGTATGCTCTGCTGTTGGCATTGCATGTTTTGTAGGTGAAGTCTGATGGGACAATGAGGCATAAGCCTAAGCAGAGGAGACACACACAACATGTATGTCTGCTGTTACTTGACATCCCATTTGCATAGAGTGCTTGCAGTGCCCCTGAGCACAGAATTACAGTGGACACATGACGTAGAAGTGCAAAGCAAATACAAGATCAGTGTGTTACATCTATGATTGAGTAAGCAAGTGCACTGACAGCCACGAGAGGTTTCCATCTGGTTTCCACCTGAACCAGAAATGCTTCAAACACAGAAAGAAGGCAATGACATTCTAAGAAACATGAATGGGCCGGATGCAGTGGCTCACTCCTGTAATTCCAGCACTTTGGGAGGGCAAGGTGGGCGGATCATCTGAGGTCAGGAGTTTGAGACCAGCCTGATCAACATTGACAAACCCCGTCTCTACTAAAAATACAAAAAAAGTAGCCAGGCATGGTGGCAGGTACCTGTAATCCCAGCTACTCTGGAGGCTGAGGCAGGAGAATTGCTTGAACCCAGCTACTCTGGAGGCTGAGGCAGGAGAATCACTTGAACCCAGG
>NW_026652293.1:51754126-51793997 GCF_009828535.3 Hylobates moloch
GTATTTACAGTGCGGTCCATGAACTGAAGCTGATCTCTGAAGTATTTCGTGATGAGATGTTAAGATACAGCAATTGAGAGCATTTGGAAAGATTATAGCAATTTGACAGAATAATTTTATGTCTGTTGAATCTAGTCTGTTCTAAATTTTTATTGAAAAATAAAAACATTCGGGCTTGTGTTTTGTAGGTATTTGGGATGTCTAATTCATTTTCTAGCAATTCACTTTTATCCTATCTTACAAAAATATCAGATCATAACAGGTGGGAAACTAAAACAAACCAACCAACAAAAACCTGTTCATTTGTTACAGATCATTTGAGAAGCCTTCATCTCTTCCTGCATTGTAGATTGTACGTGCTTTGTCCACAAGCTGTTTTTGCTTATAGACCTATTATTCTGTTTTTGCGGGGATCTGATCTTTTTTAGGACAGATATTTATTTCTTTCTAGAAACAGTGGCAAGGGGTTTCTATTATAGTACAGCTACTTCTGGAAGAAACTGGCCTATAATAATCAAGAATGTCCCTAGTTAACCACAACTTCCTCTAATGCTTTCTTTTGCTCCATAGTTTGTCTGCTCCCAAATCTGGGTCTATAGAGCCTCCATCCTTTACTGTCCTCCCATGCTACCCATTCAGCTTTGCCTGTCTTCATTGTGTGAAGGAAACACCAACAAGAACCTTTGATTGTCTCCCTCTTTCGTCCTCCATCTGGATTTGCCAAGTCTGGTGGGTTTTCAAACCTGGCTACCTGTTACAATCACCTGGGGAGCTTTTTAAAAAAAGTTCCTAAATTTCACTTTCAGCCTTTTAATATTGCTCTGGGATAGGTCCCAGGGCACAGCATTTTTTAAAAGCTCCTTTGGAGATTCTAATGGACACGCTCATTGAGGCCCATGGAAAACTCACTGTTCATTTCCTCTGCAGCTACATTTCTGCTGTAGTTACGTTGTCAGCTACATAATTTGCAGGGCTCAGTGCAAAATATGAATAAAAATGCAGAGCGTTAAAAGTGACATTAAATGTACTGAAGTATAAACCCTGTTGATTCCTTCCATGGGCTCTCTCTTGACTTGTTTTTGAT
Source organism: Hylobates moloch (assembly GCF_009828535.3). Taxonomy (NCBI): domain Eukaryota; kingdom Metazoa; phylum Chordata; class Mammalia; order Primates; family Hylobatidae; genus Hylobates; species Hylobates moloch. The sequence goes on from NW_026652293.1 coordinate 51,755,211, forward strand.
GTTATTTGTTACTTAATGTCATTCTGAGTAAATAAAAATTAAAACTTTTAATTATTGGTCTTTGGGCTGCAGAATATGATAAACAGTTCCACAGTGGACCAATTCATTCCAATCCTAATGAGGTAATATGGTTCACCTGTATCATCGGGGTTGCTGGCCATTGCCTGTGCTTATACCCAATGGACCGCTATCAGGAAAGACTGCCTGTCTCAGAGAAACCTGTTCCAACAAGATTGCCTCGGGGATAGTGACTCTGCTGCTTCCTAGCTGTGTGACCTTGGACAGGCTTCTTAGCCTCCATGTACATCAGCTTCCCCATCTGTAAAATGGAGGTAATAATAGTACTTGGGATTGTTTAAAATATTTAATAAGCAAATACAGTCATATGCTGCATAACGACGTTTCAGTTAATGAGAGAGCACATATACAATGGTGGTCCTAGGTGTGTAGTAGGCTATACCATCTAGCTTTGTGTAAGCACAGACTATGACATTCACACAATAATTAAATCATCTAACTATGCATTTCTCAAAATGTATCCTCACCATTAAGTGATTCATGACTGTTTAAGTAAACTGCTTTCATAACAGTGCTTGGTACATAGTAAGCAATATGTAAATGCTTGTTAAAATAATAATAAATCTGATTTTTTTTTTTTTTTTTGAGACAGAGTCTCACTCTGTCACCCAGGCTGGAGTGCAGTGGCGTGATCTCGGCTCACTGCAAGCTCCGCCTCCTGGGTTCATGCCATTCTGCCTCAGCCTCCCGAGTAGCTGGGACTACAGGCGTCCTCCACCACACCCAGCTAATTTTTTGTATTTTTTTAGTAGAGATGGGATTTCACCACAGTAGCCAGGATGGTCTCGATCTCCTGACCTCGTGATCTGCCCAACTTAGCTTCCCAAAGTGCTGGGATTACAGGCGTGAGCCACAGCACCCAGCCATAAATCAGATTTTCTACAGTACCTACTCAAGTGTACTTCAGGATACCTATCCTCAGTTCTCTTTCTCTCTTTATGTAACTTAGTCCCATATTGTATTGATAACCTTTGACGTGAGCTGCCTTGTTTTTTCTCTCTTTCAGTTAAACGTTTCTTTTTCATTTCACCCATTCTTCTCTTTCTTGCCTGTCCCTCAGATAAATGTATCCTTGGTTCCTTTCACAGGTAACCACCCTCACCCATGCATTTGTTCCCATCCCCTGTTCCAAGGCCTTGCTCCAAACATTGCCCTCCCTGTCTCTTCTCTGTGTTTAGATCATTAGCCACATTATAAAAACATACTCAGGTCTTCTCACTCAAATAAAACCATTCTTTCATTCTGTCTGCTGTTCAAATTCTCATTTCCCTTTCCTTTTGTGACCAAGCTGCTTTTGGTACTCTTACTGAAAGTTTCTTTGTGGACAACTTTCCTAAACTTGTTAAACCTCTAAAGATCAGACTTGTTTTTATAAGTCTAATACTTCTGCTCAAGAAGTCACTCAAGGCCAGGCTGTGGTGGCTCACGCCTGTAATCCCAGCATTTTTGGAGGCCGCGGTGGGTGGATCAGCTGAGGTCAGGAGTTCGAGATCAGCCTGGCCAAAATGGTGAAACCCCTGTCTCTACTAAAAATACAAAAATTAGCCGGGGGTGGTAGTGCATGCCTGTAATCCCAGCTACTTGGGAGGCTGAGGCAAAATTGCTTGAACCCGGGAGGCGGAGGTTGCAGTGAGCCAAAATCGTGCCATTGCACTCCAGCCTGGGCAACAAAAGTGAAACTCCATCTCAAAACAGAAAAAGTTTCTCCTTCCTTGACTCTCTTGATGTTCCGTACTCCACTTCTTACTTACCTCTCTATTCCTTTGCTGTCTGTATTTTCCTTGGCAAACACTCTAATGTTCTGAGTTGGACTCTGATATTGTATCTTTATTCTCTCTCCCTTGATAGGCACATTCAATGTCTTGGTTTCTTTATACAGATGAAATGGAATTCTCTCCCCATTTCAGCCTGTATTTTCAACTACCAACTGGACATCACTACCTTACTCTCAGAAAGACATCTCAGGCTCTTTATAGATGAGACCCAATAACCACTTTTCTAAGCCTTTTCTAAGCCTCCTGAGTTTCCTAATTTTATGAAATGCATCACCTTCCTGGTGGTAAAACAAATTTGAAACATCAGTGTTAGACAGTAGGACATCACTTTCCTCAGTTTTCTCTCCCTGCACCCCAGAATAAAGTCTACCAATTCTATCTCTACAATGTCTTTGACAATCAACTTCTTATTTCTGTTCTCACTGCCAAAAGCAGATTTCAGGACTCCGTTACCTCTTGGCAGAGTTTCTACAATGACTTTGACTTTGCCTCTGGTTACCCCATGTCTAATTTATTTTGGACAGTATTTGCTACCACAGAGCTCTGATCATGTCACATTCCAAAAGCTTCAAAGGCTCCCTATTACCTAAAAAGTAAAGAATTAATTTCTTAACCCAGTAATTCAGGTCTTCCACAATCTAGTCACAACTTATTTTCCAGTGCCCCAAGCTAGAGCCAAACCCAACTACTCAGTATTTCCCATCCATGCACTGAAGTATCTTACTTCTGTGTTTTCTTGCCTCAGCACCCTCTACCAAACTCCATTTACCTGACTATGCTCAAATTCTACTTGCTTTTTTTTTGTTTTTGTTTTTGTTTTTAGTGTAGGTGGCTTGTGTGGCGTTTAGAAACAAGGCCAGGGGCTTATACCCCAAGATCAGGGCTGTTCGGCAACTATAGATGGAAAGGTAGACCTACTTACCTTAGGTCTCCATGATGACAAGAGCACAGTATCTAGAGGGCCACTCAATCTGGATGAGTGATTCGGATGATGCGTTAAAGAAGGTCAAAATATTGCCAGGGTGAATAATGACTAGATGCTGAGAATTCATCTGCAACAGAAATCAACATAAAGTAACAATAACAGTATATGGATTGTTAAAAAGTTTATACACACACCTACACACAATACTTACAATCACTAATGCTGTGATTTAATCATTTAAAATAACGTAAAAGACATAGAAGAGTATTTAGGACTTCATGTCCAATGGATGGTATTGTATTATCGGGGTGGATAAAATGATAGCAGTAGAATACCTGAGCTGTATCTTATTCCAGCTTTGTCCCTTCTTTCCAGATCTCCCTGACACATCATGTCTTCTTTTTGAGCCTCATTTTTCTCAATCAGGGTTAGCCACACAGCTCAAGAGGAAGCTCTACCCCAAAATATAGCTCTCCCTACCTCTTCTCCTCTGCACCCTTAGCCTTTGCCACAAGCCACCCCCGTGGAAAGTTTATTACCAATAACCTGATTCCTTTGGGGGAATAAATATGTACTCTGATTATACAATGCCTTTATTTTTCAGTTGATAACAGCTTTTCAAAGGGTTCAGTTTTACTTTAATAAGAACTTTTAAACTTTGCCAACTGAATGCCATCTAAATATTCCAGAGGTCAAATATATGGAGCAATAGGACTAGAAATGGAAAAGGAAAAAAATTAAGATAAAATACAAAGGGAAAAGAGAGAAAGCACGGAGGGAATTGTGAAAATTAGAACTTAAGCCATGTGTAAAGTTAATATTTTAGAGAAAAAGACTATAAATTGAGGTTACTTTTGTATTGGTCTCCAGTGCACAGCCCAGCTAGGCCCTTCTCTCTGCACTATTTATGCTCAGATATTGCAAGGCAACAAAACATGTTCTCTTAAGTAGAGAATGGATATTTAAAGTCTCTTTGCTATGGGTCAATTTTTTCTCTTTCAAAACACCAAATTAGATCTAGTCATTAGAACCATAAACCCTTGGGTTAAATTGCTTCTTATAAATGGTTCACGATATAAGAATGTGACTTACACTAAAGCAAGAAAAGAAGAGGCAGAAATGCAGGGATAATTTGAAAATCCCAAAGCTGACTTCAGGTGTGATCGTGGAAAAGTCATGAAGCCTCTGGGCCCAAGTTTTTACACCATGGAATGATAATTTGGATTGTTATGAAAACACTTTGAGCTGCTCTCAAAGCTAGCATCTGACAAGATATTTTCCCAGCAGCCAAAACATTCTCTATAACTAATGATGGCTTGATTTTTTTCATGCACAGAAAGATAGACACAAATATTAGAGATCAGTCAATGATTAAATAAAGTGTTCTCCTGCACAAAATAATGATTTAAGTCTCCAGGACACACAAAAACTAAGTGTAATAATTCTACTAAGGTTTAAATACTCAGGGACTACCAAGGCAAAGCAATTTGAGCAGCATCAGAAACTCATACACACCGTGGGCAGCAAACAGCCATTTTACATTTAATTAGGCAAAGAAACTCCAGCTGAATGGGTTAAAAATTGCCACTATTTCACAGTAAGTGATTTTCTTAACCCCCAAGGGTTCAAATGACTTTGGCAGGAAAAGCAATTATGCAATTAATAGGGGAAAAATCTCAAGAGCTCTGTAATTTTCAAAGAGGTAAGGGTTCTGCGCTGGCCTGCAGGGGACAGCTGAGCTCTGAAGCTTTTTTCCTTTTCTTTCTTCTTTTTTTTCATTTTGACCACACCCGAAATAAAAACCAAGGAGATTTTGAGGAGTAGGAAAGCACAACAGCTCAGATAATGTCCCCGCCAGTATATTCATGACAGCCTCATCAGAGTGGATGCCTGCAATCTGAAGATTAAATACCCATTTAGCAGCATCAGAGGAGAGTTTGGTTTTATAATGTATTGTCCTCTATTCCCCAGGAGGCTGCTTTGTTTGATAAAATGCTGAGTGTGGTGTAAAAATATCCCTCTCTCTGTAATTTGCACTCCTCTCCATTTAAAGCTATTCTTGCTGCAAACGAGAATTGAAAGCTGCTAAAATTAAGTAGTGTCAGTTCTCAATGACACTTTAATGATAGAGCGCTCAGCAAATGAGATGAGAATGAATTCCAGCATCTCTGCTAAAGATAGTAACCAGCCCCAAACACTATAACGTTCCAACTGGGCCACACTTCACCTGCTTCATTCATATTTAGTAGAACTGAAATAGAGAAACTATAATTTAAATGGTCAGAAAAAGAAAGGTGGAAATACCGGATGGCCATTGGTTCAAAGTAATTGAAGTTTGGGGTTGTAAGTCTAAGATATTCTCTCTGGCTTCTTTACCAAAATATTCTCACAGATACAGGACATTGCATTTCAAGAGAGTAAATATCCTATTGACCAAGAAAGTCTTCTCTGATTATGTGACTAAGAGGACATGAGGCACTGATTTATTTTATTGAATGAGTAAATACTCATTTGGATTGCTGGCTTGACATTGTATTGGTGTGCTCTGACAGACTCAAGTGTCTGAATCGCTTTTGTACTCTCGTGGTATCAATGAGGGAGAAAGATGATTCTCTTTTTACTATGATGGAGAAAAGAAGTTCTGGGGCAATAGCAGCAGCTTTTCTGAGTCTCCTCCGGCATTAGCCAACACCACACAAGAAGTGTCCTGAATAAAACTAGAGTCTACTTGAATCACACTCCTATTCAGGGGTAAATCCACTAATGTTTTCGCTCCCAGGCATACAACTCAATTCAATGATCAATTTCAGTATCTAAGGCTACAAAGGCCACCTTAGGAAATTAAATATATATATACTAATTAATTAAAAAACTAGACAACTGTTTATTTCAAATCAATACATAAACATGTCTATACCAAAAAGGCACAGACTAGATGGATAAACACGGGAGGAAAGACCACTTTGTAACTGGCGAGGCCTTTGGTTAAGAATGGCTTCCTGGAGGAGGTGAACTGGAGGTGGTCCTGGAGGAAGTTAAAAACCTGAGTAGATAAAGAAGAATAAGAAAGGTGTCTGGCAAGGAAAGAAAGGTGGAGCACAGAAATGGGAGGACTGCCCTGACAAACACAGCATGAGCAGGAATAATGAAGGACAGGTTGACTGTCTAAGGTGCATATTGCCTGAATCCCTTAATTTTCATCTAAGGAGTTTGAATGTGATCTGATTAGTAGCAAGAAGTCACCACAGATCCCTGAGCACCTCATGAATGCATTGTAAAAACTGAAAGAGATAACATATGCGAAAGCAACCAGCGCTGTGGTGCCCAGTAGGTAATGCACAATAAATGTTAGTCTGTTGCAGTGTTACTTCTGAATAGGGCTGAGATATAATGAACACGATGTTTCAGGAACAGTGATCTGTGCAAGATGAACCAGAGGCAGGGAGAATGGTGGCTGTTGCAGCAAGCTGGCCACAGGGTGACAAGCATGCTGCACCACTGTGCATGCAGACCATATGTCACTAGGTTTCCGAAAAGCTGCCATCTGCCAAGGTAGCAGTCTGATGGACCTCTGCCGCCTAGATGATGCTAGCCAGGGACCTTTTGGACAATGTATACTACTGTAAAACGTACTTCACACGTTCCTTGAAATTACAGCATGGTTATAGAAACAGGCAGATGTGGCAGATAGGAAACTGAAGAAAATAGGCCCATTGATTGCTCTTCTATGCTAGGGCTTCATTAACAATCTGGAGAACCCTGGAATTCCTTATGGCAAGGTGTGTAAGTGTTTGTAAAAAAAAATGCTTCAATGTTTTAAAATGAATGCCCACTTTGTAACTGTATTATAATGGAAAATATCAAAATAATTTTGTTTCTACAGCTCTTGAGAGCTTCAGTGGTCTGGCAACACAGCAAGGTGAACTGAAATCATGCTAGCCTCTTCTGAGCTTTCATCATCTTGGACATCCATCTATATGAGCTTGGCAACACTCAAAGGAGGGTTACAATGCATTATGATTTTATGGTTGCTAAATGTACTAGCAATATGCTTGACACCTGTCTATGTGTCTATAATGTTTTACTTTACAATATAGGTAAACAAAATGGTTACAAGTTCTTTCCTTAACTTCAGTAAGTGAGGGACACCCAAGTGAATTGCTTCATTTTATTGAATTGTCTATAGTTTGGGTTCATTTTATTTTATTTATTTTTTGAGATGGAGTCTCACTCTGTTGCCCAGGCTGGAGTGCAGTGGCATGATCTCGGCTCACTGCGACCTCCGCCTGCTGGGTTCCAGTGCTTCTTCTGCCTTAGCCTCCCGAGTAGCTGGGATTACAGGCATGCACCGCCACGCCTCTCTAATTTTTGTATTTTTAATAGAGATGGGGTTTCACCATGTTGATCAGGCTGGTCTTGAACTCCTGACCTCAGGTGATCTCCCCACCTCCGCCTCCGAAAGTGCTAGGATTATAGGCACGAGCCACCACACCCAGCCTGTTTGGGTTTATTTTGAACTCATGGCAATTTTTTATCAGCTTCATGAAGGTATAATGTACGTGCTATAAACTGTATTTTAAATTTACATTAAGTGTGCAATTAAATGAGCTTTGACATTTGTATTTACCCCTAAACCAACACCACAATCAAGACAACGAATATTTCCTTCACCCCCAAAAGATTTCCTGTGCTCACTCAAAGTCCATCCTTTCTTCCACAGCCTCGGGCAACCACAAGTCAATTTTCTGTCACTATATATTAGTTTGCAGTTTGTAAGAATGTTATATACATGGAGTCATACAGCATATACACATTTATGTCTTGCGCCTTTCATTCAGCATAGTGACTTTGAAATTCATCCGTGTGCTGCATGTGTCTGTGGATCATTCATCTCTACTGTTCATTATATGGATCTACCACATTTTGTTTCTCTATTCACCTTGTAGTGAATTTTCATAATTTTATGTTGCCTCAGCATCTGTTTTGAATATATGTTGGACTTTCTCATACCTGAAGCAAGATTTGGTCATCCTTGACACAGTTTCCAGTTCTTCCCCATCTTCCTGGTTCCTCAATGTGGCGGATCCAGATGCCTGCATTATACAACTGCTTCCTAGTGACCACCTCCCTGTGAGGCTGCTAGATCTACTCCTACTCGATTTGCCCCACTGACTCCCACCAGCCCCATGGACTGCACTTCTCAGTCACAGCAGGATTCCGCAGAGCTCATACCTGCCTGCTGTAAACCCACTGTTGAAACTCCCCAAGGGAAAGCTGCCTGGGTAATGCCCTAAACCTCACAGGTGCCTGACTCTGTTTCTTGCTCCCTCTCCACTGATGGAGCGACAGCTCATGTCCCAGACAGCTCCCCATTCCCCACTGGGCCTGTGAGGCCTGCTGTCCCCTCCTCTCTGGATCTGTAGGTAATAAAAACTGCTTCTGTTATTTCATGTATTTTGTCATGCCACCTCCTTTGTGTCTCATTCAACTGACATAGCTGAACCTAACCCTCTTCCTGGGCAGGGCTTTCCTAGAGAGTGGCTGTTTGGGTAGGAATAAACTGGACACAGATCAGAGAGGACTCGTAAGGGCATCTTCCAGCATAAACAAGTTTCCTGTGAGAGAAGGACCTGGTTGTAGGTTGGATACTTAGGCAATAGGCCATCTACCACGATAAAGTAGTGTCCTGGAGCTGGGCACAGGGCTCATGCCTGTAATACCAGCACTTTGGGAGGCCAAGGTGGGAGGATTGCTTGAGGCCAGGAGTTCAAGACCAGCCTGGGCAACATAGTGAGACTCCATCTCTATAATAATAATTTTTTTTTTAAATAAAGGAAAGCCTTGAGAGCTGTAATACAGGAAAAAATAAATGAAAAAAAGTGTCCTAGGAAAGGTACACTGTAAACATCCACAACCAAATTCCTGGTGCCTATCAGGGCTGGGCTTGAGTTTACAATCACTCTTAAGAGGGAGACCTCAAGACCAAATGGAGGAAACTAACAAAACACCTGTTGGCAGATGTGTTGGTTTTCTAGAGCTGCCTTAATAAATTGCCATTTAGCCTGAGTGACTTTTTAAAACAAAACAGAAATTTATTTTCTCATAGTTCTAGAAGTTGGAAATGGCCACACTCCCTCTGAAAGCTCTGGGTAGAATCGTTCCACGGCTCTCTCCTGGTTGCTGGTGGTTTCCGGCAATCCTCTGCATTACAGACTCGTAACCCCAGTTTCTGCCTCCATCTTCACATGATGTCTTCTTCCCTGTGTATGACTATGTCTCTGTGTCTGAAATTCCCTCTTTTTATAAGGAGACTAGTCTTACTGGATTTAGGTCCCACTCTAATCCAGTATGACCTCAAATTAACTTGATTTCATCCGAAAAACCATATTTCCAAAAGGGGTCACGTTCACAGGCACTGGGTGGACATAAATTTGGTGGAAGTGGCAGGGGGACATTATTTAACTTAGTACAGTGGGCATTTGATGTTTGTAATTTGCGCTATTATGAATAAAGCTGATATATGCACTGGTGTATAAGTCTTTGTGTGAATGTATGCTTTCTTTTGTCTTCGGTAAATATTAGTCGTGGAATGTCTGGTTTTCATGGTAGATGTGTATTTAATTCATTAAGGAACTGCTAACCGTTTTCTAAAGTAGCTGTGCCATTTTACTTTTCCAGGAGTAATGTATGAAAGTTTAGTTGTTCCTCGCCTTTGTCAACACTTCATATGATCAGGTTTATTTTTTATAGAGTTCTTTTCTAGGTTGATATAAATCCTTTGTCAGAAACTCGTATTGTGGATATTTTCTTCTAGTCTGGGCTTCCCTTTTGTTGTTTAGATGGTATTTTCCTAAGAGCAAAAGTTTATAATATTGATAAAGCCAAATTTATCTATTTTTTATGGTTTGGCTTTTTATAGCCTAAGAAATGTGCCTGTTATAAGGTTGCAAAGATTGCCTCCTTTGCTTTCTTCCAGAAGTTTTATAGATTTAACTTTGATATTTAGGCTGATATAACTTTTGAACTCCTGCCATTTTATTTTCATTTTACTTGTTTATTTACAGACAGGGTCTTATTATGTTGTCAGTCTGGACTGGCTATTCACAGGTGCAATCACAGTGCTCTACAGCCTCCAACTCCTGAGCTGAAGCAATCCTCCTGCCACAGCCTCTCAAGTTGGTGGGACTACAGGCATGCACCGCCATGCCTAGTGCATTTTATTTTTTAATGAAAGTTTCATAGGTTATATTAGTCTGTTTTGTGCTGCTACAACAAAATACCTGAGACTGGGTAATTTATAACCAACAGAAATGTATTGGCTTATAATTCTGGAAGCTGAGAAGCCCAATATAAGATGCTGGTGTCTGATAAGAGCCTTCTTGCTGCATCATAACATGGTAGAGGGCATCACATGGTGGAAAGGCAAAGAGAGGGAAACAGAGAAAGCCAGAGAGGGCAAACCCACTCCCTTGATAGCACACCTTCTCTTGCAACAATGCATTTTATCCATTCATGGAGGTGGAGCCCTCATGACTTAAACACTTCTTAAAGGTTCCACCCCTTAATACTGGTAAAATGCCAGTTGAGTTTCAGCATGAGTTTTGGAGGGGACAATCATTTAAACCACATTTAAAAACCTTCAATAATTTATTTTTATGTTATTGCCTTTTGGATGATAGAAACAACACATGCTCACTGTAAACAATTTTGAAACTAGCACAATAGTATAAAGGAAAAGAACATTAAAATACCTATAATTTCACTGCATTTCAGATGACAGTTTCAACTGAGCCTAGGCCTTCCAGCTACCCTCACCAAAAGGTCAGATATGTGAGCGCATCATTTTGGACTTTAAAAAGCAGTCCAGTTACCAGATGAATGCTATTGAATGGCATCAGTCAGTGACACATGGAGTCAAAGAATTGCCCAGCTGAGCTTTGTTTAAATTTCTGACCCACAAAATAATGAGAGATCGTACAATAGGTATGTTAAGCCACTAAGTTTTGGGAGCAATTTGTTAATTATTAGCAATAGATAACTAGGACAATATCTTTAATTAGGCCACTGAGTTTAGCAAGTACATTTAATACTACCTGCAAACCTGAGTTCTGGTGATTAAAACCCATTTTATAAAATTTTAAAATATATTTTAAAATAAATAGCAGTTTTCTAGTTCAGCAAACCTAATGTAAGGGAATCTATCAGGCTGGTCCAAACTTTTGCACCAGCCTGATAGATTCCCTTAAGTTTGCTGAATGAAGATAACTTCTAGACTGAAAGAAAATATTTCTTAAACTAAGTGAAGCTTGTTAAGGAATTGAGTCTAGATGACCACCAGACTTGGAATCAGGTTTCCGTCTCCAGCCTTCCCGCTTGCAAGCTGTATAGCTTGAGAAAAGCATTTAACCTCCTGTTGATTCTTGCAATGTGTATGAAAACTATTAGCTTTAGTTTTTTGATCTATTGGCATTTCTAATTAGTTCTAATAGTTTTTCATTTGATTCTCTTGAATTTTTTTAGTGCTTACATTTACTATAGTCATCTTCAATTAATTTGTCTCTGCAGCCAGTGATCTCTTTAAAAAGCAAATCTGATCATACCAATCCCCTTCTTGAACTTTTGAATAGCTTCTTATTGCCCTGGGATAATATCTCACCCATGGCCTCAACGGTTTTCTGTGATCTGACCCATGCTCTTTCTACCTGTACTACAGTCAGACTAAGCCTTTTTTTTCAGACGTGCTGTATCCCACCTTGCTTTAGCCCACCTGGGAGCCTTTTGCATATCCTCTTTCCTCTATCTGGAATTCTGCTTCCTCCACTCTTGACTCAGTTAATTGATACTCATCCTTAAGTTCTCAAACTTCACTTTATTTCCCTATGGGGGGCCTTTCCCAATGCTCCAACCTCACTGGCCCCAACACTCCAGCAAAGCAATGGCATCTGTTGTCAAGTGTTTCATTACTCAACAATTAAATAAGAAAAAGATAAATTTATTCAATTTTTCTGAGATTGTGCTCTCTTAAATTAATTCAGTTAAACTCTCCTTTCTTTTTGAAATTAAGCTTACATAGATGGGAAGGGAAAGTTATGCCCTTAACCAGAAAAAACAAAAATAGACAAATCTACATCAGTCCCATTTTAAATTTTATTTTATACATTTTCATGAAATCACAAAACCTAGGAATTGCCGCCTTATTGCACACACACACACACACACACACACAGAGCCTTCAAAAATATTTCTTAATTGACAAATAAGCGAGGGAATTATGCCTTTCAACTTTTTTAAATTCACAAATTACTTCCTGTGGGAACTGAAGCAGTTACATTCTTCCAACAGGCATCAGGTGGCTGCTGTGTGCATTTGATGGTCCTGGATGGGCATATGTGGGTCAGTTACTACAAGGCAAGTTTCGGACTGCTTGTGAATTAATAAATTGTGATTTTTTGAGATCAAAAGTACAGTAGAGATTATCTGTACCAACCACCCTTCCACTCGCCAGTTTTGAAGAAGAGGAGGCTGGAACTTGGAGACATAATAGGAGCTACAGAAAGCAGAGACAGGTTAGAAACCAGGAGTCCTCCTGGCCCTGGTAAGTTCTAACTTGTTTAATCAAAAGAACAGCTGGGGCCTGGCACAGTGGCTCATGCCTGTAATCTCAACACTTATGGAGGCCAAGGCAGAAGGATCACTTCAACCCAGGAGTTTGAGACCATCCTGGGTAGCACAGCAAGGCCTCGTCTCCACACACACACAAAACAATTAGCCTGGGAGGTCAAGGTTACAGTGAGCTGTGTGGGCTGTGATCATGCCACTGCATTCCAGCCTGGGTGACAAAGTGAGATACAATCTCCAAAAAAAAAAAAAAAAAGATCATCTGGACTCATGCTTGCCTGTGCAGGTGTGTTGTATGAATTTCACAGGACAGACAGAGAATAGATCTGCTAAGAGAGACTGCAAGAAAATGACCCCTGATATTTTCTAAAGCTGAGAAGTAAGTGCTGAAGGCAAGCCCCAACACCTGCTACAGCATCATCAGTATTGATGATAATAGAGTCCTGGGAAAAACATTAAACCAGGGGAATTTGGCTTTGTCACCTCCAATCTCCATTAATTTTTTTTCCTTTCTTCTATTTCATGACTCCTGACATTTCCTCCTAGCTGGATGATGTCCCTTTCTCAAGAATGTTCATCAGGCAGCCCTTTAGAGAGTACACCATTCTCCAACACTTCCTCCCTAAATCTGAACCAGAAATGGGCTATTTTAGCATGGGTTAAGACAAAATAAACACGGTTAAAGAAACTCATATATAATGGGAATGAAGTGAAAAACTCATATATAATGGGAATGAAGTGAAAAAGAAAACTTGGCTAGGTGCTGTAACTTATGCCAGTAATCCCAGGACTTTGGGGGACAGAGGCAGGAGGATCGCTTGAGCCCAGGAATTCAAGACCAGGCATGGACAACATAGGGAGACTCCCTTCTCTACAAAACAGGATGAATTATAAAATGAATTAGCTAGGTATGGTGGTGCATGCCTGTGGTCTCAGCTCCTCAGGAGGCTGAAGTGGGAAGATCTCTTGATTCTGGGAAGTTGAGGCTGCAGTGAGCTGTAATTGCACCACTGCACTCCAGCCTGGATGACAGAGCAAGACCCTGTCTCAAACAACAACAACAAAAACAACCCATTGAGGACAAATGGCAATGCCTTATACGTTGTTGGTGGGAGCGTAAATTAGTTCAGCCCCTGTGAAAAGCAGCTTGGAGATTTCTCAAAGAACTAAACGTAGAATTACCATTTGACTCAGCAATCCCATTACTGGGTATATAGCCAAAGGAAAATACATTGTTCTACCAAAGACACCTGCACTCCTATGTTTGGCACAGCACTATTCACAATAGCAAAGACATGGAATCAGCCTAGGTGCCCATCAACTGAGGACTGGATGAAGGAAATGTGAAAGAAAACTTACACACCATGGAATACTACACAGCCATAAAAAAGAATGAAATCATGTCATTTGCAGCAACATGGATACAGCTGGAGGTCATTATCCTAACTGAATTAATGCAGAAACAGAAAACCAAATACTACATGTTCTCACTTATAAGAGAGCTAAACATTAAGCATACATGGACATAAAACAAGGGAACAGTAGATAATGAGAATACTAGAGAGGGGAGGGAGCAGGCAAGGGTTGAAAAACTACTTATTGTGTTCTATGCTTACTATTTGGGTGATGGATTCAGTTGAAGCCCAAACCTCAGCAATATGCAATATACCTATGTAACAAACCTGCACACGTACCCCTGACTCTAAAATTTAAAAATGTTTAAAGAAACTTATTAACTTACGTTACTCTTTAAATGGGTTTTAGGAAAAAGAAGTTTTCCTCCTTATTCCCTCCTCTCTCCACTCCACCATGTCCAAGTCAGATGCAGACCAGAAACACAGAAGTAAGCCAACATACAATTTCTGAACACTTGTTTTCGTTTTTATTTAGTTTTGTTTTTGTTTGTTTGTGCCAAATGGAAAGAGAACATATAATCACTGGAGCCAACATAAAAGTTGCGATGTACTGACACACAATGATTTTTTTGATAACAAAGCTTGGCAATTCATAAATAAGCAGAATTGGAATTGTTTACACCAGTTTATGTGCAGTTTAATAGATAAGGAACAAATTATTTAATGCACTTTTCCTCCTAGGAATTGCATAAATTACATCAAGCATGATGTTAACCAAACATAGATGGGATCCCAACTTTCCAATTTACTATCTGTTGGACTAAGGGAATGTTACTTGAATTCATGATGCACCAGGCTCCTCCTCATACATTCAACAATAAATGTATTGATTTCTACCAATTTTCTGGGCACTGTTTTGGGCCCTTGGATACATCAGTAAATGAAACCAAGGTCCCTGTCCTTGTGGAGCTTACATTCTCATGGGGGGAGACAATAAGCAATAAATGCAATGGATTTGCAACTTTATAGGATGTTAGATAGTGGAAAGAAACAGAGTCTCATTGAGAATAGGGAATTTGAGAAAATACGTGAAGGACATGAGGGATTTGGCTATGCAGATATCTGGGAGATGGGTAGGTCAGGAAGAAGAAGCAGTCAGCACAAATGTCCCGAGGTGAGAGCATACTGGAGTGGAGTAGAAGATGTAGTCAGAGGAGAGAAAGGGCTGGATCAAGTAGGACCTTGTAAACCATTCTATAGACTGTAGGTTTTACTCTGAGTTGAAATAGGGAACTGTAGAAGGGTTTTGAGCACAAGTGTCACATCATCTGATGTACATTTTTAACAGAACCATTCTAGTTTCTTTTTTGAGAATCCACTGAAGGAGGTCAAAGGTAAAGGAGGCAGGGAGACCAGCTATGAAACACTGCAGGCATCCTGGCAGGAAATGATGGTGGTTCAGACAATGGTGGTACGATGCAAGTGTCAAGAAGGGGTGAGATTCTCTACATATTTAGAAGCCAAGCCAAGGAATTTCATAGTGAAAAAAACACATTTATATATGTGCGAGAAATAGTGAAGCCAAGGATGACTACAGGATATATGACCCGAGAAACTAGAAAGATGGAATTGTTATCAACAGAGATGGCATAATTACAAAATGCAGGATACATCAGATGGCCAATTTTGGATATGTTGAGTTGAGGCTATCAGTTAGATATCCACTTGGAAATATCAAGTAACTAGTTAAGTTGAGAGGTTGGGAGAAAGGTGTGGCTGGAGACATAAATTTGGGAGTTGTTGGTATAAAAATGTATTTAAAGTCATGAGACTAGATGAGATCAATGAGGAAATTACTATAGATCAAGAAGAAAATAGGCTGGGCTCAGTGGCTCAGTCCTGTAATCCCACCACTTTGGGAGGGTGAGGAGGGCAGATCATGAGGTCAGGAGATCGAGACCACCCTGGCTAACACAGTGAAACCCCATCTCTACTAAAAATACAAAAAATTAGCTGAGCATGTTGGCACATGCCTGTAGTCCCAGCTACTCAGGAGGCTGAGGCAGGAGAATCATTTGAACTCAGGAGGTGGAGCTTGCAGAGAGCCGAGATTGCTCCACTGCACTCCTCTAGCCTGGGCAACAGAGCGAGACTCCGTCTCAAAAAAAAAAAAAAAAAAAAGATGAAGAAGAAGAAAATAAGCCCAGGGACTGAGCTGGGACCACTTTAACAATAATGGAACTGGGAGAAGAGAAGAAACTAGCAAAGAAGAATGAGAAGGAGTGACCAATGAGGTAGGAGAAAAGCTAGAAGAGTGTGGTGTCCTGAAAGCTAAGTCAAGAAAAATTGTCAAAGAGGAAATGATCAATTGTCAAATGCCAATAGACCAAGTAAAATGAAGACAAAACATCAACCACAAGCTTTCTAATGGGGTTTATTAGTGACCAAGACATAAGCACTTTAGACACAGGGAATAGAAGTGGATTAAAGTAGGTATAATAGAGAATGGAGGACATTAATTGGAGACAGCGAAGATACACAATTCATTCCAAGAGTTTTGCTGCAAAGTAATAGTTCAGTAGCTGGTGGAGAAAATGGAATGGAGAGATTTATAAATGCAAGTTACCTTGAAAGACTCTTTTAGTAGCTGTACACATTGATCAAAATGAATGTACATTAGACCTAAGTTGTGCAGATTACAGTACTTACTACAGAGACAGAGAATTAAACACATTTGATTAGTTGGGAGTAAATATGGCTGGCTGGAGGTCACATTGGTTAGGACTGCTTTGATTGCAAATAACAGAATCTTTCTGAAACCAACTTAAGCAAAAATGGAATTGATTATAAGAATATGAGTGCTTTGCAGAACCTGAGGGCACAGATGTAGCTGGCCTTTGGAACAGGTGGGACCTAGGTACTGGATACCTTTAGTAATCATTCTTCATCTGTATCACTTCTCCTCTCTGTGAATCTGCTTTATCCCTTTTCTTTTGTTTCCCAGGCCAGTTTCCTCTACATCTCCTGGTGAAGTCCTGAAGCACATCTCCCTCAGAAACCTCCCCAGTTTACCTATCCTTTGCCCACTCCGAAAACCAATTTTCTTCATTGACCAAACCTATGTCAAGTGCCCATCTCTGACCCAAGCAATTGAAGTAATGGGGGTTGTCTTATATTGTAAAACCATGGCTGAAAGAAATAACTTCTTTGGGTAGAATGAGCAACTTCCAGACTGTTTGGGAGCTGAGCCAGGGGTAGAAAACATAAACTGTAAACACTACACAGGTGAGAAATCTTCTGAATACAATAAAAGTGGGGGGAATGATGATGAATATCAGCCAAAACAACAAATAATTTATACATGTATACATAATTGACAAAATATGTGTGTATATATGTGCATATGTATATACATGTACATAAACATGCACATATATTTGGCTTGAGATTTACTGGAATATTTACCTTCTTAACTGTGATTTACTAGGATTATAATAAAATGTATTTATATTCAATTAACAGTGAATTTAGACAGGATAGAAAGGGATGGATAAAGGAAGTCCCAGTAGTTACTTACACATGCATCCAATTGCATTTCCTCATGAAGGTATTGAGCTACCAATGATAGTGACAGGAGACAGACAAGTTCCTAGGCAGACAAGGATGAGTTTCCAGTGAAACTTGACCTTCAGGTCAAGGACAGTCTGAAGCCTGAAAACTGAGCTGCCAGTTCTGGATAGAGTCCAAGACGGGAGTGAGAAGTTCCATCCCTGTCTTACCCACTCTCTCTCAATTGGTTCCTTCTCAATGATCCCTTTTAACAAATTGAATGGTGCCTTTTCCAAGCGCATCCATGGACCAATCAGCACACATTCCCCCATTCTAAGCTCATCAAAACCCTGGATTCAGCCTCACAGATGGAAACCCGCTTTTGGGTCCCCTCTCACTGCTGAAAGCTTTCCTTCTTTAACTCAATAAAACTGTACTCTGCCTTACTCACTCTACCGTTTCCACATATATTATTCCTCTTGATTGAAGGACAAGAACAAGGAACTTGTCAAACTGCAGGAGTGAAAGAGCTATAAAGCTCCCATTCGCCAAGCTGTGGGAGGTGGAAGGGAAGAAACTGCTGGGCGCCACTTCCTTCCACTCACTAAACTATGGGAGAGAAAAAGCTGTAACACTGACAACTAAAGTGACATGCTTAAGACCTTTCAGCTGGCTCACAGAAAACCAGAACTTTTTTCACCTACTTTAATCCTACCAATTGGGTAAATACTGCCTGATTCTAAACTTTGAGAGAAAACACATAATATTACACAGGTAACTAAGATATGTTTATAAGAAGCTATCTTCATCTTTCCAGATGAACTGATAAAGGTCATAATGTTGTAAAGATTGAAGTTAAAATAATATATGTATAATTTATACGTATATATATATGCACCTTATATATATGCACAGACCCATGTGTATATATGCACCTTACAGTTTGCTATGCTTAGAAAATAACTGTCTGCCTGATTTGTAGCTGTAGCAGCATTTTATAAATGTGAGAAAACCAACCTTGAATTAAATGCACATTACAAGAGGGGACAGCTGGGACTGCCCCTGTGGCAGCCTAGAGCCCTCTGGGAGCTGGGAGATGGCAAGTCCACAAGAGCAGAGGAGGCAGCACATCACTTGCACCAAGTTCCCTTCAGCTCCAGCATGTCCTCCAAGTGGCAGCTGACCCCCTTCAGACACTGTTAAGAGAAAGTGCAAGAATATCCTCTTGTTGAGCCTGTCACAGAAAACATTACTAGCCTAGTTAGCAGAGAGTCATCCTTTCCTAGATCTTGTGTCACATCTTATTAGATTTAGGATACTATTATCCTACTTAGGAAATTTGAAGTGTCCTTTTGATGGCTAATGCCATAGGTAAAATGTTAAACTATAGACATTTTAGAATAAAGAATCAGACTTCTGTCCCTAAAATTATACTGGAAAGCTTTGAGGATTTCTTTCAAGTTTGTCCTGGGTTCCAAGTTGGCCTTATCAGCTCTTCATAATTGACACAATACTTACTCTTTCTGAAACTCTTTTCAAAACAAAGAAGGTAATAACAGCTACTTGATCAAGTTGACTTCAAAATTAAGTTAGGTAATTTATCTAATGTGCCTTGCTTCTAACTTCTGCTAAAACAGAACACAGCAACAACAAAAATACTTTTTCCCTTGTTTCCATGCTGCTATGGTCTGAAAGTTTGTTTTCCTCCAAAATTCATATGTAGAAACCTAGTCACCAATGTGATGGTATTAGAAGGAGTGGCCTTTGAGAAGTGATTTGGTCATGAGGGTTGAGCCTTCATGAATGGGTCAGTGGCCTTGTAAAAGAGACCCTAGAGAGCTGCCTTGCCCCTTCTACCATGTGAGGACACAGCAAGAAGGTGGCATCAATGAACCAGAAAACTGCTCCTCACCAGATATGGAATCTGCTGGCACCTTGATCTTGGACTTTCCAAGCTTCAGAATTGTTTATAAGCCACCCTGTCTATGGTATTTTGTTATAGCAGCAATAATGGACAAAGATACCACCTTTCATCCTTACCATATCCTTTCCCTCCCCTACTCCTGCCCCAGTCTCTTCTAGTTTATGGTAGAAAGAGTGAGCATTACACAAGTTGCACAGAATCTCACACCTAAATATGTTATTTAGTGCACAAATCCTGTTGCGTTTTACTTTCTATTTAACAGAGAACTTTCATTATAAATGTATGATTCTAAAAAGAGGTAAAGAATCAATATTAAATTAGCCCAATGATGCCTAATTTAGTCATTGCATTTTTGACTATCAAAAACCAATCATTTGTCTTTTAAGTCATTCAGCTAAGAAGAAATTTGAATGGGACTGTAATACTGTGAAATATATACTTGGTCTTTGTCCCTGTTTCCCTGATAAATAACTCCTACGATCCTTGGAATCTCCAGAGTGATAAATGTTTTTTGTATGCTAATGAGATGATTAGTGGCTGGGGACCCCTAAATAGCTTCAGGATGGAGGCTGGTTGCTAAGGGAACCAACCAAGAGATTTAGTCCCACCCACCAACCTCTGAGAAAGGAAGAGGGACAGAAGGTTGGGTTGACAAACCAATGGCCAATGACTTAATCAGTCATGGCCAGGTGATGAAGTTTCCCTAAAAACCCAAAAGGATTGAGTTCTGAGGTCTTCCAGATAACTGAGCAAAGTTCCTGCAGGGTGGAGTACCCGGGACAGGACATGGAAGCTCCATGCCTCTTCCCATACCTGGCTCTCTGCATCACTTTCATCTAGCTGTTCATCTGTGTCCTTTGTTGTATCCTTCCAAATAAATGTGTAAATGTAAGTGTTACCTTGAGTTCTGTAAGCCGCTTTAGCAAATTAATCGAAACCAAAGAGGGGGTTGTGGGAACAACTTACAGGCAGTGAGTCAGAAGCATGGGCCACAATCTGAAACTTACAACCAGTACCTGAAGTGGAGAACAGTCTTGTGGGTTTGAGCCTTCTACCTGTGAGGTCTAGTGCTATCTCTGGGTAGACAGCATCAGCACTGAATTAAATTAGAGGACACTTAGCTTGTGTCTACTGAAAAACCAGCTGCAGAATTGCTTGGTGTGTGCAGGGAAAAAAACCCCACACATCTGAGTCAAAGAAGTGATCCGTGTTGTGAGAGTACAACAGGAAAAACTGACTTTGTTTATTCTTATATCCTTACAGAGACAATCATATCAGAAACCACAGCAGAAGTCCTCAAATAGATGCCAATCTTATTTTAGTTATAAGAGAGTCTTGGTTGCTTTATGGGCAGTTCACACTTAAAATATTGAGTCTGTGCTTTTCCTCAACATTCAATCAGCAAATTTTACTTGATACTCTATTACATGCTCATGCTAGTTAATAAGGGATACATCACACATACACACATGCATGTAAGTATATACATATGCATATACTTATGTATGTGAATATATGCATAATGGTTTTCTTAATTCAAGTGACTTATAATCTAGCTGGGATATTCTTTATTTTTTAATCTAAAAACCTAAGATTCTCCATAGCTGGGATATTCCAACAGTAAAGACTGACAGGCAAGTCTTGTGATATAAAGTATATTACAATTAAAATATTAGTAACAAATTTTTATGCTATGATTGACTGCATTTTTAGCAATATTTTAAGGAAAATAAAGGTAAGAATCAGAAGAAGATGATTGCATGGTCTCATGAAGTGTATACTTTCTTGTAATGCAATATAATTTGTAATACAACATCAATGTGGTAAATATGATATTTTAGTCAGTTTCATATATATATATATATATATGAAGAGAGGGAGAGGCAGAGTCTCACTCTGTTGTTCAGGCTGGAGTTCAGTGGCATGCTCATGGCTCACTGCAGCCTCAAGCAATCCTCCTGCCACAGCCTCCTGAGCAGCTAGAACTACAAGCACATGCCATCACTTCTTAAAAGTGTTTTTATATGAAATCTAGCTTGAATTATTATAGGATACTAAATAACAGCTGCTTATTTATACCAAGCAAATAAACTGTATGTGTTGTAACTAGGCCAGATGTATTCTTCAGGAGTTGGTACCTTTGAAAATGGGCCATTCCCATTTTTTGAGGGAAGCATAAAAATATCTCATCTAATAAAATTATTCCAATGAGCTTTGGCTGTTTTGATTTCTGGATTCAGAAATTATATTGCATATTTTCTGACTTAAATCCATAGATATTCAAGGAATGAAAAATAAAACAGGATACCATATGGCTGTTTCCAATATATAAATAG
This sequence comes from Hylobates moloch, assembly GCF_009828535.3. Taxonomy (NCBI): domain Eukaryota; kingdom Metazoa; phylum Chordata; class Mammalia; order Primates; family Hylobatidae; genus Hylobates; species Hylobates moloch. The sequence goes on from NW_026652293.1 coordinate 51,776,771, forward strand.
TTAATTGACATTTTGTGTTTTCATTGTATAGTGTAACTTTGCATAGACATAGCCAAGGAGCTTTATCATCACACGTAAGGTGTTTATGTAGTGCTTACTAAATTCTTTCAACTGAATCCAATTTTTGTTTGTTTTATCCTTATAGTGCAGAAATTATATTAATTACATATAAATATATTTCCAAAGAGTCCAGGGACCCACTGCAGGAATTCTTTCATTCAGCAAGTATTTATTCTGTGCTTGCATTCACCAAGCACTGGGATATAATAGTCAGCAATAACAAGTAAGATCCCTTCCCTAATAGAGCTTACATCCTAGTGGGTAAGAGAGCCATCAGTCAAATAATTATAGAAATCCATGTAAAATTGCAGCAATTATAAGTACTATGAAAGTTTGTGGTGCTACAGAAGCTTATCTTAGTAGAATCTGACTTTGTCAAGGACATCAGGGAAGAGTTTTCTAGAAAGTGATCCTTGAATTAAGCTCTGAAGGAATCCATTAAGAAAATAGAGTTCCAGGGAGAAGGACTAGAATGTGCAAAAGCCCTGGATATGCAAATCTGATAAGGCTGGGGCAGAGAGAGATCAATGGTGATCTTTGTTTAAGGGCATGCAGAAGAGATGCATTCAAACACGACCATGCAGACCATTTGATAAATTTTACTTTTAGCCTAAAAGAACTGTAAAGCATCTCAGTGTTTTAAGCAATGGGGTGGCATAATCAGACTCATATATGATAAGTAACCCTCTGATTTCTGCTTACAGTGACAGGTATAGTGTATAGGAAACAGGGTAAATACTGGTAGACCAATTAGTAGGATATACAATCAAAATGAAAAATAATGGCAGCTTGGAGATACAGAAAAGTGGTTATATCTAAAAAAATAGTTAAGAGATTCTATTTTTGGCCATGGTAGTACAACTGTTATCAGACTTGTCTTTCTGCAGTAAGCAAGTATAAAACTGGGCAAAATATACAATGCATTGTTTGCAGGTATTAAATAACAGAGAGAACTTGAGAGAAGAAAAACTCATGAACTCATGAAGTGAGCTTCGTAAGTGACACAGTCCTCTGAATGGGGGCATTTTCCCTACTGCAAGCACGGGAGGAAGAGCTTCCCTACTGTAAGCACGGGAGGAAGAGCTCAAACTGCAGCAGGCACACTGAGCTGAAGGAGAGAGATGCGTATTAAGGCAGCTGAAGTGGCTGGGATTTGCAGGACAAGGTACCTGAGAAAACGGAGCTGTGCAAGGGTTGGGGGAAGGTCACCATGAGTCTGCATTAGTAGTGCACCATAAGCCCTTACTTCAAGGTTAAGATGTATATGAACAGGGAAAACTATGCAAGATCTAGTAGAGAGTGACAGCTACGGGATGGAATGTCAAATGACGGTATAGAGTCATACAGTATTGGAGGACATTTGAGTGCCAGCTCAGCCAGAGAAGAAAGAATTCAAAAGCCCTTCATGCATTTAGCTGAAACTCCCAAAAAGACACAATTTTGGAGTAAGGATAATGCCACACTCAATAGCTAAAGTCAAAATCCAAAGAGATTCACCCTAATAAAAAATACAACCATGCTTGACATGTTCAAAAGAAGCTGCCAGTAATTTGTCTTCCAGAACAAAACTAATTAACAAATTAACAGACGCTAACATAACCCAATTAACAGATGCTAACACAACCCAAAACCTCTACAATATACCACCCCAAATGTTTAACACAGAATTTTGGAAAGTCCAGACTTGTAGGAAAATATGACCCACAATAAGAATAAAAGCAACGAACAAAAGCAGAATATGAAATGTTTCAGGTCTTGGAATTGGCAGATGAACACTTTAAAAGAGTTATTGTAAATATATTTCAAGGCTTAAAAGAAAAGATGGTTGAAGTGAGTGAAGAGATAGAGTTTCTCAATCCAAACATGAAAATGATAAGAGAATCATATGAAAAATCTTGATCTGAAAGTATAGCACTTGAAATTTATAATCAAAACAAAACATCAAAAGGGCCTAATGGCAATATGAAGACAACAAAAGATCCAGTGTATATGAGGACAGATCGGTAGATAGTATTAGATCTAAAGGGAAGAAAGAAGACTAAAACAATCCTCAACAAAACAAAGCACAGAAGAACAAAGCCTCAGTTACATGTGGGATAATATGTTGAAGTCTAATGTTCATGCATTTAAATGTTCCAGAGGGATAAGAGAGATGGAACCAAAAAAAGCCCAAATAAAAATAGCTAAAAATTTTCAAATTTTGTAGAATTACAGTACAAAAAGAATCAGTTAGGTACATCATACTCCAACTGCTGAAAATCACAGATATAAAGAAAATTGTATAAGTTTACACCTCAAGAAGCTAAAAAAAGAAGAGTAGTGAACTGAAAGTATATAGACACAAAAAATAAAGATAATAGCAGATGTCAATGAAATAAGAAAAAAGAGAAAATTAACCAAGAAGTTGATTGTTTATAAAATGTAATAAATTGGCCAATATTAATATTACCAATATCAGGAATGAAGAATATATACACTGAAGACATTTGAAAAGTAAAAAAAAAAAAAAACTGTGAATAACCAATAATTAACAAAAGTAGATAAAGTGGACAAATTGTCTAAAAAACACAACTAACCACAATTGACACAGGAAGAAATAGAAAACTTAAACTACCCTATATCTGTTAAAGCTATTGCATTGATCCTCAAAAGCCTTCCCACCAAAACACCCTCAAAATCCAGATGGCTTTGTTAGTAATTTCCATCCAACATTTTAGAGGAAATTAATGCCAATTCTACAGAAATTACTTTTTAAGAGAAAAAAACAGTGAACACTTCCCAATTCATTGTATGAGGCCAGCATAACCCTAATACCAAAAACTTGACAAAGACGTTACAATAAAGTAAAATTACAGACCAATATCCCTCATGAACATAAATACAAAAAAGAATAAACTGCTGACATAAAAAACCATGAGGCTCAAAAACGTCATGTTGAATGAAAGAGGCCAGATCAAAAAATATATATTTTATAATTCCTTTTGAAAAAAGTTTAAGAAAAGGACAAAAAATCTGAAGTCAGAAAAATGAGACGTGTAATTTCTTGAGGTGTGGGAAAGAGGTGGAAATTGGCCAGCAGGGAGCATGAAAGAACAATCTGGGATGCTGGGTATGTTCTATATCTTGATTAAGGTGATGATTAAACAGCTATTTATAGATATAGATGGACATAAGATAGCTAGCTAGATGTTAATAAATAGAATAAAAACTAATCAAATAATATACTTAAGATCTGTGCACACCCCTTTACGTATATTTGACCTGAATTTTTAAAAAAGATAACTAGAAGGCAAAATAATTGTAATTTGGTGGCCAGTTACAAATAGTGTGTGTAGAGAGAAATGCAGTTATTGAGTAGAGATACTCAGGAAGCAAAGTGAAGTTTGATAAAATGTTTTTCCTGCCTTAAAACTGCTTAAATTTCTCTACCTGGTGTACGCAGATGATAGAAGGGATACAGAACCAAATAAGAAATACCTTAAAGGAGTTCAAAACCAGCAAAGGAGTGAGAAACATATGTAGTTCTGACGTAGTCAACTGTAAATCATTCATTTCATAATTGAAATATAACAACATCCAACAGGAAATGGAATAGGTTGTTGATAGCCTGTGCAGTCAAGTTTATTATTCAAGAAGTTTGCTGAAGTTCATCCACAAAAGATTATCCTGGCTTTTAAACTGCAAATCCTAGAAGTTTTTTTGGCAAATAGAACATGCACACAGAAAAATGATTACTGCCAAAGAAGGGGAAAGTAAAAGAACAAAGGGAAGAAAATAGCATAGGAAAGCATTGCTTTGTAATTCTACTACATGTTGATTGATAGAATGGCATCTTTCAAGCTCTGTCACAACTGCATTATAAAGCTGTCAGTGCACAGGATATTGATGAATACTTAAAACATGCAAATAGCAGGAAAAATCATTTTTCACAAAGTTTTGGTTAATCAGGATGGCTTGAGTCCCCAGGGGAAGGGAAAGGAGAAAGGTCAGCCTTGGCATTCATTCAGAGCAAAGCCATGCCACCCCGCTGTGCTTTGGAAGTTATGATGAGTTACAGCTCTCTGCCAGCATCCCCCTTAGAGTGGGATGGGAATCCGCAGACCTCACCTCCTGCTAATTGGAGAACACAGACTCTAGTTTAAAGAAAATTAAATTTTTATCTCCTAAAAATATATTGGTGAATTCGCTTACACACATTTGCAGGCATGATAGCTTGTAGTTTTTTTCTAAGAAAAAAAGCACAAAGCACATGGTTCAGAGATGTCATACCTAATATCCCGTCAAAAATCAGCAGAGGTATGAAAGGATAATATCAATGATTAGCCATTGTTGTGTATTTAAAAGTAAGGTCAAATCTAATATTAATTTTTAAGAATATAAATTAAGTCAAAAGACTTATCTTGATATTTCACCCCGCTACTCTGTCTTGTAAGTTGAAATTGTTTTAGAATAATAAACCCAGAGATAGAAATTAAGATAAATATATGTGTATATATTTGTATACATGGATATATGTACATATAGAAATACATATATATAATTCTCTATTATTATAAATAATACTCTTTAAACATGCCTCTCTATCTCTCCAAATTTTCATTGAGTTTATTTAGAATTTTAGATGTGATTTTAAATAATTAATTTTATAAGCTATGTATCTTTCAGCAATTATTTTAACATTTGCATCGTTTCATAACTGTGCTGAAACTAATGTGAATGGAACCCCATGGAGATACACACTGGGTTGATTAAGCATTTTATAGCCCTATTGCTCAGCACTTTTTTTTTTTTTAAAACTAAGTCTCTCTCTTTCTTTCCTTTTTTTTTTTCAAGATGGGGTCTCACTCTGTCACCTAGGCTGGAGTCAGTGGCATAATCATGGCTTACTGCAGCCTTGACCTCCCAGGCTCAAGCAATCCTCCCACTTCAGCCTCCAGATAACTGGGACTACAGGCACATGCCACCATGCCTGGCTAATTGTTTTTATTTTTTTGTAGGAACAGGGTCTCACTATGTTGCCCAGGCTTCTCTCCCTTTCTTAAGTTCCTTATTGTGACTCATTTCTCAGTCTTCTGCAGATTTCTTTTCAAAGATCATCTTTTCCAAAAAAGTTTGAGAATGATGTATTTTTATTTAGTCCTTTCATGTCAGAGAAACTTTATGTGCTTGTTTTTTTGTTTGTTTGTTTATTTGTTTGAGTCAGAGTCTCACTCTGTTGCCCTGGCTGGAATGCACTGGCACGATCTCAGCTCTCTGCAACCTCTGCCTCCCAGGTTCAAGCAATTCTCTTGCCTCAGCCTCCCAAGTAGGTGGGATTACAGGCATATGCCACCACACCAGGCTAATTTTTTGTACTTTTAGTAGAGATGGGGTTTCACCATGTTGGCCAGGCTGGTCTCAAACTCCTGACCTCAAGTGATCCACCCGCCTCGGCCTCCCAAAGTGCTGGGATTACAGGCGTGAGCCACTGCGCCCAGCCTTATGTGCTTTTACATATAAAGAAAAAATGGGCAATAGAATTTCTGGGTGATGGGTCTTCCCATCAAAATTTTGGGAAATGTTATTTCAAAGGTTTCTGTTTATTTAGTGCAAGGAGAAATCTGATACTAAAAGGAAGTATTTTTGTTTTATGGAGAATATGTTTTAATTATTTTTCTTTTCTGAATAGGTATAAATATGTTTTTCTTATATTTTCAATTCAAACATCTCACCAGCAAAGGTAAATATAGATCTTATTCGCCTGTAATCCCAGCACTTTGGGAGGCTGAGGTGGGTGGATCACGAGGTCAGGAGATAAAGACCATCCTGGCTAACATGGTGAAACTCCATCTCTACTAGAAATACAAAAAATGAGCCGGGCATGGTGGCAGGCACCTGTAGTCCCAGCTACTGGGGAGGCTGAGGCAGGAGAATGGCGTGAACCTGGGAGGCGGAGCTTGGAGTGAGCTGAGATGGCGCCACTGCACTCCAGCCTGGGCAACAGAGGGAGACTCCATCTCAAAAAAAAAAAAAAATATATATATATATATAGAGAGAGAGAGAGAGAGAGAGAGATCTTATTTATTGATTGTTCTCTAATCCTCAGTGAGCCCTTTCTATAGAATTTATTTAACAAATATTTATTAACTACTTTTTCTGTGCTAGTCACTGTTCTAAAATCTAAGAAGACAAACATGAACAGAAAAGACAAACATCTTTGCCTTCATGAAACTTACACTCTAGTTGAAAAGAAATAAAACTAAATTAGCAATAGATTATGCTAAATGAAACTGCTGTTTTTGTAGGTCAAAATGGTTTACTGTCAGCTATTTCATATGGCTCAACATATTAAATTTATAGTGGGTTAGATGATGGTAAGTGCTAGGGAGAAAAACTATAGCCCAATTAGGGGAAAAGAGAGTACCTGGGAGAAAAGGTGGTTGTAGTCTTCCATGTTCAAAATTGTTAGTGGTTGTCTGTACTCTTATGATGCATATCAGACCCATAACATGCCCTGTAAGGCTTTACCTGCCCTAACCCTACATACCTTTCCGGCCTCGTCTCAAATCATTCTCCACTTCTGCTCCTATCGCACCATCTGTCATACCCTCTACTGAACATACCCATTCTTCCTCTTCTAGTCAGATGTCTCTTTTACTAAGTTTAGTCTTTCACTTGCATTTCAAACCCTGCTCTGATCATATGACCCAGTTCTACCTGCTCAGTCTCATACCCTTCCCTTCAGCCTGAGCTGGACTCAAAATCAATTGGGAACCTCAGCTTGTCTAGTTCTGAGAACTGTTCTTGCTGGTTTTTGCCCCTCTAGTAGTTAACATTACACCCTAATTGTTTTCAGTCTTCACGGCAGATTTTATTCATTTGGAAGCTTTTTAAAAATATTAATTTCAGGTCCATCCTAGATTTGTTAAACCAGAAAATCTAGAAGTAAATCCCAGTATAGATGTATTAGTTTGTTCTCATGCTGCTAATAAAGACATATGCAAGACTGGGTGATTTATAAAGGAAAGAGATTTAATTGACTCACAGTTCCACATGGCTGAGTGGAAGGCAAATGAGGAGCAAAGTCACATTTTACGTGGTGGCAGGTAAGAGAGCTTGTGCAGAGGGGCTCCCCTTTATAACCATCGATCTTGTGAGAGTTATTCACTAGTACAAGAAGAGCATGGGAAAGACCCACCCCCATGATTTAAGTAACCCCCACTGGGTCCCTCCTAAGACATGTGGGAATTATGGGAGCTACAATTCAAGATGAGATTTGGGTGGGGACACAGACAAACCATATCAATAGATATTGCTTAAAAATTACCCCAGGTGATGCTAGTTTGCATATAATTTTGAGGAGCTTTATAAAATCCTGACGCCTGAATTCTACATCCCCCCACCTCGAGACTCTGATTTTATTGGTTTTGGGGTGCAGACTGGGCACTGAGATGTTTTAAAGTTCCTTAGGTGATTCTACTGTGTAGCTCAGGTAAGAACAACTGGTTTGGGTGGTGGATGGTTGTGACCTATAACGGGACCAGGAAGAACCTACAGAGAAAGAAGTTTCTGATTTTGCAGGGGATGGGTGGGGAGTGTAGGAGATAAAACAAACATTTCCTCTACCTTCTTAGATCTGCAGCTAGCCTGTAAATTAAACTGACAAAAGGCAGATTAATAGAAGAAAAGGCATAACATTTTTATATGATGTTAACATTTTAATTTCTATGTTCATGGAGGCCTATATAGGAAAGAAGTGAAGACTCAAAGAAATGGTTAAAAGGCAGATAGCTTTTTCTGTGTTTGCTTTTATTCAGTTGTCTTTAGCTCAAAACAATTTTTATGCCAAAATCAGGTATTCTGGGGATTGCATATTCTAATTCCTTTCAGGGAAAGAATGTTAAATACATATGCAGAAAGTAATTACAATGTCAATAACTAAGTATGTGGCACATAGTAGGTATCAGACAATTTTCTAAGTACTTTGTATATATTTGCTCATTTATTCCCCACAAAAATGTGATTCTGTTCCTCAATTTACAGACAAGAAGACTAAGAAAAAATACATGTAGTTTCTTGTCCAAGCTCTACATCTAGTAAGGAGTCAGGATTCAAACCAACTGGTGACAGAATCTACCTTCTCAATCACTGAGCTAGACTACCTGGCCTCTAAGTGGCCCAGAATAGCTCCAAGACTTATTTATTTATTTATTTATTTACGCTTGAGACAGGATCTCACTCTATCACCTAGGCTGGGAAACAGTAGAGTGACCTCAGCTTACTGCAGCCTCAGCTTCCTAGGCTCAAGCAGTCCTCCAACCTCAGCCTCCCAAGTAGCTGAGACTTCCAGGCCCCTGCCACCATGCCTGGCTAATTTTTATATTTTTTGTAGAGATAGGGTCTCACTATATTAACCAGGCTGGTCTCAAGCTCCTGGGCCCAAGTGATCCTCATGCCTTGGCCTCCCAAAGTGTTGAGGTTACAGGTGTGAGCCATTGCGCCTGGCTTCAGAGACTATTTTTATATAACACTAAAACTAGTTTTTATTGAAATTAACTCATGTTACATTAAAATGGGAACAAAAATGCATTTATAATTACCTTTATGCATATGGTTTGTACCCAAGATAATCCAAAAACACCCCTGAACTCCATATTCTAACTTGAAGAGGGTTCCAAGCATGTAATAAAATCCAGAAGTGACCTTTATGACAATCCAAGGCTATATTTTCCAGTTTCCTTTCAAGATAGTAAGAAGAGTCGTCCATGAGATATTTTCAGTATTTTGAAAGCACCAGTGGAAATTGAATATGTACCTAGCCCAATTTGGGCCAGCACAGGCCAACTAAGACATCAAAGTTGTTTCTGGCTGAAATTATATCAAATCAGAAGAGAAAAACTGGTATCCCAGCTAATCCAAAATTCTGGTGGTAGTAAAAAGCTCCAAGACTGCATTCGGTTTGTGTTTAGTACATACATGCTGCTAGCGAAGAAAGAGTACCTTTTTCTTGCACACTCTAGCAAATGATTTAGGAGAGCTTGCACAGGACAGGCCTGGGTCATAAACTCCCTCTGAGAGCCTGGGATCAGAGTCAGCCCCACCTGATTCCAGGAGAGGCTTTTTCCCAAGAAGGTGCTGTGCTGACCAAAAGGGACACATCTACTAGAGAAAGAAACTATAGCTTAACCAGATGATCTTAAACAGATGTAAATATCAAAGTTATCCTAACTCTATTTGACATTTCATTCTGTGAAACTTTTTCTGTTGACCAGAATCATATGGAAACTCAAGTGGAAGGAAATTATATAGTTAAACCATAAAGTTTTACATTTCTTAAGACATATTAACTCAGTTAATTCCAATAATATTTTTTCAGGCCTTTAATTATATGAGATATATTACATTTAAAAATTTTTAAAGTTTAACATAATGCTTTCACATTTCATATGATGATCTTGGCCTTTATTCTTCTTTACAAAATAAAGAATAAACTTTGAGATTTAAATTGGACCCGGATTGAATTGCTGTACACACATTATCATAGGGAGATCCAAACTTTCCTGCTTAGCGTCCAGGATATTCAGACACCATTTTTATCCCTTTCAGACATTCAAAGTGAGTTGAATCTCACTTAATGTCAAAGTAAGCTTTCAAAAGCAAAGAGCAGGAACTGTGCCGGATTTTGCGTTTTGGTAAGCCAAATGGAAAAATAGAGACTGAAACCCAACAATGAGAATTTCTCATGCTTCTGCTTTTCTTGAAAATGAGCCTCCCCTGTTTGCTGGATGTCTTTAACCTTCAAACTGTCCTTTCCCCAACAGCCCCACTCCTTTAGAAGATACATGTTTACTTAGAGAAATCTAATTTGTGTTTTGTTAATGTGTGCTGTCTTTACTTGCTATATTACATTAAACGAGAAATAGAGTTACCAAAAAATCATCTTACTTGAAATCATTCATAAGCTATCAACAAGGGAATCCATACACCAATTTCCTCTTTGCTTTATAACTATCCACAGCACTAACTTGACCTTTACCTAAACAGGACTATAATTGCAGTTAAGATTATATAATTTACAATAACAACAAAAAAATTACTTTGGAGGAACTGCTACTGGGCACAAATGTCTCACAACCGTTAAGTGTATCATTCATCTTGAGAAGAAAATTATTCTTATCCACATCGACATTTTTAACATAAACTGTAGTACTCTCTGTTGACACCATTTTACGTACCCATTAATCTCAACAGTAAAGTCTCAGTCTCACCCACCTAGTCTCCGAAGTTTGGATGTCACTACTGTGTACAATAAAAATTGTATATTCATGAACTCCATTTGTTTTATGTCCTTCTCTCTGTCAAAGCCTCCCAAGCAGCATATGCTTTGCTCTGTGGAGAATAAAATCAAATTTGTCTGTCTTGTCATATTGTCATCAAAGTGATAGTATCACAATTAGATTAACATTTTGTGAAGGAGCTGAAGGGAGGGAAATGAAATAGGAGCACATTATAATAAAATCCACTTAACCCTTTCAGTCACAAATCCCTTTTTCTCTTGCACCCGGAGGCAAAGAAGGCAATCAGACTCTAAAATAAGTGACACTGTCAAATTATTATGATCTATGTTGGAATCAAATAGGTCAGTTACTAGGCCTGCGAGGTACATTTTCATTTGAAGGGACCATTAAGATTTTGTGACAACAACAATCTTAAGAAGTAAGACACTTTCTGGGCTTTTTAAACTAATCAGTTTGGTATTAAGTCAGCAAGAATTGGTCAGAGTGGTTGGTGGTTGACCCTTAACATTTTACCACTCATTGAAGTCTTAGGCTCCAAACTCAAGGAAAATTTCATGTTCCAAAATGGCTAGGTCGTCAGAAATTTATTATATTAAACTTTCTGTGTACAGCATAGAAATTTTATTTTCATTTTTTAAAAGTACTATGAGGCTCAAACAGAAAATTTTGTGAGACAGAAGTGAGGCCTGAACTAAGAATGGACTACAATTGAATAGCAATTCTAGCATCAGTTATTCTGACAAATTTTTCCTTTTTCCCATTGTGTGGAGAACAAAAGAACTCACACATGCAAAGAAAGGCACCAGTTAAAATGGAATTATATCCACTGTCTGCTCTTGCACAGAAAGGAGAGAACTATCTTCCTGCAGGCTGCCTCCACTAAGGCACCTCAGGAAGGACAGTAGGAGTCACCACCCCACTCACTGCCCACAAGGGTGTTGGATGAGAGGCACCCCAGTCCCTGAGGCTGCCATGGGCCTCATGGTCTGCACTGATGTTGGCAGCAAGGTGATCTCCTCATTACCCTTTTCCCAGAAAGGATGCAACATTTAGAGGATTAAGACTCACAGGACTTGGAGTATGTCATATCTCAGTCAGCCTCTGCTGTCCATAGAATTACATAACCTTTCCCCATCCCAGAGCCATCCCCTGCCTTTAACTCTTTTAACATCACAGTACTGAACAAGCAATTTAGCACTAAGTCATGTACCACACAGTGTTGTTCTCTAATTAATTTATACTAATCAGTCTTACCCACATCTCCAGCATCGTTGCCTATCAATTCCCTACAACTTTATAGGTCACATTATTTTCCTTGTCTCAACAGTTGCCTCTCACATACATGTCCATCCCTTCACACATGCTCTTACTTCTTATAATGCTCTACCTGTTCCCTTCACCAGGGTTCACTTGTCTTCAGACTTGGCTCAAGAGTCACGTCTTTAAAGAAACCCCTCCTTTGGGCCTTCATGGCACCCTGCCATAATTTCCCCATAAAATTATAATGACTTCCTGTGTTTCCTTAGACTATCAGACATCCAAACAGCAGCTATTCTTTATCTCTAATGTAGAGACTATTACCTAGAACATAGAAAGTACTCATCAACTCAAAATAAAGAATAAATGTAACAAGAATCTCTAAACATTTACGAAAGACAATGATGGTCTCTAGAATGCCAGAGATTTACAGAGGAAATATCTGTAAATATAACACAGATAATTGGTATTGTCTGTACGTAACAAAAATTTGTTTCATGTTTGGATTGGGTTATTTACCTATATCAGAAAAATACATGATACTTCTTGATTGGAGCAACCCATGTGACAAAAATTCTCATTTTATTTTTGTGAGAAGGAGAAGCATGAACTGAGTGCTGGTCCAACTGATAGGATATATCACTCGATAAACAAACAAACAAACAAAAACCCTCAAATCATTTTGGTTATTTGACCACCATTTTTTGGAAGAGATTTTTAGTAGCATGAGTAGTGACATATGGGATTTGGTCTTGCCTTTGAATTCTTTATTATTTTAAATCAATTTTTAAATAGTAATAACAGTAATAATATTTAAAATACTAAAGTTACTGCAAACTTTGTATACATTAACTCATTTAATACCTGCTAGAACCCTTTGGGTTAGGCATTACTATTACTCACACTTTATAGATGAGGAAACTAGGGCACAGTGTATCTGATGACATATTGATCATATCTTGAGATGACATAAAGCTGAAATAAGGAGTTATCTATTGGATCATAAAAGCAGGTTTCAACAGAGCTCAGTAGACTGGAATAATGGAAGAAAAATTTAATTACTATAGTATGGAGTCTGGCAGAAGTTTGTAAAAAAAAAATGAAATTTTATTAAAGGCTTGCAAAATATCTGAAATAATAGCACTTTTCAACTATATGAAAAATTTGGTTAATTTATTTACTGACTCTTATTAAATCCCCACTGCTGCCAATACAAGCCAAGGAGATTTTTAATAGCATGCCTTCTTGGAGATGAAACTCAGTAATTTGACACCAGATGCATCAGAAATTTCTGCACATGGAATTACTGAAGCCAATCCAAGTGCTATTACAACATTCCATTACCATATTCCAGGATAACCTGCCAAATTCACCTCTTGTCCTTCAACTTTGTCATTCATCATCCTTAATGATGCAGTTTCCTAGCCTCAGAACGAGCAGCTGTTAGGTGCCTACAGGATATCCTCCTTGGTTATTTCCTCTCAGGTGATGTCTTTTCACTCAAATTATAGGAGGGAATTGAGGCAATTTACCCACATTCAATACTACTTTAACTATCAACATTTAGATCATCTAGACAGGAGTATTTTGAAGTTTTAGGGCACACTTTACACGGAAATTTGTAGCAACTCTCTACTTGATTTTTTATGAATGATCTACAAAACAAGCAATTTAGAATAAACTGTGTATGTTTTATCAGACTTTTTAAAAATATGATCCTTTTCACGTTATACTCTTCACTCCATCATTTCTAGTGAGGCCTCCAGAAACTTTATAACAACAAGGGAAGAAAACTTATATCCCAGAACTAATCGTATAGATTAGACAGGTCAGAAAGTGGTGGTTACAAGGAAGTCTCAAGAGTAGTGGTGAAACAGCAACAATATGAAGCAGCTCTCTTAGAACTACTCTTCAAACTCATTTGAAGAAATAAAATGACAAATTGTTTCTTTGATTTTCAAATGATTTCATATTTATGTCTATGGTTTCTTTTTAATGCAATTTGTTATTATATTTCTAAGCCAAAAGTGTAGCCAAGTCTTTAAATAATTTTAGAAATTATACTCTTTACTTTTCAAATATTTCCAACTGGGTAGTGTATAGCAAAATTATTCCACTAAGAACTAAATGAGCCATTAAACTAAATGAATGCTACCATTTCTTTCCACCCATCCTCCCCAACAGGAATTCTAGTATCTATTGTAGTGTGTAGCATCTTATATCAATTACAACATCAAAAGAAAATAGATACAAGCTTGTAAAAACCATTTCTTGTCATTGGTAAGTTGTAGTTTTCAAGGAATTTATTCATTTAATTCAAGTTGATTAATATATTGGCATTTACTTATTTTTATTATTCCAATACTGAATTTTCACATCTGTAGAGGCAGCACTTCTGTAATGATTTTTTAAGGAGCTTGGCCAACCCTTTTCCCACTTTAGCAACCATTTAACTGATAAAAACTATAAAAAGAAAAAAATTAAAGTGTCTAGAAATTGACCATGAAAATATAGCAAATAGAGAAACATCAATTGAAGAAAATCTGTTATCTCAGTCAGAATAACAAGAGTCTAGTCCCCATCATCCTCCCTTCAGCCAGTAACATTTTATGAAAGCTCATCGCAGCTCTAAGGGGCTATGTTTTTACTCTGAAAGGAGCAGGCCATCATTATTCTTCACCCCAGCTCAGTGTTGTAGAAGTTCTGTTTTAAGTGGTCATGACCCAAAACATTGGACTCCCTTTCCCCACTCAGCTCTTAGTTTCAAATTTTTATGTTAGTTTCAGTAGGCAATCAGTTATTGGGGCTTAATGTCAACACTTCCCTCTCTGCCATATTCCATACCCCATCCTAGCTGGCTTGGAGAGCAGAGGTTCAATGTCGGGAAGGGCAAATCTAGAAGACCAGGAGTTACCATTTCCTCTGTGTCTGCAGAGGTGTCATTCTGGAAAAGTGGGCCACTGTCCACACCCCAGCTAAAGTGCAATAACTCTCAGGTTATGCATAGGGGAGGAAAGGCAGACTGTGAAGAGCTCCAGAACTCAGCCTAAGGGGACTGATTTTATTTGGAACAGAATGTAGAGAACTCCATGCCTAACATCCTTGTCAAAAACAGTGAAAATCTTGGTGGACAGAAATTAAGAGGAGGCTGTTAGCTGCATGAAACAAGCAATATCTCAGTGTAGTTAGACATTTAGAAGGTAAATCCAGGGAAAGGAATAGCCAAGAAGAGCTTTGCTGGGATCACAGTCAACTCTGCAATCTAGAAGGCTGAATGCATGCACTAGGATGCACCCACACCATTGGGCCAATCAGAGAAGGACATGGGGCAGATTTGAAAGTATTCCCCAAACCACCCATAGATCCATTAGCAAATGACAGCAGACTTACTGGTTCAAGGGGCTTCAGCAAAGTTGATTAAACAATAAGCTACTCTGGCCCAGAGGTGGCTCCAGGAAATTTAGAATTAAAAATCACCCACACTAATTCCTGACAGTCTAGAAAACTATTACATACCCAAGATTGCATTTTCTCAAGAGTAGCCAGTGAGAGCACTTTTGAGCTACTAGTTCCTGGCTAAATGAACGGCCAGAAATGTAAAAGCAGACTCCAAGATACAACCACACCTAATATCAAAGGGTGAAAACTGAACTGGGAAGGGGGTTTACACATGAACCTTGACCAATAAGTGATTTATAATGACCAAAGGTGACGCATAAGAAGCTAAGAGATAAAACAAGGAGAAAAACCTGAGCAGGGATATCACAGACTGAGAAATGCAGGAAAAAAACAAAAACAAAAACAAAAGCAAAAACTTCACTGATTAGTTCAAACAAGGCAGCAAAAAAATAAACGAACAGTTGAGCAAACAATAATCAGCCCCACAGGTATGGAATCAGTATCCAGAGTTGCTTCAATAAATTATATATAATGTTTAGGTTTTAACAAAAAGACATGCAAAGAAACAGGAAAGTGTGACCCATGTCAACATTAGTTTCTTAATTGTAACTACTGTTACATGTTAATAATAGAGGAAACAGCTTGGGAACTCACTGTGATATCTTTGCAATGTTAGATGTTAATAATAGAGGAAACAGCTTGGGAACTCACTGTGATATCTTTGCAATGTTTCTATACATTTTAAACTGTTCTACAATACAAAGTTTCCTAAGAAAAAATAGAACCAAATGGAATTACAGAGTTGAAAATTACAATAACCTAAATGAGAAATTTACTAGAGAAGCCCGATAGTAGAAAGATGAAAAGAAACATGAAATTATTTGAAAAAGTAATGGTTAAAAACTTCCCAAACTTCAGGAAAAACACTAATCTACACATTCAAGAGGGTAGACAAGCACATCCTCCAAGTAGGATAAACTCAAGGAAATTCATACCTAGACACTTTATGGTCAAATTGTCTAAAGACAGAGACAAATAAAAAATCTTAAAAGTAGCCAGAGAAAAATGATTCATAATGTACAAGGAAATTGCTGACTTCTCATGAGAAATAATGGCAGCCAGAAGTCAGTGAGACAACATATTTAAAGGACTAAATGAAAACTCTGTCAACCAACTATTCAGCAAAACTATCTTCCTAAAGGTGAAATAAAGAAATTCCCAGATAAGCAAAATCTGAGATAATTTATTTCTAGCAGAACTGCCTTAAAAGGAACATTAAAGGAGTTCTTAAGGCTAAAAGTAGCACCAGAGTAATTTGAATTCACACACACACAAACCCCATGTCCCCCACAACACACAAGCACTCTGATAAAGGTAATTATGTAGGTAATAAGGAAAGACAGCATAATGGCATATTTACTTCTCTTTCTTCACTTATGACACATGTATTTGTGATCTTCTGTCTTCTCCTAGCATATTTAGAAGATAGAAAATTATATAATGCAATAATTACAACAATGTATTACTGGGTTTATAATATATATGCATACAGTCTGTGTAACGATAATATATCAAAAAAGGAGAAAAAATAGGGAGCCATATGAGGTAATTTTTCTATATATTACTGAAATTAAGTTGTATAAATCTGAAGTAGATTTTGATGCAATAAGATATGTACTGTAAGCACTAGAGAAACCATTAAGAAAATAACAAACAAACAAAATGTAATGTCTGTAGGATCTGTAGTGATATCTCCTCTTTCATTCCCGATAGTGATAAAGGATGTTTACTCTGTTTTCTTTTTCCTTGATCAGTCTGGCTAGAGGTTTATTAATTGTATTAATCTTTTTAAAGACCTAATTTCTACTTTGTTGATTTTTTCTTTGACTTGTATTTCATTGTTTTTCATTCTTATCTTCATTATTTCCTTTACTATAGTTACTTTGGGCTTAATTAGCATTTTTTCTAGCTTCTTTATGGTAGTAGCTTAGATAATTGATTTTAGAACTTTTATCTTATCCAATATAGGCATTTTAAAACAATGAATTTCCTCTAAGCACTTCTCAGGGTGTTCCCTCAAATTTTGATATGTTGTGTTTATATTATCTTTCATACATTCATCAATATCATTCATACATTCGTGTTCCTTTTTATTTCTCTTCACTTTCTGGTCCTCTTATTGCATGTATATTGGTGTACTTAACGGTGTCCCACAATTCTCTGAAGCTTGTTAA